>NW_015092359.1:2198703-2639675 GCF_001431845.1 Calidris pugnax
ACTAGATTTGTATAAGCCTTTTCTACTCCGAGTATTCAAACATACCCCAAAGAAATACTTTTTGATTGCTTTTAATGTCAGCTTTCAAAGAGCCATTGAAAAGATGCTTTTCTTCAGCAAGAAGAAGAAGAGTTGGTGACTAAACTAAAAAGTGAATTTTTGTCCCACTGATCCATTAAACAGTCAGTGAATTAAAATACTTGAAAGAAATAAAAAAAAACCCAAACCTGTGTGAGAAATAAAATCTGTGCTGTTTAGATAGGGAGAGAAAAATGGTATCAACATCCCCGTAAGATAGCACTAAGGATTCCTTATCTACAGCATAATATTCTCACTTACAAACAGTTTGAGATTGGTCAGTTCTCTGAACAGTAAGAAAGTTTGAACAGCAGTTCAGCAACAAAACAGATGAAAAAATACAATGCCGTGAAAGCTATATATTCTGAATTTAATTTTCTGGAATTTAAACAGATCAGAAATAAGAAAACCACATAAAATTGTGGTCTTTAACCATAAAAATTGGTATTGCAACAATACTGTGCACAGTGACACCTGTGATAGCACACGGATGAGATCCTCAGGTGCTTTCTCAGTAGCTATGAGAGACCTGAGCCCACCCTCCATCTGTAACTTTTACAGCAAAACTTTGAAGTAAAGGAAGGGGCAAATTAACCCGGTGAGTATCTACGACTTTCACTATTAATGCTCAGAAAACTTGGCTTGTTCGTGCAGATGTTTTACTCGTGCATTCTGGCTACAGGACATTCAACTTTTCTCACTCTGATCAAAATAATCCCCGATCCTGTCTAACATATTCTTTGAGCCTGACACTTGATAACAGCGCCACAATGTAAACCTTCCTGGATGCATGGCCCTCCAAGTATTTTCACATAAAATACAAAGAACCAAGTAAGGCTAATTCATCCCAAAACTGAATGCTTGGACAAATTCCCTGAACAAACACCACACACACACACGAAACCCAGAAAATGCACTGAAGTGATCAGTCCTACACAGCCAAGAAGTAACATGCTGACAGAGTAGAGCACTTACACTGGCTTCTTCCAGCTAAAAAATCTACTGTGGCTGAAAAAATCTTCCAAAGACTTACTAAATAGGTCTTCTCTAGAATTGGTCAAGGAATACATTTGCCTTTTATAGAACTAATAAATGAAAATTGTGAAACTGGGATATGGTGGGGGCAAGGTAAGTCCAAGAAATCTCCTAAGAAATCTCCAATAACGTCCTTGAGAGACAGATGCATGTGATTATAGCACTACAGTTCTTTCTTCCCTTTCTCATCAATAACTTCATCCAAGCACCTCTTCCTGAGAGGCTGGAAAATGCTCCTTTACACATTGCTATATAGATGCCCTATAGTATAAAAGATACAGGAATCACAGAATTGAAAAAAAAAGAGAAAAACCGTTTGCAGGGTGATGCTCAGGTTGAGAGGATTAACACAAACCTCGCATGGTTCAAGAGAGAGCAGCAAGCCAGAAAGGGTGGCTCTTTCATAACAGCACACAGCACTGGCAAGAATAATACTTGAACTTCCTCTTTAAATACATTTTTATTTTAAACATCCTTTAGAAAGGCTATTAAAGAAGAGGTATTGAGGGTCCAAAGGCTTTTGGGTTGAGGAAAGAGGCTGTGCAAAGGAGGCCTTAATGGATTTAATTCTGTTTGCCTCGAAGGCAAATTCAGCTGATAGGTCTTACACAGGGTTATCACCCGGAGAGAGCCTGTCAATGACAGAGGAACCAACAACCTGAAATCTGTTACACCATTTCAGGAGAAGTTACACACGCCAGCAATGAAGGTGGTTAACCACGGCCAGAAAATACTGAAGGATCTACAGTATAAAAGATACAGGAATCACAGAATTAAAAAAAAAAAAGAAAAACCGTTTGCAGGGTGATGCTCAGGTTGAGAGGATTAACACAAACCTCGCATGGTTCAAGAGAGAGCAGCAAGCCAGAAAGGGTGGCTCTTTCATAACAGCACACAGCACTGGCAAGAATAATACTTGAACTTCCTCTTTAAATACATTTTTATTTTAAACATCCTTTAGAAAGGCTATTAAAGAAGAGGTATTGAGGGTCCAAAGGCTTTTGGGTTGAGGAAAGAGGCTGTGCAAAGGAGGCCTTAATGGATTTAATTCTGTTTGCCTCGAAGGCAAATTCAGCTGATAGGTCTTACACAGGGTTATCACCCGGAGAGAGCCTGTCAATGACAGAGGAACCAACAACCTGAAATCTGTTACACCATTTCAGGAGAAGTTACACACGCCAGCAATGAAGGTGGTTAACCACGGCCAGAAAATACTGAAGGAAAAGAGTATCCTCCACCTCTAAACTCTTTTAATAGGTACAAGATGTCTTGTCTGCAGCCCAGACACCACATAAACACAGGCATCTGTGTTCAATACAAGAATAAGTGGACGAAAATCTGTGCTATGCTACAAGGAGACAAGACAGCCTGATCACATAGATTATATACTTAGTTCCAATTTCTCTTTGTTAAAGAAGATGGGGTTAATATCACGGACATAAGTCACTGCTGCAGTCAGCTAATGCAGAGTACTTTTAAAGCTATGGTTTTTCTGGCACATTTTAGTCTTTGATATTTGGAAGAAAAGCAAATGAGAAAAGGCACTAGACTCACAAAGCAAGTGAAAAAGGTGGGATGGAGTCCAGTGGTTATGAAAAACCTAAGAGGGAAATGTTCATCAGTTTCCTTGTACTTATCAATGCAGTCAGAGTCCTCCAAAGAGACAGAAAATCCTTAGCTAGTCAAGCAGAGTATTTTAATGCTTACCTTGCTATAAATGTCAATAGATCAATCCATTCTTTAAAATGATCTAGCATTAAATAGAAAAGCAGCTACACAAATTGTAAACTTATCACAGCCTAAGGATACCAAACAAATGGACCAAAATTGCCATACTTAATTGTATTAATCAATCATTCTCCATTATACTGGTTTCTCTTAATTTGTTTTTGATACATTTTATCCCTTCTGAGTAAATTACCTGCTCGGTTTTCAAGATGTCGCTGTGGTCCCAGCCCAAGTGAGCAGCTGCCCGAAGTGGAGGCTGCCACCAGGTTTGGCAGGTGCAGAACCACTGGGGAGGCCTCCTCAGAAGAGCCCTCCTGGGTCTGGGGGAGCTGAGGTGCTGCAGGTCAGACCCAGTCCTTCTGTCGATGCTACTTACTCAGTGTCTGTCTCTGGGCACAGTGCTGCTGCCCAGCTAAACACTTTAAAAAGTCTCGTTTATGGTGTTTTATTACTAGTTTTGGGGTTTTTTTCCAAGTAAATGGATAAACCTTTGCCAGTTGTGACACTGTGGCTTTTTTTTGAGTCTTGTTTATGGTGTTTTATTACTAGTTTTTTTTTTTTTTTTCCAAGTAAATGGATAAACTTTTGCCAGTTGTGACACTGTGGCTTTTTTTTTTTTTTTTTTGAGTTGCTCCCTAATTAACAAATACTGAAAATACATCAATTAAAACCCATGTCAGAGAGGAAATGGGAACTGTTACGACAACATGCATTTTTCCATCAGCAGGCACAGCTTAGGCCCACCACTAAGAGTTGAGGCTGAATCTCCTCTGAGTCTCTCATCATCTTTCTAACACAGATTTATGACCAAGAGGGAAGATAACAGCCAAGGACAATGGCAACCCCTCTAGCCTGTTCGGTGTGTCTGTGATAGCTCCTGTGATAGCCCTATCGCAGCACGGTCAGGATGCTGCAAAAATGAAAGCAACGGTCACACTCCTCTCGGTGCTGGGAGCTTTCTATAAGATCACTGTCACCAAACATCTTCTTGCTGATGGCTAAGACATATTTCCAAAATAAAGAGAAAGCTTAAAAAACCATCAAGCCTAGTTCAAATTAGGAAAGCTTTTTTACCCTGTTATTACGGAATTCAGTTGTGCAATCTATGGCTTAGCTATGAGCTACTTTCTTCCCCACGTTGCTCCACTGATTGCAGCTGTGATAGGAATGGGAGTTTTAATGACATAAAAGACTTGGCAGAGGGAAGGACGGCAGATTCGGGACAAATGAAAATGATACTTGTGAGTTAACATTCACCAGTCCTTATGAAGCAGTAAAATACTGCTGTCTCAGAGATTTCAATAGTGTCAGAAAGCAGCTTACTTTAACTTAGATGTTTTCAGTAAAGTCTAGAAAAACTCCTTCAACGGTCATGCTCACACTATGGTTCTGTATCCATTTTTCCCAAAGGACTATATTTTGGGCCTAACTCAATCATCTGTGATATTTAAAAAAAAAGACTTCTGGGTAAAGCTGAGAGTTTTTTCACAATCCTTATTTGTTCAGTGAAAAAAGAAAAGTCAAGTTGAAATCAATGATGCTTCCTACTCTCTGGAAGATAACATGCAGGCAATAAACCACTGTGTAAAATGGTACTGTCAACTGAACGCGGGGCTCTAATGGCTTCCAGCCTTTGTCATATCTATCACACATCCTCAGAGTTAACAAAGCAGAATCAAGGTCCTGAAACACAGTGTTAAAAATCCCCCTGTCCTCTACAGATACCATCCCTGGAGACACCAGCAAGGAGAAGTAAATTTGGAATTGACATAAAGCCAGTTCTACTCAAGGCTGCATCTAATCCACAACCCACTTTTGTGTGGCGGAGATTTCTGGTGGGGACTTGAAACTAAGAGGGATTTTTACTGGAAATTTAAGACAAAGAGGCGGAGGCAGAAAGCAGTGAACACTATTGTGTAAGCACAGACACATACATATCAGGTAACTATTTGACACCAGACTGTACCTCCTAGGGACAGGCAGGTGAGAACCAGTGTGGTGCTACAGGAGACAGCGCAGCAATGACCGTTTGCATAAACTGACAGTGTATCATCTCAAAGTTAAAAAGGCGGAGGTTGTGGCACGTGCAGTGGTATGAGCCTCTCTCACAAATAAGAAAGCAAGCCTATATTGCTCTCTTTTTGTACTGGACAGAGTAAAAAGTAAGCTTGATGGAAAAGTTTCTTGAACTGTAAGGCCACACCACTAGTAATTCCCATGGACAAATGCACTTAAAGAGCCCTTCAACTGACAACAAAAACAGAGGCATTTTCTTAGACTACAAAGTTTTCAGTTAGTAGACAGCCTTTTGGGCTTTTTTTCTACAGATCATATGTATAACAGAATCACAGAATTTTCTAGGTTGGAAGGGACCTTAAAGATCATCTTGTCCAACCGTCAACCTAACTTTGACAAAAATAGACACCCACACAACAAACAAAAAGCAACACCATCACTAAACCATACCTCCCAGCACTACATCAACCCGGCTTTTAAGTTACATTTCTGCTTCTACTTGCTACAGCAATAGGTTTAGTAGCAAACATCAAGAGGTGTCCTGGTTTGGGCCGGGTTGGCCGATGACAAGAAGAGAGATGCTCCCCCAACTCTTATTCCAAGGAGAGGAAGAAAAGAAATAGATTTATGAATTTAGGGAAAAATTAAACTAACTTAATGAAATATTAATAATAAAATAAAAAGGAAGTAAAGAAATAGATATATTAAAATACATATATAAAACCATATCAAGCTCCCAGGGAAATGGCCACTAGCAAGCACTAGGAAAGTCCCAGACTGGTCTCAGTGACGAATGGGAAGTGGATACTGGAACTCACCGATGGGGACTGAAGGTTGATGACCTGACGCTGTCCTCCTCAGATGTCAGTCATTGAAGAAGAAGAGTCATTGAAGAAAAGTCTTTGAAGAGGAGCCAACGAAGAGGAGCCAACCTGAGCCCCTGTGATCCCTCAGCTTTTATACTGAGCATGGCAGATGGGAGGGAACACCCTATTGGTCACTTTGGGTCACCTGACCTGTCCACACCTCCCCACTGCTGCAAACCCTCCCCAGGGTAAACATCCAAGGGGGCTGACCCTGATGGTTACAGCAACAGGTAAGAGCAAGAGCTGCTCTCGCTGAACAGAAAATGGGCTCTGCTCCACCCCGAACCAGGACAAGAGGCAACAGGTATAACCTGGAACACAAGAGGGTCTGTCTGATAATAAGGAAATACATTTTCCACAGTGAGAGTGACTGAGCCCTGGCACAGATTGCACCAAGAGGTTGTGGAGTGTCCCTCCTTGGAGATACTCAAAAGCTATCTGGACATGGTCCTGTGCAACCAGCTCTAGGTGACCCTGCTTGAGCAAGGGGGGATTGAACAAGGTGACCTCCAAAAGGTCCTTTCCAACCTCAACCATTCTGTGTGATTCCGTGACACTGTGTCAGGAAAAGGATGGTGTATGAAGGTGGAGAACTAACTGGTGGTTGCTATAACTATCAGATAAATTGAGCAGGAACAGAAGGCAGGGGAGCCTAACAGTGACTTGACAGCTACTTTCAAGTCCTGCTTTGACTTAGCAAAAGCAGGTTCCAACTTGTTACTCAGCAGTACCTATCCTTGCTGGGTAAACTGTGACTCCTGTGGCTCTGGCTAAATGCCATTGCAGCTTTCCTGTGCAGAACAGTCCAGCAAGAGGCATGGCCTTTTGCAGAAGGACTAATTTGCAGCATGAAAATGCACCTGTTTCATTCTGTGGTTCCAGAGTCTGACTGACGCTTTCCTCCCTTAGCCCTGCATTCCCTCCTGCCTGCAAATAAATGCAGTGCATCGGCTGCGCTTGGCTTGGGGGGCTGCTTCATGCTCAGCTGAATTCCTCATGCTTTTTGCATGCACTTGAGAAAGAAACAGCAGGGCTGGAGAACTAACTGGCTGCATAAATCCTCAGCCATGTAATTCTCTTCACTTGCTGAGGTTAGTGATGCAGAAGCAAAAGACTGAGGAAAACCCATCAGAAATGGACAGCAAAATAACCATAACATTCCAAATAAAGCAGAATTCTAAGTCCTCCATTTCCAGCCACAAAGCAGGTCTAGGTGCAGGGTGTATTCTGATTTTTTTTTCATCTGATCTGCCAAGTAAGGGTTTCATTTGTGAATGAAATATTTTACGTGAAGATGGTACTGGGCCATGAACAGCCAGCACTTGATTATGTTTTGAGCTGAAAATGAGCAATCTGCTGGAAAATTCAAATAAAGAGGCACTTAGACTATATAAGATTTTATGGAATGAAAGAGCGAAAATGTGCCAGATAAAGAAGTTGCATAGAAGCAGTTATTCTGATGCAAAATCTTGAGATTTAACTGTCACTTAGTATGTCTTACAAAAAAAAAACCCCACAATAAAAAGTTTGATGGAACTGATAAGCAAGTAGATTAGTGTGGATACCTTTCTTTTTGCACAACCACATTTCAAATCATTATGTAAATATCTAAAAATGCCACAATAAAAGTCACATCACTTATTGTCAAATGTATAGTGAACACTGAGAGAAAAATGTCTTCCTTTTGAAAGTGAAATCTCTTAGCATGTGCCTTTCCTGCTGAGATTACTTAGGGAAGCTTTTACAGACAGTAGGGTCAGTTCCCTATTCCTATATTTGTCATACATAATTATGGCTCCTTCCTGAAATTGCACCAAAGAAAAACTGATTATTATTTCAACATCCATCATCTTGACAATTACAAATATTTGCTCCATAAGGGAAGTGGATGCATCACGTCATATTTATACATAGCTTCACGCAATCGGAAAATATAAGCTGTTAGAATTCTCTCTAGATTTCTTGTTTACTTCTCCTGTATGAAAATCTTATTAATTAAGAATGAGAAGACTCCCAGATGCAATATATGTTCAACACAAGTTAAATTTGGGAGTGTGGCTGCTAGTTTCTCAACTGTGAAAGCACTGCAATAATATTTCAATGACTTCAGTAAAAAATATATTCTTGGAAAATTCAGAAAGACTGTACAGACACTGCACTGAGGTATGGCAATGTAAAAATTAAGTCACTCAAAGAACTTTAGCTCTAGCCACGGTAAGCAATACTGAAATATCCACGTGAGAAAAAAGTGTCCTTATGTTTATAATCTGAAACTGCAAACAAAATGGATACTGTTCTAAAAAGTACTGCATTCCTGTTACTTAAGGTGAAAGGCAAAGATGAATTTCTTAAGTGCTTCAAAAATGCATTCCCATCAGCTTACAACATACTTTCCCAGCTTTTTGTAATGTTTGGTTTGAGAATAATGAAAGATTCCCATAATTTACTTACCTTATCATAATGGCACTGTGCTAAAGACAAGTGTCAGTTGTTGCATTACCCGAGTTACCCTTTTAACCTAATCTGTGAAAATTTCATTTTCCAACTGTTGAAAGTTCTGATAGCTGAACTTTGGTTTGCCCAAATTCACATTATTTATGAAGCAAAACACAGTGTACAAACCCCTGTATGAATGTAAGATTAGATTGCCCTTCTCAGCCATGTTCCTCTTTAGCAACCCTGCACACACAGCTTAACCAATTCTAGTGTAGAGCTGAATTTTAAGCATTTTTCCTATTTTAGGAAGGTGAAAAAAGTAAAACTTTTTAAAGTTTTCACTTTGTTATAGCAGTCACGCACAGACTGTAACTCAAGCTCTTCTAGAACTGCTGCAGTCTGGTTTCTTACTGCAGCTTCCTCCTTGTGGATCTCCTAAACAGGTACAGACAAACAAATCCAGGGCATTTTTATTTAGTTCTGATCTTCCAGACTATTTGAATACTCTTTAGAATTGTGAAATACAGTGGATTGCAGTTAGAGTTTTGCTATGGCAAAGCCAAGCCCTTGTTCATCCATTAAGGGACTAAAAAAGAAGTTAATATGCTCCATCCAGCTAAAACCAAGTCATATAATTCAACGTTTTTAATATTTACCAATGTGACAATTTTTCTTTTATATATATATACCAAGAAAGTGAAAAGGAAATAATGGGCCATTTATGTTTTTAACTGTGAATACTACACAGAGTTTTAGTATTTCTGATAGATGCAATATTTTACTTCAAACATGTCACACTGAATGGCTTCACATACTATGCAAAAAACAATATTCATAATAGAATTTCTTTTCCTTCAAATGGTCCCTTTGAGGCAACTTTAACAAGACAGTGTTCTTGTTAATGCTATCATGTGGAAATATGCCCAAAATACACACTGCACAAAATCTAAAAATAAACAGGATATTTGAAATTTTATTCAGTAGTTAAATATTTTAAAACTTATAAAACATCTGTTTTGAGCTGCTTGTCCAACCCTCTTCCTTTTTCCTGCCTGCTTCATCACACCATTTGGTAGACAGAAACAAAAAAGAACACCTGCCATCAGCTTTGTGATAGGAAATGAAGATATTTAGGCACATCAAGATGTTTGTTCCCTTTTGAGAAACTCTCCTTATAGAAAGCTGCTGATTGTCCTAAATCTCCAGGTAGCTGAACTGATATTTCTAAAGTACAAGCCAGTCAAAACCAGGAGAAAACCCCACAGTGTCAGGGATCTCCTGTGGCAGCACCATGGAACCATTTTTATACAGATGAATCATGAACCCTACAGCAGTTTCAGTCTCTGCACTAATGCACGGTAACTCCTGTACCTCCTTCTCCAGTTTTTAACCTCATATGTATCTAGCATTTTGCTATCTTTCAGATCAAGGGAAATTTCAAGGACAAATCTAATTAGGACTTGAACTTCAGAGTTCTCATGTCGCCCACTGGCATAACAAAGCTGGACAGACTGACCTCTGCTGAAGTCCTTATTTTGTGTGTTTAGCACTCAGGTATACTCCAAGCTCCACCACACTGGCCTGGGGACAATCTGAGCTGCTTCTGGCTCTGCACTTGTTAAAATACAGGTTAAAGAAGTGAAGTAAAAAAGGTGAGAAGCCAGGAAACGTGGGATTGCTGCAGTCAGACTGGCTGTTTTAGAGGCTTCTGCCCTGTGGTTATTCAAAGACAGCTCAACAATGGCTGGTTGAGAGGGAAATCGGCTGGTTTGGTTGAGCTCAAGCTCAGACCCAGAAATTCAGTGGGGATTTGTTATCTGTGGATCAGAAAGAGGGATATACAAAATATCTTGTCAATGTGAATAAAATAGTTTGTTGAGAAATTTAAAATCAGCCCAAACTGACAGAAGAGCAACAATCTAAAAAGACTTCAATAATGGGAAAAAACCAGCAGAGCGGAGGAAAGGGGGTGTGGGGGAAATAGGAGCAGTTCCAGGGACACACAATTATCTGTTATTCTAATTGTTCTGCTTATTATTCTGTAAACACTCCCTCGAATGTTCTCCATGGTTATCAAGCATATGTTTTGAATGCATTATGTGAAACAATTAGAAGCATATGTTTCCTTTTCTATTCACAGAAAAATGCCAATATTAATCTTATTCTCCCAACCTTGCCAGAGCCCTCCTTTGGCCACACGTTCCTCACGCAGCTGTACTGGACCCCAGTCTCTTTCACCTCCTCCTGCTGAGTTCCCCTTTGCCTGTGCAGGTTATAAGACCAGTGCTGCTGCTTTTAGCCTTCCTCACACGATTCCTCTGCACACCTACCTTGTCACACACAGACCCTGACCCGTGTAACTCCAGGACACCAACTGTCTCTTCTGTATCTCCAGCAGTGTGCACAGACTCATCGTGTCTCAGGGAGGTCTGGGTTTACAGGTCCCAGGGCAGCTCTGACTCTGGGGACAGAGAGGTCTATCCCCACCAAATCTTAACTGAGGATTACCTTGGTAAAATCCCACCTGAATTATTTCCCTCTCGCGCTAAGCAGGGATGGCAGCAGTGCATATGACAGCTGAAGGCATTCAGTACCTTGCAGGACAACACTCTATGATATTACAACAAAACATATGACTTTTTCCTTTAATTAATATTATACTTTACATCAGTGTCAACATCACAAAGTTGCCTGATTGAAGAGGAAAGGTTGTTTCCCTGGTACACAGACTAGATAAACTTCATGCGTATCCTGTCACGTTACCATACTGAAATTCTACTTACTGGGATCAATCCAAACCCATATTAAAACATACTGATTTGGTGACAAGATCTACTTCTGAAAAGGTACGAAATGTACACTGCAATTCCAGGGCTCATCCTCCACTGGCCAGCACTTAACTACCTGCACTGCTGATGTGCAAAGCTCATCTCAAAGGAGGGAAAGTTTGCACGTGCTGGTCTGTATACTTTATTGATCTGGAACTTCTGCTTCAAGAACTACCAGAGATTGCAATATTTTTTATCTTTTTTTTTTTTTCCTAATTTAGTTTGTAAAACTGCAATAATGAAAAAGAAAGACCAAGAGATCACTTAATTAGAACATTACAGTGATAAAAGCCCTATAAATAATTTCCTATTTTCCAGTTTTTGACCCCAAATCACCTGCTCACAAAAAAAGGAAAGGAGCAAAAGAAACACACGCCCCTGCAGCTGGTGGCAGAGAACTTACCACAAGCACCTACATCAGCTGGTATGACCTACTCACAGAAAAGCAGTGAAAAGGGCATCCAAATGCAGCAGAAACCATCTGCTAACCCACCAGTTTACTGCGGTATTAAGAGAAATGTTTACTACAGGCTGATTCTGATTTTGTTGCAGAGAGACTAAAGCCCATGACACTGAACTGTGAATATCCCAGCCATGCAGCAGAATATTGTTGAAGACAAGTTGTCAGATACATCATGTGCAAAACACTGCAAGAAGAGTTACCCCTCACCTTACACAGAAGAGCATTCAAGATGTGCCACTGCTGATTTTGTAACCTCCGAGCACGACTCCACCTTTATCTTCAGTCAGACTACCAAGTGCAGGCTGATCAGTGTCCATCTGCACACTGCAAACCGCTGCTGAAAAGAAAAAAATATTAAGCTAATATTTACACACGTAACAGAAAGAGATCATTGTACACACTGCTTAGTTTATTCTGCAGGCAGATCTCTCAAGTAAGTTCAATGCATGGGCCAAAAACCAGAGCCTGCGTGTCACATTATCGTGACTCAAGTTAATGCTGTAGTTACAATGGGGAGAAATATCCCATTAAGTTGGTTGGAAAGTTGTTTGGAATACAGGGATTGGTATTTTGTAAAATAATCAGTGTATATGGAGCTAGCAGACTCATTCCAGATTTGTGACATATCAATGAGACTAAAATGTACCAGCATTCATTTTCTTGTGGCAGCAGGAGGGGAAGAAGGTGACTCTAAAATACTACCTATAAATAATAAAATATTGAAAGATACAGCAAAGGCCAAAATATAAATGGCTACGGCACGACTGACAGAACAGTTTGTCTCCTCACTCTGAACTTCAGCAGGAGCCCACCCGGGTGGCATGTGGTGGGGGGAGGAACCTGGGAATCACGGGAACTTATTGAGGACTCATGCCAGTAAGTGCAATGTTTATATCTAAAATAGTACACATTTTAAGTACAACTTTTATATAGAGACTATGTAATGTTTTCAAGAGGGCATTATGATCATGTCATTTAAGTACTTGCAGAGGGAGTCTATAGCATTTAACAACATACCTTCCTCCACAGTCAATGGCAGCCAGCTGCAAAGAATCCTGGAAAATCTGAGTCTTGGCCCAGTCACCAAAATCTGGACCAGTGCAGTGCAGGGATCATTTCTGTAACACTGCAAGTGTGTGCACTTCATTTCCACGCCACCTTATATCCCACCTTCGTATCACAGAGCCAAACCTAGTGGTTGCATCTGCCAAACTCTACGTTGTGGCCATGAGGGCTGTGTTACCAAAGTGTGAACAGCATGTAGTGGCGCTGCCTCACGGATGGTATCTCAGATAAAAAGGAAAATGTGCGAAATATTCAAACGATAACTCTTGTGACTTCAAGTTAGGTCTTGTGTTAAAACAGGGCTTGCAAAATGAATGCAAAAACTAGCCTAAACCAACTATATAGAGTGCATAGAAAATGTGTAGCTGAAAATCACATCCTATTTGCTGCTTCTCACATTTTAAGAGCAGTTTATCACATTGAGAAAACATACATTTTCATTCTAGTAATTAGCAATCAGTGTTCTGCCATTTAAAGCCCTCATGCTCAAGGGGAACTCGGAGCCGATGTCTCCTCAGGACTTTAAAACCGCTCCTGGAGCTGGCACACAGCAGGGAATACCCTGGGTTGTTTCCTCTCTTTGTAGGTTGTGATCTCGACAGGCTCATAAACACGTCTAAGGCTGACTATAATTTATCTTGATTTAGCAAGTCAACTAGTACAAAGTGTTGAAAATAACTGCTAAGTTGTCCTCCAGTTTCCAAAGGGCATTTTTGGTGCCAAAAAACTAGTGGAAATTCTAAAGAAATATTAGCAGAATAGTTTTTTCACTAGAAATCATTATTTTTAGTGGTAAAAGAAATTAAAAAGGTTGCATTGTGTATTGACTTAAACTCTGGTAAATGTCAGAAGATATGTACATGCAGGTCATGGAAAAAACTGTATTTAAAGTACCATTAACATTCATGTCTGTGTTGCTTATAGTAAAATTCAATAATATAGTACTGTCTCAACAATTCTAAACAATAAAAAACGTGAAGACAGGCACTAAAAACAATCTTGAACTTTTCATTTTCTAGACTTTTAAATTTTATATTGTCGTTCTTTTATGTCTTCTTTCTGACTTTTGAACCTGTATGGCACACATCTTCCAAAGTTTCTTTTGCAGCCACAAGGGGAGATTTTCAGATGTTTTAAAATAAAAATCGAAAGGCTCTCATATTCCCTTCCCCCAGGAACCAGTGCTTTAACAAACACACCAAATAGCCTGATACTCATGATGCCAATGCAAGTTCATTACACAGGTCATAAAACACCTGCAAGAAGTACCCACCTAATGCTAATGTCTTGCTTAGATTAAAAAATACAAGTAGATCAGGCAAAATTTTTCTTCTTTGGTGTATGCCCAGGTATTGCAAGTCATATAGTGTATGGAGATTAGCAATAGTTTGGCTCCACAGGGTCTCCTGTCTTCTCACGGCAAAATGCCTTTCAAGCTTAATATGATTGAGATAGGAGTATCTAGCTTTGCAGCTATGTGAAAAAATATATCTGACAATAAGATGCCATTAGAATTTTTCCTTAAAAAACTGCTGAAATAATAATATTAGTATAGGAAGACAAAGCATGGGACAGTGAAAATGGGTAAGAACTGAAATTGAATGAAATGTATGCAGAACATCCTAACTGTATTGCCAAGGATGATCTAGTTACCTGCCTAATCCACTACATGGCAAAGTTGACACTATGCTGGTTTTATCCCTATTTAGATATAATTTTTTATAGCTTCAAATGCGTAAGTTATATTGGAGCTTCAACTGGACCAAAGAGCTCCAGGATAGCCTGTATTAATTATCAGTATTAATTCTTTGGGAAATACGTGGGGGGCAGCGTGTGTACAGAAATGCTCAATTTCCCTACATTTCAGGGCTGTCTATATTTTAAGAACTGGGTGGAAAGAACAAAGAAAACATCCTTCTCTGCAGTTTCAAGAAAAATTTTCATTCGAAGCTATGAAAATCTTCCAGTAGTTTCCAAAATAGGAATGAATTCAGCAAGTGCTTGTATTTTCAAGGCAGCGATTGCTGCATTTCTCACCACAAAGAACAGAAACGACCCAGAATTACAGCAGAAGCTTTAGTGAACTATGGGTTTCATTGCACTTTCCCAGGCTCATTAGTTCAGCTAACGGCTTCTGCTTGTTAAGAGGCTCTGTGGGCAGCAGCAGCAGCAGTCGGTGATGCTAAAGCAGAGGTACCAGCAGAGACCACGGTTCAGGCTGTCTCCCGGGCTGGGGATGACACTGTAAACCCTGGTTATGGAATGTTCCATTTATTTTCATTTTATTCACATTTCATTAAGATTTTATTTTCACACTCAGGCCAACTTCACACCTCTCAGGCTTGCCTTTTGTACCTCAAAGGAAACTGCAGAATTATCGGTCATATGCTGCTTTTCCTTACATCCCTTTAACCCCCATTCAGACAGGGTCATGTAACTGTGAGGGGGAAAAAGATGCCCTTCATGTTAGCGTCCCTCTGTGGAAGATTTTTCATTTGCTACTGTATTTAGTCATTTTGAGCAATAATAGAAACTGAAATCTCATCTCCTGGCATACAGTAGCTTAAACATTTGAAATGCTTTTGCTGGAGGGTGCTGTTAGCACTTCTGTGCTTTTTTTCCCCCCCCCCGCCCCAATCCAGTATCCATTTCTTGCTGTACCGCATAATGAATATGAAATGTATTTTTGATGGATATACAGTCAACTGGCACAATCTCCAGGTTCCATAATGAAAGCAACAATAGATTCATAGCTGTATGCAGGGGTGCATTGCCTTTGCTCTCCCACTGAACACGAAATCTGGTTGATTAAAGGGGAGGACCTTAGGAAGGTCCCAGTGTGGTGTAAGGTTGAGCTGTGTTGAGGATGTAGCAAAGTCACCTACACGATCTCTACCACAGTAGAAACTGTCCTTAGAGAACTAAAGAGTCCCAGGAAAATCACTAGGGTAAGGGACCTGATCACATTTTCCAGAACTGGATCAGTTAGCAACTTGAGCAAGCCTCTTTGACGGTGTACGGGGAGGAAATTTTTACCGTCTTCAGACAGTAAAAGTCAGTGTCTGGGGAATTTGTTTCTGTAGCAATAATCCTTGTCCTTCCCTCTGCATCTATCAGAGATAGCACAGACCTCCTGCCTTCCTTGAGCTCCTCACATAAGCCCAATCAGTGTTTGGGGAATTTGTTTCTGTAGCAATAGTCCTTGTCCTTCCCTCTGCATCTGTCAGAGATAGCACAGACCTTCTGCCTTCCTTGAGCTCCTCACATAAGCCCAGCTAGAAGTTGCAAAGCAGATACGGCATCACCCATTTAAAAAAATAAACACACTTCCACATACCTTCTCCATGTTCATGGCATTAGCTGGCATCGAAAAATTTAGGCTGCTTCTCTTCATGGTGGGGGTTACTGCAAGTACCCTGTACTGTAAGAACTCCATGTTCTTCTCCCCAGGCAACAGCTTCCACCTGACAAGATGCCACAGTTTCATGTCAGTTTGTATCCAGTAAAATAGCTACACATGACACAGCAATAAAGAACACAAGTGTACCACTTAGACAAAAAACTTTTCATGTGAAAACAATGACAGTGAACAACCCTCAGCTTCTTTTGCAATACACTATTTTCTTACCAACTTCTTCCCCCCAAACCAAAACCAGAACAAATGCTGGTGCTAGAGCTGCACTGTACAATCAGAACTTGTCAGTCCGCTGTCTTTTGCTGTCTGTGGCTATTGCTGCTTCTCATGCCTGAGAGAATATGGATGATCCACCAGCCAGATTGCCAGGACAAGTCATTCAAGAAATTGGATCCGTTCCTTTCACTGCCAATGGGACCTGGAGCAAATCATGTAGACCAAGCCTGGATGTGATGATAGAAGCCTGGACATTTCTAATCACCTCATTAGCCATCACTGCATCACTGGGACCCTCACTGTAAACAAAAATACCTCTCTGTGCTACAGTGCCCAGTTTGTAACATGGGCATAAAGACATTTCCTACCCCGTACATCTATTTTGGAATTTCATACATTAAAGATGCAAATTGTGATATAAGTCCCTACAGTAGCTTCATGGAGCAAAGGTGAGATAAAATCAACATCATTTAATTTGACATCTACGCACAAATCTCATAGCATGTGTAAGGAGCAGTATAGCACCGACGAGTAGAAAGCCTGTACACCCTCAAGAAGTGGAAAGCAATCTTTATAATTTTTATGTGCATATGGCTATAATATCTGAAAATATTGCACATATCTAAACCCAGAAATAAGACTTGTATCTTATAATATACAACTTATATATTCCCTTTTTCTCTCACCTTATACTTCCTTGATCAGCCACAGGAAATAACTTGTCTGTTTGTACACTTTGCCTTGCTTTTGTGAGTGGATGCGTTGTATGAAAAAATTATGTTGAGCCAAAAAATGATAATTTCACATGCTGTTTTCAGAGTGGAAAGGGACATGGCCAGTCTGATCTCCCACCGCACTGAATTTCATGGTAACTGTTTACCTCTCTGAGGTATTTGCTAATCACCTACGTCAGCATTCTTTGTGGCTGACAGTTTCAATTTTAAAAATGAAAATTCCTCTCAGGAAAAGCCTCTATTGAGACTTTAAATATCAGGATAAATACCTTGAATTGGATGGTATTTTTAATATTTGGAGGAGTGTACAGAGCAGAACAATGGGCTAGCTTTTGGGGGGAAGAGGTTGAGGCCAAAGGGATTTCTGTCCTTGAAAATATTCAGACTATTTTCAGAGTGTGAGACCTCATTCCTAGGTGTAAAGAACTCAGCTAATTAGCTCTCAAGGTCAGGAAATTATATGTCAGTGTGTCCTAGTCTGTGCTGGCAAGGATAACAGAAAGGCTTGGGGTTTGGCTTTTATTTATTGCATGTACTGTTGTGGGGGGGAGGGGATGGGTTTTTGTTGGCTTGTTTCAGATTTGTTTTTCCATGATATCCTGGAAGGATCCAGCATTGGAAAGTAATGGTGGGACAGAGCATGGTGGAAAACAAGTTTTCCTTTTTTGTTTTAAGCAGTCAACATTCACTAACCACATGGGTTGACCTGATGTGCAAAATACACACAGAGCATGAATGGACAGACACAAACTAATGAATTTTATGCCCTAAAATACTGGCATGTGCACCACTTCCCTCCCAAAGTCTGATCACAAGAAATCGTTGCTGAGATCAGCCTAAAAACCAAAATCCTTTGCTACTTTAGCATCAGTGTTCATATACTCACATGAACAACCACATGCCAGCCATAAAGCAAGTGACCCTGCAACTGTGTTTTGAACTACAGATAATAAATCTTGATGAGAAAAAGGATATCTTAGAAAGGGCTGTCATATTACAACGATCAAAGTTAGATCCCATCTTCTAATCCCAAAACAAAGGTGGGGAAAGTTTGTTTCTTTGTCCAGTATACTTTGTACATAGAGCCTTAACTATTTTGTTGACATAATGAATACTATCCGATAAGATTAAACCTCTGAGATGTGACTCCAAATGATCACGTTTCATTTGAATAAAAAGAAAAAAACTTATAAAATTTTGCTGTAACCAATTTTCTACCAATTGGAGTTCTCATTTCCCAAATGAAAAATTATCCTCAATAAACAAACTGTTACTAGTTAAATTAATAAAAAAATGCCTGGAAACTAGGTATTTTCTGGGTATTTTTGGTACTACAGACGTTTGTTCTTTAGAAAGAAATCAGTTTCTAAGCTGGGTACACCTGTGAAAGGTAACTATCACACACTCACTTTATCAACTTTCACTGCAGATGGTCAATAGTTTGACAGTGACTCCAGCTACTTACACTGCACTTCTCTTAAGCTTCATATCTGCATGGTATCATTTGCAAGTGGAAATAATGAAGTACTAGGCTTAATTACCTTTTAAGGTATCTTGTGTAAAATTGCCTATTTTTACTTCATAAAGCTACCACCCATCTCAGGAAATGGAATAGACTGAACTCACTCTATAAATCCAAATGACTGTAATTATTATCTTGAACTCATGCAATCCTAGTAAGTTATTTACAGTGGAATACAGTTCTTAAACAAAATTTCCCTCTGAGTGCCTGAAGTTTGCAGGCAAACGAATAATTGTCACAATCGCATCTCTGCTTTGACAGAACTGCAAGAGCAAATGGGGTCAAACTCTGCCTTAGCCAAAATCTCCCTTCCACTCTGTAGGTGTTCTGCCTCTTTACATATCGTTGATGGACAGTGATCCTGGCTTTCGGGAAGGAACACCACTTGTATTTATAACCTTGATATTTTTTGAAGATCACAGGTGTTCTTGACAAATAAACTGAAGAAAAAATACAGAACCAAAGTAATTCAGCCTTTGTCTTGGAGAAAAAGTAAGTCAAAACAAAGCAAAACACTTAATAAATTCCCACATCTACAATGTAAATGTAAAAAAAAAGTCTTACTAAGGGAACATTTTCCTACACTGAATTAGGAGTCTCCCATGTTTTAACTACAGAGGTCATATGCTCTGTGACAATAAAGGCTTAAGGAAATAGTGCAGGTGGGCAGAACGGGATGTGCCCTTTTAAACCTATGACAAAAGGGTCCCAAATGTCTCAAGGAGCCTGCTCTCCTGACCCAGTTTGACCTGGCTGGTGTTTAATAAGCTGAAAATGTTTTCCTCTGAAGATTTTCCTGTGAGCTTTGTTCAGGAAGGAAAATTAGTCCACCCAATTGTAAAGGAGATCCCAACCTGCAGAGATCCTCTGAAAGCTCAATGAAAATATAAACAGTCCTGATTTTTCAGAGCTTTTAAGAACGAAGACAATGAACTACTGAAACAAGATTTGAAGGGAAGGACTGATTTTTATCTGTTGATGTCTCCAGACCAAAATTAGATTTTTTTCATCAGGATGGCTTTCAGTCTGACACAATTTAGTGGATTAAATAAACAAAATGTTCTCTTTTATTCCAGATGTTAGGCTAGATATAGCATCCAGTTTTCACTGGTGTGCTATATGTAGCATCTAAGAAATCTAAAGATTTGTACAAGCAGAATAACCCATGACACCTTCTGAGATGCCTCACGTTTCCTCACTCAGATGGCACTATCAGTGCAACTATCAGCATTAGCGCCGACGCGCAGCCACGCACTAATTTCCTTAGGCAGAAAAATTGAACTGTCGTTCAAACTATTCACATGTCTGTAGAAAAATGACTGACAACCAGGTTTCACCAGCTGAAGCACCTGGCTGATCCTGGTATGCAGAGATCAAGTAAGATGTCCCTGAAATCCAGGTTAAGAACAGGAAGTTGACTTTTGGAAGGTGCCGACTAAGAGTGAACAGCAGGATCTGGTTCTAAAGCTCTGAGTCTTTACACTTTCTGGTAATCAGATTAGACTCCATTTAAGGCAAGGGAATCAGAGCTGTTTTTTTTTTTTCTCTTAACAGTAATTTCTTCTCTTAACAGATCTTTGAAACGATCATTTTCATCTTTCTATGCTTTATTTTTATCTGACAGTGTAGCAGCAGGAACTCGGGGAATCAGCATATTACTTTTCTTTTTACATGTTACTTCTGAATTGCAAGTTCCTTGGGATCTGAGGATATTAAAAAAGCATTGAGGGAAAAGAGTCAATGGGACAAGCGACAGAGATCTTTACTGATGGTGACAAGTTTATCTTGTACATAAAAATGGTTTGAAAGTTCTCAGTTACCTGAAAGAGCTCAAAATCAGCATTTGGTAGCTGGAAACCCAACAGACACACAGTATTAGATTCTGGTGGCAGGGAGAACAATATTATGAAAACAAGTCAGAAAGGAAATGCTGAACTATTGATTAGTGACGGTTCAGTGTAAACCCAGTTCATTAAGTACAGAAACATTTTCAAACCCAATGCGTTTGTTAACTTCTAATATAGTAGACAAATAGATTATTTGTCACTGCTAGAGCACTACAACAAATCTTCGTGAACAGACTTGTATTACATTGACAGGTCTCGGCTATCTTCCCTTTGAGGGCTAAACTTCATTCTTTTTGTGCTAGGTACCATATGAGAAAAATTTTCATATTTCAATAAAGTATAAATGTTGTGTAGAGAGTACTGAGTGGGCTGAAATGATGCCTTCTTTAGTTGAGCCACCACCAGTCATTCAGGCACTGGAAGCTCCTGCCTTTTCCTGCCAATGCTAAGGGATACAGATGCAGTAGGTTCACAACGGCTTTGTTACAGGCAAGCATCAAGTCTTTGCTCCATAGGATCATACATTGACCATATGGCCAATTCTTGATTTGGAGGCAAGTTCAACTTTCTTTTTTATGGGTTAAGATTAACAACTTTTTTTTTTTTTTTTTTGGTAAGCTGCTATTTCAAAATTAAAATTCCTGAAATACCCTTGTTTATTTCAGTACAAATCTGGACCTCGCAACCTCCTCCTAGCACTTAAATTTAGTGGATTCCATGCTCATATTATTAAATCCACCTTCTGCTTTCAGTGTTGTTGATCTTAAAAGATGTTGACTATCACTCTACACCAGTAAGAGAGTTGCTTAAGCAGTCCTGCAGGGAATCCACCCAGAGAAGTGGATCAGGAATTTGCTGTTTGTCCTTGCTGAATCCTATTTTGCCACACACCTGATTCCCCAATTATGTTGTTAGGTTGGAGGGATTCCTGTTTCTTTCTGCTGCTGCCTCAGCTCATCTAGCAGAGACTGTGGAGTTCCTCTCCCAGCTTGCTTTGAATACTGGGACACAGATGTGAATGAGAGAAACAAAGGTAAGAAGAGAAGGATGTTTGTCAGTCCTTTCGGACGAAAGCGTTCAGGTCTTCTCAGGCTTGATCACAGGGTTACAATCAAGATGTAGCTGTGTTTTTACTTTCTACACCTGTATATGAATACCCCAAATCTAGAACACACTTCTTTCACTTCATATGCAATATTACTTACTTGCCAATGGCCAGTCATGTGTTCCTGATTTTCCAGGGAAATCCCAAAGGCTTTGTTTTATGGATAGGGGTTGCAATACTAGGTTATACAAAGGTTAACAGTCTTAACTAGAAGACAAGAGAGACAAAGATGGAGCTAAATGTTAAAACATATTACTCTTTAACTGTTAATGGCATGGAAGACATTGACAGATTTATGAAGCTGATGGTACTTATGTATAAATCCAAGGAATGTCTTTTTTATCGGTGTGCAGATGAGAAAACTGAAGTGATTCCTACTGACAGTAATTGCATCCAAATCTAAATTAATTAGAGATGAAAAATAAACAGCACCCAAAACATTTCAAAAAAGTTATCCTCAAAAGTATGTATACACTGGCTTTTTACCAAGAAGCTTAAGATATAAGTCTTTCACAGGAATATCAATAGGTGTTGCTCCAGTTCTAATAAATAAGTCATCACACATCTGTAACAATGTAATAGGATACAATTCACGGTTCAGAGGCAGTAACAGCCTAAAGTTAAAGGAGAGCAAGAACAAGCATGTACACTAAAAGGGGGACTTATTTGTACTATTCAAGTGACTCAGTGTGTGAAACATCTGAGATCTGGGAGTAAAATGGGCCTTAATTAATCTGTGTTCTAATATTTTAGATGTCCTACTGTGTATACTGCTGTCTGGAAATCTAGATTATAGCTTGTGTCACGTAATGCCAACAGTACAGATGTTCAATCTTAGTGGTATTTTAAAAAAAAAACCCTCCTTGTATGTTGTACTTAGATTATCCATTGAAATTATCTATCCTTTCTGTGGCTGTTTTCAGATTCTAAAAGACGAAAAGGCTTATGCTGAGCTTTAGGAAATCTAAGGTCCCGAGCACATTTTTCTGCTTGGAGTTTCAATTTTTCCTTCTGTAAGTTCATGGTTCATTGGGGAATGTGTGGCATAGCAGGTTGTTCAAATGTCCCAGCATTTGAAGTAAGCAGATTAGTAAATGTTTAAACTGTAATGCATGATTTCATAAATAAAATATCTCAGAGTGTTGTAATGAAGTAATGAAGTAAGCAGTAAATGTTTAAACTGTAATGCATGATTTCATAAATAAAATACCTCAGAGTGTTTAAAGGGATTGTTATTCAGGACTCCCAAGTTGTTCCCTCCACTTAGCTTGTGAGCACTTATGTCCTAAAGGATCAGACTCTTAGCACTTTTGCTAAAAATCATGTGCTCAGGATTGCCTAAACAGGGATAGACTGCACAGTAGTCCACTGTGTGGACCAGACTGCTTCTGTGGCAGGGAACGCTGAGTGAAAAGGGACGAGCTGTCTTGCTTTGAGTAGAATGAGCAGTCATCCCAGGGGTTAGTTTGGAGGAGCTTCTGTGCTGTAAACTCACACTCCACCAGTCTGCACCCTCACTGCCTCATGTACTCAAGACCTCTGTAGCACACTGACAATGAGAAATGTAAGATACAGTTTTGAACCACAGGTATGTTGGAGTGTAGACGGGTCTGTCTGTCTTGTAAGACAAACACAACCCCTTTAACTGCAGGCTTATAAAGAGTTGCATCCACAGATGGCAGGCAGCCTGGGGCAGCCAAAGGGACTCAGAAGAAAGAGTCCACGGTGATAAGCATAGTGTGAAAACCTAAATGAAGGAGAAAAACCAAATCAAAAAGCACCAGGGATGAAAGAAAACCCAGCTAAGATATGTACAGAACAGTAATGGCTGAAATGCCTGTTAGAAGAAATCAGTCCTCCCATGGAAGATACCTAACGGTACAGGCTTACACAGTACTTGCAACCTTATCCCAAACACAGAGAAGGAACGAATGTTTTTCTTTTTCTTACAATGTTCACAGATTTTTATGTAGCAAGAACTACTATCACCACCAAAAATATGTCCCAGCTTGCATAACAGATAGCCTCTTTAGAAGACGGCAGGACTCTGTCATTCATGCCTACATATTTGTGTATAGTGAAAGAACGTGATCATCTTTGAAAGGCTGAAATGTTCAGTTGTTTACCATATGCGATGTAATTCCGGACTAAATATAAGGAATTCAAAATTTGCAGTGTACTCCATCATTAAGATAATTATATGCAATCTTACTATAGTTGGGATATCTAAATAAAGTACGTTACAGACTTCAGTCTGGGATCATGGATCGTATATAGAATACTTAAGTCCCAAATTTCCAGAGGATTAAACATTATTTAAGTCTAAGACTCTGTATCTAAAATTTAGTAAAAAGAATAATTTCTAACACGTACTGTAAATTCAGAAACAATATTTTTAACTTTAGTTAAATAACCACCTCCTATTTTTTATTAAATCCTGTTTATCTTAAAAGTACTTGTTATGCATAAACTGCATTTCTGCACATCTCATATAAACATTATTGTACCCATAGTAAAGTCAGATTTTATATCTTTGCTTAAATTAAATGTATACACTTTGCTGATTTCTTAGCAGGGCACTTACATACCAAAGAAATTGTAAAATCTAAGCAGAGGTTTATAATCCCATGTTAGGAGACTGGATGGTACTTTTTTCGTAGCAAAGAGTCAAACATATGCCCTTTTCTTCAGGGGATATCTACCTGATGGCCAGGGTCACACAAAAACACGGACAACAACAAGGAAGCAAAGTAAACTCTAAATAAGGCCTAACAACCTCTGCTTTCCATTTTTGATATTTCTTATGTCTCAGATGATCCACGACTCTTTTCCCACTTCTAATTATTTAAAAAAATGCCTGACTAGATGAAAACACACTTCATAGCCATTTGTGAGTTATATAATAAACTGAAGAGAGAGAGAGACACCTTTTCTTACATGTAATCTGCAAACATTACATTGTTGCTGTTAGGTAACTGGATCACATTTCTATAGCATGAATTCTAGATAATGGTAACACCAAGCTTTAGCCTACATCTTCATAAAACTGTAATCCCTTAGCCTACACCTTCATAAAACTGTAATCCCTTTTAAAACCAGTACATTTTTCTGCATATAGAGATTGCATAACCACACACTGTGCCTTGACTTACTCCTTTTTGAGCGTTCAGCATCTGTGACCAGAATTTTGTCTTGAAGTTAATCTCTGCTGTAGGAGGAGTAGCTCAAGCAACCCCAAGGATGCCTCACTGCAGCAAGTCTGTCCCAGCACAAAGACAGCACAGGGAGCTCGCTCCCCACCAGCCACCCCAGCTCTTGGCCCGTGTGTAAAGGAGGAACCAGTGTCATGACTGGCTACAAATTACTAGGACCTTAAATAACCCACACGATACAGAAGTGCCTTCAGGCTCTTTCTTCTTATTCTGGGGATCAAAGGAGCACAATATTGCTCAAGGCTATATTTTAAACGCTATTTAGATCCTATAAGATTCAAGCGAGTGCTTAGCGAGGCTGATAAAAGTGCCTAAGCATCTGAAGTCCATTAGCCTCCTGTTTTTCATCTGTAAACCTACGCACTTTTGTAAATTTCCCCTATAAAGCTATTTGCATGTGAGGGTGGAAGTGGGTGTATGTACATATTATCACTCGTGTACCTACTATTCGGAAGCTCTGCTGTTTGCTGCTCAGCTACTGCTGAAAACCCAAGTCCTTTCTGTCTTTCAAGCAAGTGAAATCATGAGCAACTATGAAAACGAAGCGATGCCCATCATGTCCAGCCAAACAGTCAAGAAGTTAACAAGCTAAGAAACACCTGTCATTAAAAAACCTGAATTTGTTTGTTTAAGCTGGCAGTTATAATGGACATTTCGGAATCTAATGCTGAAGGCAACCATCTTGCTGAAATGTGATGTCATGTATGACAGGAACGGTGTGACAGACTTGCAGAGGGGAATATTAACCTGACAGTTTACCGCTACTGGCAGATTTGAGAGAGAGAAGGAAAATATTAATATTGAATATTTATAAAGCATTCACTTGCTTAACTGTTTCTTCTTTTGAGTGTCATTGCAGTACTAAAGCACAGTTTAGGAATGCTTTCAATGTGTCACCAAAATAAAGGAAAAGTGCCAGATCTCATCGCTAAGTCCCTGAGCCACCTAGTCCCTTGTGAGAAGAGATTAAATGAAAGGAGCAGAAGACAAAGAACACTGTACGATTTCATCTGAACTTCAGATCCAGGCAGCTCTATTTTGCAATTTCAGGTAAGTACACCCAGCACTTTACTGAGTTATAAATTGCTTTTCCATGTTGTTTAAACAACACGGGGAGCAGATCTATGCTATTCCCCTACGTTCCAATCAAAGTCAACTTCAGTTCTTTCTTGCTCGTTTTGTATTTATGTGCTGCATTTCTGCAAGCAACACACAACGTATATTCCTGGGTGTTTGACTGTATTACATTTAATTTGTCATATACATTGCTAGGCCAGTCAGGAACAATTACACAAAATGGTGCTGTAACACTTGGTGGAAACAGTGCGTCTTTGAACCTAACAGTCACATTGCTGATAACATAAATTACATGCCATATACACAACACTTGGTATTTGTCAAGGCTTTGGTGCTTAGGTGCCTCTATTAGGATTAATATGTTTCAAGAAAGCCAGAGCACTGCAGCAATTAATCAAGTTTCCATAATTAAGGTAACCTTGATTTAAGCAAATTATCCTTAAAGCTCTCAAGAATCAATGGTTTAGACAAAACTGCTCAGTCAGTAGCTCTGTGGTCTGCAACCGGATTCTTAGAGTTGATTTATGGAATAATTTCCACATGTGAGTCCTCCCCTCGATACCTTTAAAATTCAAATCCACTTACCAGTCCATACAACTGTTCTGCAGAGGACAGCCCTGGGAGCCACCTTCCAGCCCAAGAAGACTTCTCAGGGCCTAAGCTGCAGTCACAGTAACCTATGGCCACTGCACAACTGGCTATGGAATGTGCTTCAAAGCAGTACCGCTTCCTTCTCCTGAACTGTTTACTGAAAAAAAAACCTGTCTATATGACCGATTGTAAGGTCAGGAAAGTCAACAGCAAACTTCTAATGGATTTCAGTGGGAATAAAATTGGGTCATACACAACCATCCTGTGGGTTGTCCATCTCTGGAGCCTCTTATACATGCAAAAGAGCCAAAAATGTTTAAACTTGACAACCTTTCAATTGAAAGATTAGGAAAATATTTTAGGTTATTTAATTACGGATGTGAAATGAGATGTACAAGAGAACCAACCATCATCACTTTCCAATGGAAAAACAAGTGGAAAAAGGAGAACTGGAGAACTGATTTTATCAGATTGTTTTGCATTCACTTGGTATATTTCCAAAAACAAATAAAAAACAGGAACAGGAGAAACAAACACTAACTGCCTTGAAGAGATGTGGTTGAAGAAGGGTCTAGGGAAGCAACACTTCAAATGCTTTTACAGAGAGCAGTTCAAAAAAATTTGCACACAAATTAAGTAAGAGCTGCATGGAAGAAATGAACGAGTCCCAAATTCCTTACTATTCACACTCACCGAACTCCAAAGAGTAAGAAGAAAACAAAATAGAATTTAATAGCAGAACTTGTGGAAAGCAGGAATGATGTGTGAAACGTTTCTTTTAACAAGAACAGTAGCACTGCAAAAATTCTCTTTCTTTCATGGAGATGTTTATCAAATGAAAGTGGAAAGGATACAGTCTTAGGAAAATCTGGGCATAGTCCATTGAAATAAACACAATGTCTCTTACTGATGTCCATAAGCGTTGTTTTGGGTCCTGTGTATGAAAAACAACATTTCCTGTGAGGGAAATCAGCAGGCCATGCACACTAGCAGTATAGCTAGTAATGCTCTCCCAAGGGGGGAAACATAATAAAGAAGCTTGCACAAACAGGTTCTGATTCAACAACGCTCCTGCTTGTGCATGACAATCAAAGATAATTGCAAAAAAGATAGGTCACCTTCCGTCAAGCCGCAATGGGATTCACTGTTAAACTCATGGTGAGATGAAGACTGACAGAGCTGGATGAAAATTTCTGAGATAGATGTCGTCTGTCTATAAATAGAATCTGAGATTTAAATATGGTTGAGAAACACTGAGAAGCTTGAGTTAAAAAAAAAGTATTTTGAGTTTTCCAGAAGAAAACTCAGTGCACCATGGTCACTTTCCCCTCCTGTGGTCCTAGATTTCTGCTGTTTTTAAGTGCCAAAGTATGTTTCTGCTCAAATCAAACTCTGTATTTGTCTGTCTAGATGAATCTATGCAGGTTGTTCTATATGTTTGAACTGTTTGCCAGGCAACACAGCAGATTTAAATGACCACAGTACCTCTCTCACGTATGTGAGCCTGGAACATAAAACAGATCAGGACCTCATAAAGAAGTGGCACAACCTTGGGTGAGTTCAAGTGGATCTCCCAAAGGTAATCTGATAGGAGTGTGAGCTGA
Organism: Calidris pugnax; assembly: GCF_001431845.1. Classification (NCBI taxonomy): domain Eukaryota; kingdom Metazoa; phylum Chordata; class Aves; order Charadriiformes; family Scolopacidae; genus Calidris; species Calidris pugnax. The sequence continues at coordinate 2,226,542 of NW_015092359.1, forward strand.
GGGCCACTCTTTCCACAGAAGTTGTGGAAGAGTGCACATGCTCCTTAATACCTCCAAAGGTGAGGTTTGAAATCGCCAGAATCATACTCAAAAAGCATGAAATATTCTATTGCATGTAGCTGCTTCAAGGAATTTGAAGACTCACATATTGAAATCTCAGGCCTTTCTCCATCTTGAGCAGTTGGTCGCTTTCTACCTGAGTCCCTTTCTCTTCAGTCAGATTATACAATATACCAAGAAGCCATTTTATGTATCATCTCAAGACCGAGACACTGAAGCTTGAGAACAGCTAATGAGATTTTGGTGACATCAAACAGGAATGTGACGCAAAACTCCCAAGATTTAATCAGAACTCATGAATTAGACTTCATTTGGAATCTAAAAACAGCTCCTTACTGTATCTTTTGGCTTGTATCTTAACGTAATGTTCATGTGAAAAGAGCAAAAACCAGACGCCTCTTGAATTCAAGTCTGTTAGAAATGGCTGTGCCACATTTGGTATCTAATGCTGTATAATGCGTAAAAATAATGTACATGTATTTTGTCAGTTGATTCTAAAATGTATCTCAAAGTACTTTCTAGGAACACCCAAATACAGCATAACAAACTTAATCCTGAAATTGGATTCAGAAGGACAAATCTCAAAAAGAAGACTTCGTCTGTCAGTATGAAAAAACCCACCAAGCAGTAACAAGCTTAGCTTCACGATCATAAAGTGCCTCCACTCTTCTGACTAGAGTTTATCAATGATTTACAAGAGGTCTAGTAAGCCACTGGCACATATATCTTTATACATAAAAAAAATCAGAGTAAGAAAATAAGAAAAAGGGCATTGGAAAAGAAGAAAATATTTATTTTTAGCTGAGTTTTGCTGTAAATGGAGTATCAATAAAGCAAAAAGATGCATACTAACCATCTCGGTTAAGAAGAAAGGCTTATTACAGAATAGCGAAATAGCAAAGGGAAAAAGAGATTGTAGTTAAAGGTGAGAAGCCAAAGCAGAATGGAAGCAGTCAGGAACATACTCCATAAGGTGAAGCTCAGCTCCAGCGCTGAGAGCTGAACTCATGACTGAATTGAAAGGTCTGCTGAAGGCAAGCTGAAATCTTGATGCTAAAATGAGTGATGGCTCAAATAGAGAGGGATCAGCATTCACTATGACACAGGACCACACTTGCCAGTTTAAAAGCAGGTACCATTTTCCCATGTGAAAAAACTACTTTTTGCATTTTGCTTTTTCTAAGATGACATTATCACATACTGGGACTTGGCAAACAATTTAGCACAATTCTGTTTCAAATCAGATACATTATTTTTAAAAGAAGAGGAGATGCACGTATGAATAGCAATGTTCTATTGCTCTTTATGAGTGGTTCACAATCTGACTTCATGGAAAGAAGATAATTTTTATATATTAATAATAAACCAATGATTTGCACATGCAGGAAGACATGAAAAATTCAAGGATTTCAATCAAAGTGGACCTAACTTGGTTTTAAGTTTAGAAGTAATTGGTAATCTATCACAAAACGTACCAAAGGTTAGTAACTCATAACTAAACATGCAATTTATTTCTAATTTGAATTTCTCATGCTTGGGTCTTTTCCTGCTCTTTTCTATTATCTCTAAATGGTCACCTGCTATGAAGTACCTTTCAACACTTCTTAAACTTTATTTGGAAAAAAAAAGATTTAGATTACAGTTCTTGTGCCTCTAATGAAAAGAACTTTGTGTTTGGAACCCCGATCAGGTAGTTCTTAATTATCTTCTGCATACTTTCCCTTTTTTTTTTTTTACATCAATTAAAGACAGACTTTGACACATTTGTCTTAATTTCCTTAATTATCTTCTGAATACTTTCCCTTTTTTTTTTACATCAATTAAAGACAGACTTTGACACATTTGTCTTAATTTCACATACAGAGATAGTATCAGGGTCATACTGACTGCTCTGTTTTTGCTCACCTACTTAAGAATTTGATTCACTATCTCAGTTATAGCACTGAAATAAGAGCACATGTTCAATTGCTACTGCCACTATTTTGCAAATCTTCACAGCACCAAACTCTTCCAATGGTTTGTATACTGAGTTTATCTAAATTTCAGGCCCCAGGAAACAAAGAGCTCCAATACCACAGAGACCAGAATTCATCAATGCCCAGAGAATTAAGGGGCTACTTTGGAGCAAGTTATAGACACTGTTGACTTGAGCAAGCTGTGAACATGGGAGTCAGGATATCAGTTTCTTCCTGGAGAGAGAGCAAGAATGCCATTTTGACTTAATTATGACCGACTGTAGTAATGGAGAGTTTTCCAGTGGGAAGAAAAACTTAATCCCCTGTCTGTCACGTCTCCAGCATTAGAAAAAGCAGTGTGATACAGCCCAGATGTCCTGTAAAAAATTTGCTGATAGGCATGTGGCAGAAAAGCAGAACTGCTGAGATTTTAAGCCAGTCCATCTAGCCCTTCGGCATTCTGCTACCTTGGTATCTAACAACCTGTCATACCTAGAGTCCTGTCATACCTAGAGGACTCAAGATGAATCTGGATTTCTTCATTCATATCAATGGAGTGTTAACCTTGGTAATGTTCATCTAAAGTTAATGCTGTTACCTCCACCCCTACCAAACAGAATAATAAAAAAATGGACATTCTTACACAGGGGGTTTCAGCATCCTCTTATGAAATGACCTTTGTTTTCAAGTGATGTTTTATTTTCAGATGCAGTGTAGCATTAACACCTATTACTACAGTGTAGAGTTAACACTCACTGCTGCTGTAGACTTAATACCTACTACTTTAATTTTTATGCTAAAATGATCCCCGTCATCTGCTTTCCATGTTGTGTCTGAGGGTTGTCCTTTTTCTAAAAATATATAAACTTTAGGTTTCAGATGTTCTTTGACTTGGAAAAGGAAAAAAATAATAAAAAAGCTATTTTGAAAGTTAGCTATTTTGTTTTCACACCTTTGATTTAAAAAAAAGAGAAAAAGAAATAGAAGACATTCTACCAAAATTTTCAGCATTTTCTATCTGCATTCTGTCTAGAAATAAAGTAAGAACCTCTTTCTGCATGAGATTCTGGTGCTTCTTTCTTCAGTTTCAGTGACTGCTAAGGAAAACTGAGGTGAGTAAAAATGAATAAAACATAGAAAGTTATACTTAGGATTTTCCTGATTTCAGAATAAGTTGTGTGTAACTTCTGGCCAAGCATTTCTCCTTTCTCCCATCAAACTCATTCTAGTTTTTATTCCTATTTCTGGATAATTAATCTTTAATTATTTTATTAACACACAAATAACTGTGAAAACCCTGGAAAATAATTTTGAAAATAAAGGCTATATATTTAAACATTAACCTAAGGGACTAACAGTTTAACATCTCTCAATTCCTACCCCTGACTAATAAGTGGTCAGCAAATAAGTTCCCATTTAATTTATCATTTTCAAAAATATACTCCTACAAATTACTTCTAAAAATTCCCATTAGTTAACATTTCCCACATGCACTGAAATTAGATCTGTTAAAAGGTAATAGGAAACATTAAAACTCTCAGGTTTTTGTGTGAAAGCTTTGATAAAAACCTATGAAGTTTATTAAAGTGAAAATCTGTATTAATTAAAGGGAAATGCAAGAGACAGGGCAAAGTTCCAGCACACCGACAGAAGTGACAAATTTTAACAGAATTTGTGTCACCACATGAGTGTCTGCTTATGTGTATACAGGTTAATGACTAAGTACAAAAAGATTTGTACTTTGAATAATAAAGTATCAGAGCAGAGAACTGAATCTCAGGTAACTTTCCGTCAGGAAAGGCAACTGTAATGACCCCTTGTGCTAATTCAGACATCACACAGTTGTATGAAAAGCCTCTACAGTAACTACATTATGTAAACCAAAATTATTAGATGTACTGCTTGATTTTCTTCACAAGCTATAGCATTGACCAGATGGTGGTCCATCACTAGTCTGGGCCTGTCCGTTTGTCTTGGCTTTAAGTAACTCACTGTGACGTACAGCCAAGTGAAGGTCAGCTGGTATGAAGGAAATTGTTATGCTGAGTTACGACAATTAAAATACGAGCTCTGTAAAAGCTCCCGTTTCACGAGACAACCATGAGAACAAACAGTTGGAAAAAGGCAAGTCAAACATTCCTCTGCAGCTCTCTTGCTGCTAGAAAAATTCAAACTCTACCACACAGTGTTAGAACGCTCTCCCCTTAGATCCCTCTCCTCAGGGCCATGTTTGAGGGGCTTGGGCTATGTCATAAAGAGCAATGAAGCCTGGAGCTTCAGCTGGAAAACAGCTGCAAAGGGACTGCCAAAGAGGGACAAATTCTCATGGCAGAAATCTGTCTGCAGCCAACCTCTTCCACCTCCACTCCCTACCAAAGCTCCAGAATGTCTCTCCCAGAACTAATCATGTACCTAACCCTAACAATAGCCAAGGGCTTGAACCTAAAACCAAAGACCTGCCCTACATTAAGAACTGGTCAGGGACATCTCTTTCTCCAGTCTACCCCTCGCTTTGGCAGACCCGTTGTAACCCAATCCAGACTTCTATGCTTTTTCCTCTCCCTCAAGCCCAACCCCGTATTAAGTGTGGTTAGTTTGTGTGAGAGGCATTTTCTGAAGCTCCAGCTGAAGTGGGGCTGATTTGGGGCTGCCAAAGCAAGGGGTAAGTTGCAATCACATCTCTTCTCTAGGAACTTGTTCATTTGGCTTGAGTATAGATGCTTTTGCTAAGGCTGCCAATGGAAGGCACAGGCTGCCAAGAAGAGTTCTCCACTGAGAAATTCCTCATTAAGGACAGGGATGAGGAACTCGTGCTGGGCCTAGCAATACCATTTCTGACTAATTAGGGTTTGGTTTTGCTTAGGGTTTGATTTGAAAGAGAAACAGTCTAGAGCTCTAGTGAGAGCGGAGCTGTGAAGGGGCTTCCTAAGGAAGGGGTAGATTGCAAAAAGATTTGTCCCCTGAGAACTGGTTCATCTAGTAAAAACTAGCAACTAATCGCTACGAATCTTCTTTACCTTCTAATTCTTCCTGCAGCACATCTTAAAGTTATCTGTGAGAGCTTATATTGAAGAGAACATTTGTTACGGGGTACACAATTAGCTTACCTTGCAGTACTTCATCATCTCATACTGTTAAATATTGGGATCGCTCTTTCCATGTAGCTCTGCAAGCTTGCACTTCCATACACAGTTACAGTACCAAGGATTGTTTTGATTTCTTTTCTGGAAAAGGAAAACATGACAAGTGACATTTCCTCATAACAATCTGTGAAAACAATTACTTTTTTTAGCCTAGATCTAGACCTCAGGAGCATGCATTGTTCATCTTGTCAGTGCTTAATAACCTAGGAGGACATACTTAATACACACAGCAAGACTGGGGAGGAGTGGAAACTTGGAAAGCTGTACGAAAAGGAAAGCTGCAGCAGGGAAGTGCACCAGGGAGACAAAGTTGCTGAGGAGGGAACTTCAGTGTGACAGTAGTTTGTACTCAGCAAATTTTTCTAGCTTTTTTTTTTATTACTAGTAAAAATATGGAAAGAGTTCTTCCTGGACCTTTTACATCTTTCTGCTGCTACCTGCAGTGGAGCAGGCCCCCTAATAGGCAAAGGCTACCAAACCACGGGAAACAAAGGTAACTAAATGTCCTCAAGCTGAAACAGTAGGTTTTCACACAACTGTGGGTATCCTCAAAACAGCTGCAAAATTGATACCCGACTTATATTTTCTGCCATGAAAAAAACAATGCCAAAAGAAATACAGTTGTCTGTCTGTTTTCTGGAGAGGAAAGGAGTATGAGTCATATAAGGCAACATGAGAGGTGCAGCCCACAAGCCTACAGCCGTGTGTAGAGCAGGGAAACAAGACTGCTCCAGGAATAATGCAGAGAGTTCTGATGCTATTGGGATGCCCTGGAAAACTGCCGGGAGCTGTGCCAGAAAGTCCTCACAGATGATCCAGTGTGTAATAAATTGTTTGACTGGCTTATGAATCAGCAGATGATTGACAAGGAGAACTGCCAAATGGATAATTACATCAGGCTTTGTAATATTAACTAAAAAGCAGGAAAAAATGAAGCCTGATAGAAGTCATTAATAACTTTTACCACTTGTCATGGAGCATCAATTAAGTGCAACGCCAGAATGTATATATCTTGCAATAAAGGTTATATAAAGATCAGTGTTAACTGCTGCTGTAGAACAACAATGGTAATTTGTCCTCCCCTTAACCTTCTCCTAAGCCCCCATCCAATTGATTCCAGCCTGATACAAACCAATACCTATAGAGTGGCTCCCAGAGCATCGGTGTGAGAACTGCAGTCCTGCTTCACAGCATGGCTTGAAGGGATCTACAGATCCCAGAGTATGGATGCAACAACATCCGATCATCAGAAAAACACAAGCTGTGGATATTAACTTCTAACAGATTCTTTACAAAAAATTGTACTAAAAGCCTAGGTTTGTTCAAGATTGTCATGCCTGCAACAGTATTAACTTATGAACTGAAGATTTACCACTTTAACAGCAGACAGTGTCTCCGCTTGAAAAGTAATCACGTATGCACTAGTAAAACAAAAACCTTGATCTCAGACCCAGGGTCTGTTGGAGGAACACAGTCCCTACTGTTGAAATGAAATTGATTATTATTTTTTCTAAGTAGCCTATGCATAAAGCCTTCTAACATCTTTCAAGTGGCAAGGTCTAGTTACAAAAAAATCTCCAGCATGTGTTATTAAATCAAATCCAATTGTTCTACTTTTTCCTGTCATTCATGTCAACATCATAATTTCCCCATCCCACTCTAAAATTTGATTTGGAAATATAGGAAGCACCTTAATTAAGCTCCAGTCCATGGTAAAGGCATGAATGTCACATTCTTGAAAAGGACTTTTGCTCAGTTTAACTTTCTATTATACTTAGAAATTTCTGAGCAAACACGTGACTTCTGAAGACTGCTTTTAATTGCATTTTACTAGTTAGAAATATGTTTTTACAGGTGAAATAAAAGTAGAATAAAAACAAATCTCTAACATGGGGAAACACTAGCGTGAGAAAAGAAAACAAATGCTTAGTGATGCTTACAAGTAACTGTTTCTGCTTATAGAGGAATAAAAAGGTGTGTCACTAACTGCATGATCTGTACTGGTTAACATATTTCCATGTCTGTGTGCATTTGTATTTCATGGCCTGCTAAAAATACACTAATTAAAGCTGTTGACCTAGAATGAAGTAAACTGAGCAATAAATAGACTCTATCTAAATCAGAAATTAAAATACAGAGTTGCTACACAGGGTTTTTCAATTCAGTGAGCATGGTAAAAAATGTAATATGACAAAATATACTTCATAAATCACCAATGTAGTCAGATTCTCACATATGACCTGTCTCCAGAAGAACAAAAGAAAAAAAAAAAAGCAACAAACCTACATCTGATCCTGCAGAAGTTTTCTCCCAAGCTGTTATACTGATGTCTGCAAGATCATTCATGAAAATAAAGAATTAATTTTAAGTCTTGGTCCTCTGGAAGGAAATCTAGCTGTGCTTTCACGTTTTACAACAATTACTTTGTACCAAACTTACAGGAAAGCAAATGATGATCCTATGACCATGTTCAAAAATGATCAACTGAATGCCATAAAGAATTACTTTACTGTTGAACACATCCACAGGGAAAAGAAGGTGGCAATGGAAGGCCAGTGATTAATTCCATGCATTACTGCACAGCCTAGTTTAGATACCCAGAATTAAAATAAGAAGAGTTTTATAGGAAAGAATGTAATCTAATTTGTAGCCAGGACAGAAGAAATTAACTTATGAGCATGTACTATCGAGGAGGGTGATCACTTAAAGGTAGATGTCATCAGTAAGTAGGATTTGAGCAAACGTTGGCAGAGTGGTAGTCCTCAAACAGATGATGTCAGTGGCTTGAGGAAAACAAGCCTCAGCGTGTGACATGCAACAGTACAGAACATCTTCCTCCACTGGAATGCATGGAAGAGAGGACAAGCATGCAAACAAGTGGTAGGCCGTCACTGCCTTGAATCAGTTTCAATGCCTGGAAGGACCTGAAGAAGAAACTCTGTGAGACACTGTACCAGCCGGATTAACAGGCAAATGTTTTTTGTGATGGGGAAATACAAAACAAGGACTGCAGGAGCAGTAAGACTGATACTTTCTTATTAGGTCCTCATATCTCAGATGAAGAACAAAATGGAATGAACATCAAGAGATTGGAAAGAAAACAGTATCTTGCTAAGGTGAAGTATTGGAAAAGTTAGATGACCTTCTCCAGTCCAAAGAGTCAAAAGAAGAGTTTCACAATGAAGGGGAGAGGGCAGCACTGACTCTTCTAAGAGAAAAGGTTGTGTATGAAGAAAGTGAAGCCATAAGTCTGTGACTTTTTGTATGGGAGGGAATATTTGTTTATCAGACCAAAGGTGAAAAATAAAATAAAATACACAGCCCAGAAAGTAATCTTGGGATAGAAGCTGGGTTGATGGCATCAACTACACAAAGTAACTATGTCACTCTGTACAGCCAAAATTAATACAAACACTAAAGAACTGCCTCCTGAGAAGTTTTGCTGGTTCAAAAAGAAAGGAAAAAAAAAGGACATTGTGTACTGCATCTTTGCTAGCTTTCTTGTATGCATCTCTCCCCTTTTGCACCAAGATTGTTTTCTGCCTTGGGCAAAGCTGTGACTGCATAATCCAATTGATCTGCTTGTCCTCACAAGAGTCTGAACTGTTGGTAAAATTCTCTGAAATGCAAGCTCAGTGCGCTGCATGATGTGGAGAAGGTATCTGAGCTTATAGGACTTGAATAGCTGCAAAAGCCCTCAAGAACTTAGAAAAGACTATGTTGCCTGACTCTTAAGTCACAAAGAAGGGTTTATTATTCTCTTTGATAATTGAAGACAAAATATTCTTGTAAGGAAAAAAGAATTGCTTATTTATATATATAATTACTTCTTATATATAAAGTTTACTTATTTATATACATATGTATACTCCTTTCACCAGTCCTTGTGCATGAAAGTATGAACAATACCATTTTTTTCTTAATATACTAGAAGGAGAGTTTTGTGAAATTTAGATAGACTGACAAAACTATTGCATATTCAACAGCCTCAGTGTTTGTAAGATAGGCCTTGTCCCTCTTTGGAAGGGTATTGCAGTGATTTCTTTTTATGTTTCAATGTCTACAATGTTGCCTCTGGAAAGGTGATACTGGAGCAAGACCAGAGGATTCACTGCTCTGATCCTTTTCATAAAACAGGGAAGGCTTGTTGTTAACAATCTGTAGTTTTACAAAGGTGCAGTCAACAAATAAAAAAGTTACAGTCTTTCAGCAAATGTTCTTCCGTTATTTTATCATACTAAATTAAAAAATAAAAAAATAATTAAAATCCCCAAACCAGGGTTTTTTTAAGTGAGATTCCATGAAATAGCAAAACCAGTTATTACCTGTACTTGCTGATCTCTGAAGATCTGACAACTGGGTTTTGTATCAGTTGTCTCTTTGACATCAATGGGAGCTGTATATTTTGAAATGTTTTGCCTCCTCCTGAACCATGGCAGCCTACTGAAAAAAGAAATAGCGAGAATTAGTGGGGTAAATGGACTAAAATACTCAGAACATGTGATCCAAGTACACTTCAATTACTTTGGTGAATATATGCATAGCTACCCAGTTCTAAGAGTAAGTGGAATGGTGTTTGACCACCTCCACAGTAATTTTTTTTCCTTTCATTTAAATGGAGTGGTCTGTATTTCAGTTTCTGCCCATTGCCTCTTGTCCTTAAGAACTGGAGGACCTCATGTTTCAAAAGCATTTTATAATTTCAATCCTAAATATATTTTGTGTGCAAACGCAGTCTCAGATTAAATAGCTCTTCTCCCACCCTGGTATTTCCCTTGATGTGTTTATAAAGCAGAATCATGTCCCTCCTTCCATCTGTGTTTTGCTAAATCAAACAAGCCAAGCTTGTTTACTCTCTTGCACGATATTCTTGCTTTTCTCTGATCATTCTGCAGTTCTGTGCCTCCTCCAGTGTGTATTAATTGTTCTTTTACATGGACAATCGAATTACACATAATTCCAAATGAATTTGCAGCGCAGGGTAGTACTAACATTCCACCTCTTTAAAAGGGTCTTGACTTGTGTATTTACAACTGCAAACTATTAGTAATATCCATATTCTCCATCCCAAATGTTATACTGACTTTCAACCAGATTAGATGGTTGGCAAATTCTCTTGCTGAAGAAAACATAGAAAGCAGGTTCATTAATCCTGCTTTTCTAAGAATGTGGAATTGTTTTCCATTCTACACTTACCTTTGCTTCGTGTTTTCTTTTACCAATTGTTCCAAAATCAAACAAAATACTGGGATGAGACTAACCAATCTATGGTTTGTCTAGATTACTCCACTTCCCCTTATTTTCTTACTCGCAACTGGCCTGTTGCAGATTCAAAAATGGAACAATTTGAAGAGGATTTGGATTTTGTCCAGTTGCCAGTTTCTTTTCAGTGAATGACTTTGACGCTGAAGAATAAAGGACTTATAATTTTGTTTAATAATATACTCAGAGTTCTAGTACCATCTATGTAAATCCCAATGAGGAGTAAACATAAGGCATCTTGTCTTATTCCTCAGTTCTTTGGACAGCCCCAAAAAACCATCAGATGGTTGAAGGACACTTACAAGTTCCAAAGGAGAAGAACCTCCTCTGTGCTCCCAGTCTCTCCTGCCCACAGCACTTGCGTGTCCCCTCACTCTTCCCAGCACGTGAATTCCAGCAGAATATTGATGAAGGCCGTGATTCATTCCCTGCTGGGAAACATCATTTTGAATCATGGTTAATCACCACCTGCTTGACCACCGCAACTGTGTTATATAGCTACCAGATGGCAGCTACAGAAAGTACACCCAAGTTTTTTTTCTCTACCTACTTATTAATGCCACATTCTTGAGAAAAACAAAATGTATTTCAATCCTGTCGTTTGCTTGCATTTTACTTTTTAGTTCTAAAATAAGGTTAGCACACAACAGACAGACTTAAAACTGTGCACTCTATTTCCTCATTAAGATACTAAGTGTTCTCTTGAGTTCAAGCAATTGTGCACTTCTTTGCATAGAATATAGTATGTTACAAAAATACATAAGGAGGAAACCACTATTAGTCAAATGCGACATATTTTTAATTTAAGTACTTTTTTTTTTTTTTTTTTTTTTTTTTTTACACATCATGGCTGAGAATTTCCCTTATCTGGAGATCAGTTAAGGTGCTAAATGACACTCAAAGATATAAATTTTGAGCCTTTTCAATGTCTAACACTAATCTTGAAAATAAGACAGTAAAGTTTCTTCCAGAAAAGGCAGCAGTGATGCTCTCAGAAAAGTACAATACTGAAATCATTACTGAATATGCAACTAGCATCAAAGATTCATCCCTTCTCAAATTGCCTTCAGAAGGCACTACTTTGCATCCACAAGAGCTTTTGAAAATTATAGAGCTGTGATGTTTAATTAGGTCTTTTCTTATCCATGGTCAGGTGGGAAGCTGTGGTCTTCTCACAGCAAAACAAAATACACCAGAATTATGTCATTTTACTTACAGGCTACTACATTGTTTTCTACTTGAGGAAATAATAGAAAAAACAATTGAAATCTAAGCATAAGTAGAATTTTGGATGCCTTTATTTAAAGCAATACTACAGAGCACCTTTGACTTCCTGTGAAAAAATGTAATGACTGTTTCCCTGCTGCTGGAGAGAGGCAAGATAAACATTTGCTGCAGTCTTCAAAATCAGCCTGATGCCAATGTACTTAGATGAGCTTTTCTGAATAATGCATGTGTATCCAGGTACGCTTAGGAACTTTTACTGATGAAATGCAGAACTAGATGATTGTTAATCCTGCATTTTTTATGATCTCCCTCACTCACTGCCCACTGATGCTCCTTAGAGCAGGCTACTTATTTTAGAAGTTTCTGAGATCTTTCAAACAGCCATAATATAAATACTCATTTTTAATTCTACCTCCATCAGACAGAGAACTCTCAGAAACAAAATTAGCTTTGTTAAGCCATACAAATTATATCAAAGGGGCTGTAAAGAAATAGTTACTTAATGCAATCAGTACTTTGAAGCAGAACAAGGCATTAACCATGCTACGGACAAAGAATACTATTCAGGGCCTCCTTCAGTACAATACTAAAATAAGGACCTATTCAATGGTATAAGCAGTAATGAATCCATGAAAGGATTTTTTTTTTTTTAATTTATTCCAGGTGTACATGATCTGTGTAAGTATCTAACATGAAATCATGGTCCTGCAAGTATTTCATTCATGGGAATATTTGATGGAAAAATGCTCTGAAAATGAAATGAACCGAGCTTAGACAGAAGAGTCAGAGATTAAAAGCTTGAAGGATTTGTTTTCTGCTTGTCTGTACCAGGAGTATCTTACAATGGTTTAATAGTGATTTGGCATTAACTGTAATTATAATTTTAATTAAAGAGAATACCTCAAGTGTAATTTTTAAGTATATAATATACGTATATACATATGTGTGTATATATATATGAAAACAGATTTCAAGACATAAAATAAACTGAGTATAAGAATGAAACCTTAGTATAAGAATGATTTCTTGCCCATGAATACTTCAGTGCAGAAAAGTCTACTACTTCACATAATCACAAATTTGTATCAGTGACCCTGGCACAAGAAGTGTACTAATGGAATGTCTTAATTCCACAGCTATTGGGAGGCATCATCAGTACAGAAAAGGGACAATGCTGGCAACAGGAATAGCAGAAGTGGGATGAAATTTCACTGTGCAGAAATTTAATGTTTTTCAAACACTAGCAAAAAAATTCTTCTAAAAATCTGTATTAATAACTTTGAAATAACAGACAAATGTAGTGACCTTTTCTGGATACATTACTGATCTAATGTAATACCTAAAATTTTTATATTAATCGATCTTAAGTTGTCATTTTATGTCTGACATTTCTTAAACCAAACATGACAAGATATAGGAACGCTTACCCATTAAAAAAAGTTACTATTTAGTTTGATTTTTCACACCTCTTACTTTCAAACAGTGAATACAGTAGTAATAAAACATCTTAATCCCAGCACAATCAGCTCTCTTTTGTATCACAACATCAGCTGCATATTGCAGAATGGGAGAGAAATGGAGATCCTTGAGCCTCCAAAAACTTATGTATGTGTTTTATCTCATTGTGAATACAATTGGTGAGGAATTTTTCGTATTGATTTTTAAAAGAATCCTCTGAACCTCTTTCAGATCCCATTTGATTGAACTAAATCATTTGATTACACATTTACTCCAGGTTTCTGATTTGAAGGTGTTGGAAGTTACCTGAGCTCTCTTGACAGTTTCAGACCAGAAAATTTTGGGCACTTGGTAAAAACAAATTCCTTCACTATTTAAATTTAACATATGCAGACCAGAGTTCACATCTAAAAAAACATTTCGCCATTTTGTGTTTCTCTACATTCTTAGAAGAAGCTCTGCATGCATTAAGGGCTGAAATGAACAACAAAATTCTATGTCCTAGAGTTCTATGCTGCACAGACAAGCCCCATTGAAAACCCCTGGGAAATACAGAATAAAATAAAATCACATCCATTGAGCACAGACTGAACAAAAGAAATTTGAAACATCATTCTCTGGCTTGCCCCTTCTGCAGACTTGGGGAATGCTGCTTGTTTTGACATTGTGAATTATTGCAACTCTGCATAGTTCATTCAGAGCTTTGCAGTCACAGTACTCCTCTTTCCAGCAAGTTGCCTGAATCTGAATTTGAAACACACTTAAGTGAAAACTTCTAGCACAGTTAAAAACTGCTGTTCCTTCACTATAATGGTTCTACAACACCCTTCCATACAGTAAATGTTAATTGGCTTATCACATGAAAGACAATCTGCCCAAATTAAGAGCAATTTAAGGGTTAACTATTACAGCTTTGTGAACTCCCATGCAATTACAAGAACTATTTATTTTTATTTTTTTTTAAATTAAAATGTCCATCATTTCAAACAAAAATAACTTTCCTCAATACTCTTTTTAGATCTGTAGTGAGGGACAGGCTATATTGGTTTGATTAGAGGACTATTTTCTTTCCCTTGAGATTGTCTTCCTACACATCTCTTGCAGGATGATTCATAGGGCTCAGTCATTTAGAATTGCAAATGTGGCATGGGACCTCTTGTCAGCTGACAAATGGTTGTAGTCACATTTAAACAAAGAAAGAAAAGACAGAAATTATACCATGGAAGAGATTAAACTTCAGTCATTCTAACCATCACAATTCCAGTGCTCCACACTCATCCATTGTTGTGATTACTCTAATTAAGGAACTTCACTGGCTTACTGGGTCTCTTAGTTCACACACATGTCATGGGACATGTATCTTGCCTATCCATGGTAGCAGAAACTGAGACAGAAGTCATTTTGGCTCACAAAATGTGCTAAAGTAGCTGTCTGCATCGCTTATGCTTGAAATTTTGTTGTACAATGTATTTAGTGTGCTTGAGCAGTCGTCTTGGAACAGCAATGTGGAAATGTCATTCACCTGTCATGTAAGCTGAACTTAATTATACAATAATTGCACATCCGATACACTAAAAGTGAAAGGAAGCAGCATTTCCTTGTACTTACCATGAAACAAACATGTATTATTCATTCACTTCGTTACTATACTGAAGTACTATTACAGGCATTACCATTTTGCTTCAAGGTACAATGAGTAATTTATTAAGTAGTGATGCAGATGTTTATAAAAATGCTAAACTGAAGTTCCGAAATGAACTATTGCAAAGAGCACAAGACTGGCAGTCTGATTCATGGTCGGATAAAATAGGCAGTTATTAAGGTTGGGCAGGACTGCTCAAAGGAAATTTTTGCACTTTTCCACAACCCAAGGAAGAGATACTCATGAGGTATCTGTCATTAAAAACAAACAAACAAACAAGCAAAAAGTCTCCTAAAAGCTTTGAGAAAGAAACCGTCATAGTTTGAGAATACTCTGGTTGTGTATGTCAGCACTTGCTGATTTGCTGAGAGTGAGTACTACTGCATGTCTCCTCTTCCCATTTCCCTATCATGGTCTACTGCAGAGCACTCAGGGTTGGTCCTGCTGACAGTTCTGTAGTACTTTACAGTGATGCTACTGCCTCTGTACAGTTGCTTCATCTATATCCTCCCAGCAGTTCCCATGCTGCATATGGTACTGTGCTGACCACCTCTCCACAGCTGAACCTTATCCTTAAGCCATCGAATAGACTGAGGGACTTCGTGAAAATCACAACAGAGGTGACAGCTAACAGAAACAGGAAGGAAAAATATGCAGTTGAAAAGCAAAGATATACACAACTGCTTAGAAAATTTAAGGAATTTGAAATATTGCTTTATACTTGCACCATAAGCATCCACAGCTAGTCCAGCATGCACCTGTCTATCTCAAAAATATCTCAACATCATTCAGTTGTCTCAATTTAATCCAGTGTATCCTGAAGCAATCACTCCAGAACAGGAAAGGAATGTTTAAAATAAACATATTAGTGAAAATCAACATCATGAATAGTATTAAACAACTCCCAAAACATTTGCTAATGTACCTACTTTCAGCTTACAAGATTTTATTCTGCCTGGTTGACTGAAACAGAAACGAGCAGCTGCACTCCATCTAAGCAACATAAGATATTCAGTTGTTTAAATTAGAGACAACACACCCTGCATGAATACATAGGCATCCTTTTTTTAAAGCATCCCACAGCCCTTGAAAGGGCCATAGGATGCAGGTTGAGCCAACGTGGAAAGAAACTGCTCTTTAGAGAAAACTGTTCAGAGAGTAAAGTGAGAAAATAAGAGCTTTGACTAAACCAGGCCCATGTACCTGAAGCTAAACGACAAGTTAAACCCAACCATTGTGGAAACCTGAAACCTGTGTGTGACATGTAGGGCCTCGTGGAGGGTGCATACTCACCACGAGGTTAGCATTGGCAGTGTACTAGGAAATGTAAGTGGCCCCCAAAGATGAAATATTCCTTTTTCCGCTATATCACCCTGTAACAGGGATTTTTACCTCCCTTCTTATTCAAGAAACTACCTAGCCATATAAGAGAAAGGGGCCTTGCCTGCTGGCTGGCTCCTCTGCTCTAAATCTTGCTGCCAAAAGACCTCTTTTAGTACAGTTTGAGAGAAGTTTCCTTCAGCCTGTAATAGGATTGTCAGACTAAGCAATAGTAAACAGAAGATCACAGATTTGGCATACAGAAAAAAAAAAAAAAAAACAAATAGGGAAAGCCTCTTAAATCTTCATCAGGTCACTGGAATATAGTTTCCTTTCAAACTGAGGGGGAAACATGAGCAGCTGTATTAGTTCGCACGCTGGAGCAAAACGCCTGAGCAAATTGTGACAATGGACATTGCTATACAATTTAAACACTTAGTATTGCAAGTAATTAAATACTCCTCCACACCTTATTTGCTTCTCTTTTCAGACATGTATATAGCAATACACTTCACTATGTAAAATAGATTTTTCTACTTAGAACACAAGTAAAAATAGATTGTGTCAAACTTCAAATGGCTGAACAGGATATTCACACAGTCAACTTTATTCAGTTAATAGGCCTGAAATAGATTTTTGCCTTCCATATAGTCAGTGACACTTATATGGAACTCCATAGTTCACTAACTCAAGCACTCACTTTTATTGACATGTACTGCAAGAGAAAGTATATTTTCCATGATACTCGTCAAAGAGCACTGGGGTTTTGCGTATTGCTGGGAAGTAAGAATCTGTTGTGTGCCTTTGGAAAGATAACCAAGTGTTGGGCTCAGAAAATCAACTGCACCAAAAAGACTATCACTACAGAGCTCAACCATAGTAATTCACCCAACTATTCACATTCACCAGAACAATCTATAAGTAGCAATATCCCCTTTTAGTTAGATATAGCTTGATTAGCCAATACCTTTTGATAAAAATGTCTGAATATATTCCAGGCAGGTAGACTTTGGGAATTCACTGGACTAGGCCTGGATCAGAAGTAATCCATAGGAAGCTTTCAGAATTCACATGGTACTTCTAAGACCACAACACTTATTTTCCAGACTCCTGTGTATACATGAGTTGGATTTTTTATAAGTCACCCTATTTGGATCATTCAGATCTATTTTAACGTCTAAAGGAAAGAATTAATTCAGCATAATAACAAGGATTTACTACAGCCTTTGTGGGACCAAACTAAGTGGAGCAAGCAATTGAGTGTGGTCTTTTTTCCACATAGGCAAGGTTTCTCAGTGCTCTGCATTGACTGTTGAGTGAAGCATCAATTCAAGCACACAGAACAGCTTCGTGCATTCAACAGCAGCTCACTCAGGGGCGTCAATTTTAGAATTTCTTCTATTCAGAAGGACTAAACACAACATACTTTTATATATAACTAGATATGTATATAGCCAAATATAGTTTCAGATGAGATCAAGCACCGGAATGCTGGGCAAGAGAAACACCTTTAGATTTTTCAAAAGCAAATAAAAAAATTTAATAACAACTTCAATAACATTAAAAATCAAGAAAATACAATGCCAGTTAGCATCTTACTAATTCAGCACAATGTGCACGTCTCTGTGTCCAGTCCCCTTGCATCAGCAAGGATGTAGGACAGAGAACAGAAATACATTTACCACACCTCTTTAAAACTGCAGGAATTCCATAAATGCAAAAACAATCCTATTTTCTTATAGCTGCTAAACTGTCACAGCCGATGTATTCTTAAATGATATGAGTACAGTGAACTACAGTTACTGCCACTCCCTGGTGCTCACTGCTTTCTCGACATTCAAGGACAGGCTTAGAACCAAGGAAAGCATCAGACAGTGGGAGTGTGAGCTGGGAATAGTGCTACATTCAGAACGCTGCCCACTCTAGCAATTTTATCACACATTTTTAAATAATTTATATTTTTCCCAGCGGTGCAAATGCTTGTAGCATCATATAGTCAAAAGTTTACATTTATGCAACTACTTGAGATGTGCAGTTTTTATTAAAAAAAAAAAAAAGGTTGGTTGTAACCTCAGGTCAGCAGGAATAGTAAGAGAGGAGGGCTATTGCGAGAAACTAAGAGTGTATTTAAAATTATTGCTGCATTTGGCCTGTCTTACTGCTCCACAGAGGGGTGCTAATCCATGCATTATTAATTTTTGTGACCAGCATGCTACTGCACTACAAAACCCACCTTGGACAGAGGAACACTGAGAAAAGGTATGAGAGATACGAGACAATAAAGACTACCATAGACATGAAACGCCCTTACACAGGTTACCGCTGTCACTCTAGGCCAGGGGACTGCAGATGTCAACATTCTGCATCACATAATGAGTTTTTTGAAGCTATCACTTTAAATCAAATTTTGGAAAGACAGAGTAGGAATGACTTAGCAGTGTGATTCAGATATCATTAGCACAAATCTAGCAAAACTTACGGTTTCTTTCTGATGCTACTTTAGCAGCAGGTAAGTATTGCCAGAATGTTAAAGAAATGGAGCATAAGAGTTCTCTCACGTGACCATGATATATAGAACACCTACCCGAGACACCGATTTTATGTGTTCCTAAAGGTATGGGTCACATCACACTACGTAAAAATGTATGGTTAATTAGTATCAATATTTTCCTGATAACGCCTTAGTTCCTTTCACCTATAGGTCTCCATGTGCTTTACCATACAGTGTTTCCACTTAACCAGAAGCAAAGGCTGAGGCAGACAGAGGCGTGACATGGCAAGACAGCTCAAAATGCCAGTGGGATACAGAACTCAGATCTTCAGTCCCTAATGTTTTGCTGATGCCCTTAAATAACTGCTTGTTCTCAGACTGGTAGTTAATTGCCTTCCCATGAATGGTGTAAATGCCCCTTCATGCAAATTCCATTAGCATTTTCTTAGAACAATGCCTTATCATCAGGAAAATTATTAATTTGACTACGTAAAAGTCCAGGGCATTTACCACCTGTGTTGGTGGAACTTGAGATGATGTTATCTTCCCTTCCACGTATTAGGACTACAGCAAATGCTGCAAGCTGGTACATGTCCTTTTCCTTAAAGGGACCTCTTCAAAAGACAATGAAAATGACAGTGTTATCTACTGTATTATTTTCGCAGTGATGAAAAATGCAAGAAAGCCACATAAAAACAAGAGTAACTTTTAAACTTTGTTATAATTCTTCCCCCCCTTCCCGCCTTTAAAATTCAGTACTTTGCTCATTTCAGAAGAAGCTGCATATATACTAGTTTTGGAACTTTCTGTAAATTGGGCTTATAATTTAGTACATAAACTCACACTACACACAAACTGCCAAAAGACTCTCCCATCCAGGATATTTAGAAGACCAGTATATTTCTATGCCAAAGACAAACTTTCAAGAGACAAGGTTTACTCAGTGTTTCCTGGCCAAGATATAAAGGACCCTTGCTTCTCAAACCTCCACCTTCAGCTGAGACAGTTAAAACATTTTGACCTTGATGCTCATTACTCAATTAACAACCCTGCCTCACAGATGTATCTTCTCACTGTTGACTCTTTGCATTTGAAAGACCATGTAGAAAATACAGTCTCTCAGCAAACTTCTTATTTCCTCTTGTGGTATCTTAGAGCATGTCTTTGCTTCTTTAGTTTACAGTATTTTCTCATCACTGCGCCAAAAATCCCACAGAAGACCATAGCAACAGGCTGATTTTATGTGGAGAGTGATCAGTCATCCACAGCTGCAAGAACAGTGAATCCCAATTTCATTTCAAAATCTAATGAAGTTGGCCTCTCAAATCCACTTGATGTATCTACTAATATTAGGCTTAGATTGAAATATAAGATTTCTTCCTCAAGACCTGTCATGATCATTTGAATCAGGGTTTTGTAGAATAGAGGAAAGGAAGCCAAAAAAGGGGAACATGGTAACACTTTCAATGACACAAAAATTGATTAGACAAAAGACACAGGACACAGGAAGGGGGTTCTGATTAAAAAATAAATCAGTTTCCAATGATAGTGATAATGAACTACTATCACAGATTGCCTGCGGAATCTGCCTTTGACAGTTTCCTAAGAAAAGGATAACCATTTGATGCATTTAGAATGGAAAAAAATGGAAAGAATGGAAAATTCATCAGGAATGATACAGGGAAAATATACCCATACTGGACTAGATGACCTCATGAAGTTCCTTTCAATCCTACGCCTCTATGATTCTGGCAGCTTTTACTTATACAGCACATATTACACCATCAATCTTGTCACATATTTATCACAAAATACTTATGGAAAGACGTATCGATATACAACTACAGATTTGAAATAAAGAAAAAAGATCCACTTATACTGGTATTTGAAAGAAAAACTCTGTTAAGTTTAACCCAATTCGCAAAAAGTGTAAGAGCATTTAGGGTGCTGCTCTTTAATAAACTAGAGTCAGCTGGGGGGATTGAATGGCTGTGGTAGGTTTATCTTCTTTTGCAGCATTCATTATTTATTGCCATTAAGTTTACTCTTCTTTCACAGCACTAAGGCACTTCTGCTTTCTGTGTTGTATTGTCTTGTTACTACTGGGACATCTTACTCACTGACTTTATTGACTATTTTATCAAGCATCAGATAGAGTCATTGTATATTCTCCACTCAGTTTTACAGTGAATTATACCAGGACCTTTATCAAGCCCCAGTGTCATTACAGCTGCTGAAGATCTACTTCAGCTTCCACACTGCATGAAACAGAAAGAAGCTGGAATAAGAGTGAGTATTAGTCACAAAGCTGTGCTGATGTCTTTTTCCATTTCCTCTTTTGACTATTTTTTGGCTTGTTTCTGATGTCAGAACTAAGTAAGGAGATAATACAGTGCTATGACAGCCCTGTGCTAGTTGGAAATGCAAGGATGTTCTCTGGAGGTCATTTCTATCCCTTACTGTAGGCATAGCTACAGCTGTACATTCAAGGTGATTTGAAGAGAATTATTTTAATGAAATCGTTACTGCTGATACCTTTGCTAGCTGTTCAGGTTTTATGGGTTGAGAAAGTATTGCATCATTTAGCAAATACAGCAACTAATGTGAAAATCAGCTGGTTATGGTAAGGAAACAAACCAACACAAAGAGCAATAATAATTTAGCTTGCAATTGGAAAAAAATAAGTTATGAAAACGATTGTGAGTAAGCCTGTCATTTCAAGCAGAATATTCAATTTTCTGCTAAAGCTAATTATTAGTGCATTTCAGCACATACCTTTCCCACTTTTATGGCCATATGGTGCCCTTACACACACTCTGAGCACATATGAGAGGTCTAATCTAAATTACCTCAAGCACTTACGTAACGCTTTGTATATTCAGAAATCTGTAAGATTCTTGGCTGGATATGCTCCGGTCTTTTCAACCCTATTACTAGAGAGAGCACCAGGAGCCAGCCAGAACCTCTCTCCTGGCAAATTGTCTTTAGTCCTTGCACTGACAGAAGGTGCAGGTGCAGAAGCTCCCTTCCCCAACTGCACTGCTGTGAGCCAAACTCTGGCAGTAGCTTAACAGCAGATATTCCTCCTTACCAGGAGTCTGAGTTTTGATTCTCAACACTCTATTCATGAGTCCATCTAGTGGATAGTATGAGACAGTATATTTCTACATACACATAGAGCATACATATACCTACCTTCAAACACTTTTTTCTCCTATTCTAATCAAAGCAGTTTTTAAAAGGATTTACATATACCTACCTCCAAACACATTTTTCTCGTATTCTAATCAAAGCAGTTTTTAAAAGGATTAAATATATGACAACTTGGCATTGATTTGAATAATTTCCTAAAAATTAAAACCCATCAAAACACACTGAACTACTTGTATCTGTATCTTGCTTAGAACTTGGCTGCGGAAGCTTAACAAAAACTCCTTGCTACCAAGGGGCAGGGAAGTTTTCAAGATGATGTGAACTGCAGAAAAAAATTGCTTCACTTTTTTGAATGATACTGAATTCCCCAAAAGGATTTTAGGGAGGCTGAGATTCTCCGGTACCTTGTACAATCTTCCCCACACTACCCTTGCAGCCATCCTTAGCGCTCAGCGTGTGCTGTAATCAGGGCTACAACGGGTCACTAGAATCCAGGGGCAAACATGTTCGGGTGAGGGCACAAATTCACTGGATTCTCCTTCTGACTTGGCTTTCAAACATGCCCTCTGCCTCAGTTTCCCTCCTCAGGCTTAGTCCTTTTGGACTCACGCCCACAGGAGCTCCTCTTGCTTTTGCATTTATATAGTGTTGAGCACTGAGCGTGTTGGACAATAGCTCCAGGGGCGAAGAGCCCGGCGCGGTGCAGGATCCACGGGCCGTACAGAGTTCACAAGTGCACCTCCCAGAAATCTGCAGATGCTCGAGTAGAGGGTGACTTTTCAAATATTCTGTTTTTCAAAATCTAAGACCAGCTGGGGCCTTCAACTTCCAAACATTTCATGTAAATCAGGAAAGGGGACACTAGCCCTTAACACTTTTTTTGTTTTTCAAATTACTATAGCAAGCAACTAATCTTGCATAAAATTGATGTTTCCTGCAAATACCTCTGGCCACACCAGTTTCTGAACTACACCACAATTTTGCTGCCAAGGCAACATGATGGCCATCCAACGTAACAAACCAGCTGCCAGTTCAGAAAAAGCATTGTGCTGAAACATTGGCATCCTCTACCAATTTGACGCAAACAGCTATAATCTTCAAAAAAGTAAAAAACCAAACCAATCAACCAACATCCCACCACAAAATCAGTTCATATATTACTTGACACTTGCAGAAAAATTCCATTTTTCTGCCTTTGAGCAGGAAAATTCTATTGTTAACATCCACTAATTTCTCTGTGAATTCACTTTTACTCTCTTTATTTTTTTCCAGGCTATTCTTTTCCACTGCTATTCTTGTCCCGTGTGTTCTTATTACTGGAAACAAAAATCTAGTTACATAGCATGAAAAATAAATATTAGTCATTCACAGTATGGGAAAGTGGGTTAAAAGCACCACCATTTGAATAAGTCACCCTGCATTTATTATATACTTGTTGATCCTTGGGTGAGTGCTCCAAGGAGACGAGTATCATGTATTTAGGAGAGTTTTCCACTCAAAAAAAAGAAAAACCCCACTGGTACTACCAATAATTTTTGAAAGAGATGGCTTGGTATTTAAAAAACAAACCCACTGGTACTACCAATAATTTTTGAAAGAGATGGCTTGGTATTTTTGTTCTGGGAAAAACTGAAGAGGAATGAAGCAGTTCCTTCTTCACTCCCTTTCCAGTCCCATCTCCAAACTGCAAACACTTCCCACAGCACCACCTGCAGAACGATCTGGCTGGGGGCCAGAATTATGTCAGGGGGAAAGGTTAAGCGTTAAATTTAGTATGTTACTGAAGAATGACGGTAGTGCTATCTCTGCAGACAGATTAATGGCTGCACTTAATGCATGCTGTAGTTCAGTTATCAGTTTGCGTCCAGACACATAGACGTATCGTAAGGTGGAAGTAAGACTTAATGCTCATAATTACAGATGTTTGGCAAGAGGTAAGTCTGGGTAAAACTGAAAGCCTTTTACGATACAACAGCATCTTCAGATATTGATTTTTGAAGAAAAACCTTAACTTGCACTTTAGTCTTGCTTCTGTTGAAAAAACTATGAATGAAATGTTCACCGTATTTCTAGTATTTCAATAAGGGAGAGGCATCAGATGCCTCTAGTAGGGAGAACACAAGCATTTGCTACTCTATCCCACTGTATATGTGATGGGTCTCCTAACCAGGCTTCCAGCAGCTTCTACAGAAGCACATCCTACAAGACATCCGCTCCTTTACCTGCCAGCCAAGCTCCTCAGATACTCAAGGACATAGAAGGTGGCACTAGATAGCTATGTTTAAGAATCTGGATCAGTTCCCAGATTCCCTGCTGGGCTTGCTGAAGATAAAAGTATGAGTGCCAGTATCTGAGATCATCATTATTCTTTATTGCTGGTAGAAGCCATTTTAAAATACATTCTCTGGCTAAAAAACAGTCTCAGCTTCGTATCAGCAAGAGCAGATTACACCAACTGGTCCCACATTACCGTAAAAAGATACTTTTCCATTTCTGCTTTCTCATGCTCTCCATTCTCACTTCAGTGCTGAGTCCACTTCATTTCAAATCCTACCAAAAATGCTTCAATTTAAGTAACTAAATTAAATTCCTACCCAAAGTACTTCACTGACCCAGTTAATCATACTTAATGTTACCCTTACCATTCTTCCTTGCTGGTCTTAATCTTAAACCCATTGCTAATTTGTTTACACGCAATATCATAAATTAGTGTAGATGACAGTTGCATGACAATTTTCAGGAGCTAGTAAAAGAATATTGTTCTTAATGCAGTATGTTTTTGTGATGGTTCTTTTTGTCTTGTAAGAAAGCAAGCAAAGTAATACTGCCTGTCAGAGACTAATCAGAATAAACTATTGTTTATTATTCTTTAACTTGAAGTAAAACCCTGAATTTTTGAATTTTTTTAAAAATTTTTATTCCATATTGCCTTCTGGTGTGCGTAAAACCCTGAATTTTTGATTTTTTTTTTAAATTTTTATTCCATATTGCCTTCTGGTGTGCAATTTGTACTTCCATTTCTAATTAGAAATCCTGAATTAGACATTTGTCATGTTTCTTTCATTTTCCTTCCCTACACACTTTGTTTTGACTGAGGTTTGAAAACATTTTGTGAAGAATTGTTTCAGGTTTCTTTCAATCACTTCCTTGATGCTATGACTATGAATTTCGGAGCAAAGTCAGAAGAATTGAATGGAAAGGGAACAGAGAGAGATGAGGAAGACTGGCCGTATTTCTGATCCTTTAAATGTTTCCACCATGCCTTCATCCCTCTCATCTCTGGAGCACCCTCTAGACAATGCTTGCTGAGAGCTATTGTCCAGTGGCTGACTTCAGTTCATCTAATGTATATATTATATGTCCAAGAGCTAAAAATCACTGAAAAACTCTTCAAGTTTTTTATACTCTGCAAGTATTCAAGTCAGACTTGATTACTCCTTTGTGTATAGAAAAAGCTGTTACTACTAATAGTATCGATCTTCTGCTCTTGTGGGTCTGATCTTACTGTAAAAAAAAGTTTTGCAGTATCACAGTCACAAACTATACAGTTTCATAGCAAGAAAAAAGATGGATTCTCTTGGGAAAAGGACTTGGAAATGAAGAAAAGGACTAAGAATAACACAAGGTAACAGGGGGTAGGAATATACTGTGAAATCATTAAGCAGCCCCTGCTTATAGAAATCTTGAATTATTTTCACATTCTAAATGTCACGCACTAGAGTAAGTATGACAATTTAGGTCATCTGAGGTTCTCATTGCAACAGCATGGATTTGTAAAATTGTAGTCTTTATCAAACCATGGAAAACCTTAGTCCCAATTCACTAATTTTAGTAAACTTTCACTACTGAATTCAGTTAAGGGCTTAGGTGAAAAATCAAGTATCCCTTTTTTTACCTACACATGAATATTTCATGGTTACTTGTGAATACAAATACAGATATATATACTTATTCAATATAAATACTTATATTTGTTCAAAGACCAAGAACAGTATGTGACGTAGCATTGTCACGTCTACTTCATAAGAGGGTCTACAGTTCTGCAGAGGCTTAGGAACTAGACATTATCGACACAGAACAAGAGCAGAGCTAAATCATGGTCTTACTCAGTAAAATAATTATATTGATTTTTAGCAAATATGCTTGTCATACGATACCATAAACGCTTTTTCTGAAGGCTTGTCATTAAAATTTTCTTATGGTCTCAACTGACTGGAGCTCACAATTGCTTTTATCACTTCCCAGTGCAGGTAATACATACTAAAATATACAAGAATGAAGGAGTAATATTTATTCACATGTACCACCTTCCAATTACTCCATCAGAACTTCTCTCACACACATTGCTATTTTTATTTTGTGCTGTAAATACAACAAAGTAATCAACACAACTAATCTACATTGGGCATGTGTATTACATTTTTAAAAGCTATAAGCTTTCCTCAAAAAGATGGGAATTTTTATTTAAGGCAAGTAGAAAAGAATTGTCAGGTATTTTATACAGAGTAGCATAAAAGACTGGCATTTTCCTTCATCTTCAAGAAAATTTACCAAATTTAGACTATTGGACTTTTAAAGATAAACTCTCTGTGTATATGTGGTTGAGTAAAACAATTGTTAGAAACCAGCATGCTCATGGCTGAATAGACAATTTATCAACCAACCAGTAGAGGTCTTCTGAATATTTGCCACAGGCAATTTAGCCTCAAATGAGTATTTCATTTAGCCTGAATGTGCATGCATCTGTCTGGAAAAGGAGATAGGCATTAACTTGGTCCTCTGTATGGGTATAGGCACAGCCAGTTTTGCTACATACATTAAAATAAAGTGGGGAAAAAAGGGATTAGCTACCTTCCCTCTGTATTTCACACAATTTAAAAAAGCACGTTGCTGACTTCCGTATACTGTGGAAAAGTATCTGAAATCTCCTTTAAACTACTCTTAGGAGTACAGGATGGTTTAAACAGACTCTTCATACAATTTTGTTCTCATTTGTTTACAAGTTTTTGTATGCACAGAAGCAACTTTTTGTAGAAGTGACTTGTCACAAAATTATTTCAATATGAGGCCCAAGAGCTAATTCTGAAAAATCTCACCCTTGTTGATTCAAATGTAATGATATTAGAAAGGAACAGAATGGGGACAATGATGCTCTTTGTTGGTCCAACAGTATTTTTTAAACTGCCTATCCTTCAAAGAGTTTATTAAGAAACCTCATGTATCAGTCAAGCCAAGCAGTGCTGATTTCCAGCAAAGGAAATATTGTCAAGAACAATACTAATTTAAGTAAATGGAATAAGGAAAATAGAAATAAAGATTAGACCTATAGTTTCAATAAAGTGTTTCTACCATTTTAAAATTTTAAGACTAATGACAAAAAATTGAAGTGTACAAAAAATGAATGATCTGACATTCTCATACGCAGACACCCTTTCTTTACAATTTATACTTTATATTTACTTTATTTATCTTTATAAATTTATAATAATGTAATTTATAATAATGTATCTTTATTATTTTATATTTACTTTATATTTATATTTGTAAATTATACTTCCTTAGAAATAAGTTTGGTTCATGAAAACATGTCTTGCTTCGCAGAGGAAAACAGGTATCACATACATCACAAGTGGAGGAGACCATTGAGCTGGGCACTGAAAGGCTTTCAAAGTACTTTAACAGTCAGCACACAACTAATCACCGTTTCACAGATTGCACAATGCGATAATTATTTTCCCTACTAAGCTCTTAACCTAGATGCACTAACCTGGTCTAGTGGGAGGCCCATGGCAGTGGGGTTGGAACTTGATCTTTAAGGTCCCTTCTAACCTGAAGCATTCTATGATTCCATGATTGTGCTTCACATCCTTGATCTTAAATACCAAGCTTTCCTGTTCCCTCCACTCTCCCTCATCTAACGCTCTATCAAACCAGAAGATACATGATTCATGAGACTTTCAGTTTTTCACAAAGGACCAGGAAAGCATACACATGTGAGTAGGATGCTAGGGGAAAACAGGAAATAAATTAAATCACATACACACATTCATATACATACTATAGCTTCAGCCCACATATCTCAGTTTTACTTACTGTGGAGAACTCTGCAAATAATTGCCACAGCTACCAACATGACTACAGCTTTATCAGTGCTGGCAGCCCTAGTGTTGATGGCACCCCAGCAGCTGTCAGTGGCATCATGTCTCTTAAACCAGCTCAGTGCCAATCTAATTAACACAGCGCTGAAACAGCTGCTAGTGCTGGAGAGCTGTGAATATTGCAGCTCCTCATATCGCTAATGTCAGTGGAGATGCAATAGTGGGAATGTTCTGTAAATGTTCCCCAGTGCAGAACAAGCCTATGTTGGCAGTGACCTGGATTTCTGTCCTTGTTGGACATAATACTTAAAGGAAGGTGTCAAACTCAACTCTCTACTTAAAATCTAATTAAAGACTCCCCATCCTACGTGTTTCCTGACAAATTTTGAAGTTCTGGGTTTCTGATTACAAACTCCTTCGTGTATCCGACTTAAGCGCTGTATATGATCCCACTGCTAGAAAGAGAGCTGTACAGACAATGCAACCCATGCAAACGTTGCTCAGCACTGAAGAAAACCTTGAGGAAAGGCCAAAACTATTCTGGTAACAAGTCCCAAAAAGGCACTATCTGCTTTTATTATTTCTTAATGAAAAAAGAAGAATTCACTATTTGTAGACTATTACAATGAAGTATAATTGTACATACCTCAATAGAGGACACAGACAATCCCTAATGTTTGATGCCTCCCATATCTATTCACTAGGATTAGTAAATGTGCTACCATATCTTCAGAGAGGCTTTCATGACTCATCTGAGAAAATCACTATGATCACTTTTGTCTTTTAAAAATGGTAATTATGGAAAAATGCTTCAGGATGAGAACACCAGGTGAAATACCAACTAAGTATAATGAACCAGACAAGACTGTCAAAAAAACAGATCGTTGTAAACATGCTTCCTTCCTGGGGGAAATGGCCTCCATCAATCTGCAACCCACCTGTTACACAGAGGATAGGGGGAAAAGACATGTCAATGGAGTTCCCTGAAGAGGCAGAAGAACCTTTTAACTGATGTAAAGTCATTTTCTCCTTGAACAGAAGTGATTTGGGAAAATCTCCTCTCTGTTTCTGAGGCAATACCCTAAGTCTTCCCAAAGTCAGGGCTCATAATAAAGACACAAGTGAATTTTTAGGAGGGAAACAGGAAGACGTGAGAGCCAAGAGTCTAGAAAGCACTTGGGAGAGTTTGTATTTTGCATGATTGAATTAAAGAGAAAAAAGCTCCGCCTGATGTCTCTAAATTAATCAACATAACCTTTTCCTTTGGCGTACTGCAGATATAGCTCCAGTTTAAGTATGATTTATTGCAGTGAAAACACACCAAAGACAAGCATTGTCTCTTTTCCATACTTGCATAGCACAACGGGAGACTCTTGAGTACTGCCACTATAGAAACATCTGATGACCCTTTATTGTGGCAGAGAGCTTCACTTTTTCTCCAGTGAATTGCATAACTTAAGTGACCCATTTAAAACATTAATATGAAAATTTTCCTCAAAGTCCCTCATTTGGCAGCACTTATATGAAATTATAGTAGAACTTCTGTGTACTTTTTAAAGGTAGACTCGATACGTGCTGTACTCACCTCCCCAATATGGGAGTAAATGACCATTTCTCACTCAGCAGCAGAACTAGGGGCTGTGAGATCTATACCCTGCCCCATCCCCTAAACACGATGGCTGGGATTTCCGGACGCAGAGTGAAGTCTCCATTCCAGTACATTAGGAATTAAGAGAGTCCCAAACATAGCAGCCAGTGCAGATGGCTGCCTTCTAAAGCTCCTGCTGGCACAGAGTAGTGGCAGATTGTTCAGAGGGATAGAGTTGGGGAGCAACAAAGCAGCCAAGGATAAAAGTTACATCCAGCTTTGTTCCATGCGCAAAAGGAAGTCTATTATGTGCCCTTTTTGCTTCCTCTGTTGCAGGAAGCAAGACATTTTAAAGGATTGAAGTATAAAAATGTAAACATTATTTTTCTTCTCTTGGCTCCAGAGAAATCAGGAGTTGTCATTCCACTGAGATTCCTTGAAGAGAACTTTTAATTTGGGGCACTGATGGTTATGCTCCTTCACAGATACAAGTACCTGCAAAGTCTGAACTCTCGTTTCAATTTTAATCCCTTAGCAGACTCATTGTTTCTGAGAAAACAACAGGGTTTTTTTAGCTCTTCTCTTCCATTTGGCTGAGTTCCTGCCTTTATATATATATATATATATATATATATATATAATTATACGACCTTTTCTGTTACCTATGTATTTTAATCCCAGTTATGTCTGTATATGAATGTTTGGATCTACACATACAAATATATTCAGCCTGTATATATTTGGACTCAGTGAACCTCTTGTTATCATACCCATGGAAAGGACAGGCCATATGCTGCTTTTTGCCCGTGTGACCTGCAACACTCCCACCAAACTACCCAGCAGACATTGTCTCTCCATTCTCTACATGCAATGAACACAGTGAGAAACTAGGGACCACAACAACAGAAATACGTATATCCCAACAACACAGTTTCTTATTCTGATGCTCAAATCACAATCAATGACAAGGAATCCCATTCCCAAGCTCTTGCATGCCATTCCTCTCAACCTGAACTTCTGCTATGCCAAGATGCTTTGAAAGTCAAAGCAAAAGATCATGTCACCAAAATGTACCTGTCTATTCCCTTCCAGTAACACGCACCTGCTTTTAAATCAAAGCTGATTGGTTTTGGTTTGTTAACTGACGTATTCAAAAAAGCAGTAATAGTTTCATGTTCTAGACAGAACCAGCTGATTGATACAATATGCCAAAAGATTTTTTTAAAAAAATTACTCTAAGTTGTATCATTTGTTGCTGAAGATAAACACTGCCTTAGAAAAGACCCCAGTAGCTATTTAACAGCCTACCACAACAATAAATAAGACAGGAATTGAAGCAGAATACACATTAAACTGCATCTGCATCCAACACATTGTACCACTGCTAAACAAAGGGAGAGGATTGCATCTATGATTCAGCTTTCATAAATAAAGTATATCCACACGGTTACTCAAACCAAAGAAAACTACCTTTTCTTAAGACAAAAAGTATAGAAAATTTCTAACCAAAATCAGCACTAAATTGTGAAATCTTAGATGTCAGGGAAACAGCCATGAAAATTCCTTTTTTTCTGTAGCAGTATCACAACTTATCCAACCCTTTCACTTTCATACTGATGTCACTTAACCAGTTAATTTTTTGCTGTTACTTGCAATTTAATCCAGATTTATTTAAAAATACCTTTAAATGCCTGTTATATAACTTTTGCTATTAATTTGATATTAGAAAATATAACTGCATTTGTTGCTCATGTGATATAAGTTAATTGCATGTCAAATAGATTTATCTATGGTATAATTAATCAAACTTAATGAGTATTCTTTTTGTATTTGCATTACAGTTAGCTTTTAGACAGCACAGAAATGTCAAAGCAATGAAGAGCCAAAAGCTCGGTTTTGGCGTTTTTCTTGGCAGACCTAAATAGAAATATCCTTCAGTAGTGCCCAGAGTTGATTTACTACTCAATCTACCAGCTAATCTTTACAATAACTAAGTCAACACGTGGTAAATGAAACTTACTTTCAAAAAACCTTTTCTTGCCATCAGCTTGTATTTTGAATTAATATCCTGAATATAGACGTCATGATTCACCAATAAAATACAAATAGGGAAGAGACAATGAAAGCCTTTTACTTCTTTTGGCAGAGGAAAGTAACTGCATTCTAGTAATTTGATCACCTGTGCTGTTACTATGGTTGGAGGTAACACAGGATTTTATTTATTCTCACCCTATGAAAAAAAAGAGCAAATTTTCTAGATTCCTTGGAAAAAAGAAACAAGCTACAAGTAAGTTCACAGTAACAAACACTGGATTCTTACAAATTCTTTCTTTTACTAGACTATCCAGGAATATTCCTTGATCACAAAGTTTTTTATTTATTTACTTGCCCTGTTTGTCCTAGTGATTTCCTTTTACCTGGAATGAATGTTGATAAAAAAATTAAATGAGAAGGTAGATGAAAATAAACATGCAGTAACAAAAGGAAAATCAAGTACCTCTTGACTGTGCTTGCTACAGGTATTGAATGCAATGTTCAAAGGCACTACAACGAAAGCAACCAGCAGCTAATCTTGCTACAGCTGGAGCAACGCAGCAGAAGTGTAGATGATGGAAACTACAAATGAGTCAGTGACAGTGGATACGCACCCATACATAAAATAAAAACAATCTTCAGAGCTTATACAAGATCGCCTAACCATACTTAACCTTTTTATTTGTTCAGGTACTCTGGAGCCCAAGTCAAGCTCCTACTAAAAGGCCAAGCCAGTTCACAGTTCTTGTAACTTAAACCCAGAGTAAACAGCAGTGAAAGGTGGGAATCACTGGCATAGGAGCCACTTCCTTGTGGTCCTGGCCAAACTTAAACCATGTCGGTGCGTGGACAGACAAAACATCAATCTGTGAGGTGCCACCTAGGCTCACCCAGGTTCAGCAAGTGAAGGTCTGGCTATGCAAACTATTGCCCAATATGTTGCCACAAATGCAATCATGCAAAAATTGCTATCAGGCCAATTCCCAGGGCAGCACATAAGCAAGAAAAGACATGAAATATGTGCACAGGAAGAAATCTCAGCCTGCATAAGAACCTGATGTACAGAGGCAGCAGCAACTGAACCACTTCACGAATCTGCTATCAGGGGGCCTGTGTGTTACTGTCTGCAATCTTACTCATTGCTCAATAGTGACATTTTTGTTTATGTACTTACATTTCCTACCTGCTGCACAACTTTTTCCTCACAAAAGCTCATTCCTACACTTTCCACTCAGACTGCAAAATGCATTACTTTAGTACAATTTCCTTCCTTTTCTTTTTAAAATGCATTACGAAAGTTATTCTATAAATAAGAACAATGTATTCCACTGAGTCATTTTCTGAATGGAACAATCACTTAAAGGGTATTTTTTGGTTCCCACTCAAGGAAGGGTGATGGAGATTCCCTTTAAGAGACTTCTAAAGAATAGACTTACCTTGCTATAAATTACTGGTATCTTTATAATTTCTCATTTAAAAAGACAAAGAACTTGTTTAGATCCTCCTCTCATGCTTCAAAAACGTGACAGAATGGAACGAATACTTTTTGTCCAAATTAGCTGAACGTTGATTAGGGGAACTGATCTAATTTTGGGAACTTATTATGCACCTGGCACTAATAAAACATGTATGAAAGGATTTTGTACACATTAATCCATATTTTGTGGTATATAAAAGTGCTGTTCTGACAAGATAGTAAAGGGACAGTCAGAGAAAGCTTTTTAGCTCTGAAGCAGCCCTCTGCAGACCCACCCAAGCTAGTTGTGCCTTTGTTAACCCAAGAAAAACACAGGAACTTGGTGAGGCTGAGGGCCAAGGCACCTGGGCAGAAGTTGTCTAAGATCTAAAAGCTGTTCATGTTCTTGCCAGGGCTTCGTGCATCACATGTTTGCTAGGGACCCAAACTGATATGTAGGCACCGCATGGACAGCAGTCATCTCAGCAAAGACATTCTTCTCCATACCCCAAGAAGAAAGGTATAGATAAATCAGATGGTTGGGACCAGACGTGCAGACCAACAGGAATTGCACATGAACATTCAAACACCTTGACTTTCGCTCGCTAAGCACAAGAGACATTAAATTGCCTTTTGAATCATTAGAATCTGAACTAAAACACGGCAAATCAGAAGGACTCTCTCACAATCAGCCAATCTTGGGAAAGGAGCAATGGTGCAACCTATTGTTAACAGAAATAAATGTTGATTATGAAGAACAGATTAGTTACCTACAGAGGACACACTTGAATTAATATTCAATGTGTGGCTATAACCTGAACCCATTTCACCCAGGCACAACCACCACTAGAACTGAAATTAAATTAATCACTTGGAAAAAGGTGGCCTTGGACGTACAGAGTGTTGCATAACTTTGAAATTGAGAAGCCTGGAGAAAATAAACTACTAAAACTGGTTTTAAGCAAAGTGTGGACAAATGGGCTGCTCATTAGAGAAAGAACAAATAAAGGGATCTATTTATCACATTCTGGCCTATGTCAGAGAGATCCCATGTAAATTACAGTCCAAATATTGCCATATTTATAACCTTGAATTTTACACTTGTTGTTTTGAATCTTGTTGCCAATTTTTTGTTGGCCTTACTCAAATCACAGCAGCCAGTCAGACTGTTGTTTTGAATCTTGGAGTGAGATTGCCAATTTTTTGTAGGCCTTACTCAAATCACAGCAGCCAGTCAGATGTAGATGAGTCAAAGAACCATGTCCTTGCTTTTAACAAAATTTCTGTAGCTTTAAGACCTTCCAAAGAAGAAATGATGGAGATATCTTAAATCCTCCTCTCAACCTGAAGCAGTCAAATTGGTACGGTCCAGATCACTTCTCTCTTAGAAGAGTTGTAATCAAAGCTACAACAGTGTAAGGACTCTAGGGGAAATCCATTTAATGAAGTACAGATAAAGTACTGAGTTTTGAGAGTAGGAGATTTGAACTTGTATATTATTTCATTTCAAGCTATGTTTGTAAATCATATGTAAATTTAATACTTGTGCCCTGAGTCTAAACTCATTTGACCATAAAAATAAGCGGCACATCTAAATCTAGAAGTTTGCACTGATACAAAAAGAACATGCATTAAACCTTTTCGCAAAGAGTTTAAGGGCTAAACTCTAGCCTATGTTCTCCTTACGAACAAAATGTCACTACTGCTCCAACTCATCTCAAAAGTGGATCATGTATATATTAAATGACTCATGTCTTTATGAAATGAACTACTTATGTATTAAAGTTCAGATTCTAGCTAGTTCTAAGCTTTGAAGCAAAACCAATAAAATGGGTTACAATAGCTGTACGTTGCTTATTCTGGAGAGATCAACAGACAGGCACAGTCTAGCACTAACTTAGCAAACTGAAGAGGAAGAAGAGACAAACAACTCCAGTCTTTTTTTCAATATTAGCCTTCATCTTAAATGCCTGCTATCTTATAGCTCATTAGGTGGTATCATTTTGTCATAAAGCTCCTTAATGTCACTGAACATTGCTCCCAAAGGTGGAGAAGGTTGCGGTAACAAGCAGGGGCTTCTATGCTTTGGTTGATGATTAAAATAACCTGTCAGTCTGTAAGAACAAGGCTACAGCCATAAACTTTCTCTTCTGTGATTTCACCTTTTCATTAGAATCAAGAGGAAAAGAAGTTCCAGACCTGTGGCAGTGAGCCAGGAAAAAAAGTATTTCAGCAAAACACTGAACATTCAAAAACACAGAACAGAAATTGCAGTGGAATACTTCTCTGATGTTTTGTGGAAGTAAAGTTATGTGAAATACGTTCTATAAGACTGCAAAAGACTGTTGTATGTTACATCCTCACTTCCAGCATTACACTTAAGAGAAGAAGTCAGAAAAGAAACTATGCTTAAAAACAGTAGACAATAAAGCTTGTGGAAAAAAATCCAAATAATTGGCTTTTCACCTGTTTTACTGATGACTTCTTCACAATTTTAACTCTCTTTACAGAAATCTAGAATTCACAGGAGGTAACTTCTTTTGCCTTACTTTGTTTCAAACTGCTGATGCATCCAGGCAAATTGCTTTATTTAATGTAGAATCAGGGGGAACAATTTGTCTCTAAATACAGAAGTGATGTGGCATGGAAAACTCATAATGGCTGACAGCTACAAGCTATCACCTAATAACAAATCTGCACTGCCGATAAAACCACTCTCTGAAGGTAAGAAGTTCATGACTACAGGTAACTTAGCCAACTCCCCAGTGACAAAAGAAATATGAAGTATTGAATCAGTTGCAGACAAGTAAAAGTCCCAAAGAATTTTTCAACCTGCTTATTATTTATCAGGATGTAAGTGAACCTTTCAAAGCCATAAGCACTTACTCACATTGAAAAAGCTACAAAGGCTTCCAGTTTAGCTAAAAGTGGCTATTTTACTTACAACCATACTCCAAGATAAAAACTACACCGAAATAAAAAATAGCAAGATCACTGATCACCGGAAATAAGTGCCCCATATACAGTTTGGCAAGAATACAGAATTGGAACAATTACTTTAAAAGAGTGAAAACCACCAAGTAGTACTAATAGAATTTATATGATCCCACCCCTTATAAAAAAAAAAAAGCTGTTTTGATTTTAATGGTTTCTGTCTGCTTTAATTTGCATTCCTTTGGTCATAGATTAGCTTGGCATGTCTTCTTTTAGTACAGTTGCTGTTTTCTTCCTCTGAAAAAAGAAAACTCTGTGTTTCCTGTATTTATTATTGTAATCATTGTGTATTGCTGCATCTTCAAAATTTCTTCTGAAGCCTTGCATACTATCAGGGTCAGACTAACAGGGCTATAGCTACCTGCAACCTCTATCCCCCTCCACCCTTCTTTGAAAGGTGTATTTGCTACATTTGCCATCCCTCAGTCATATGGAAACTCTGGTACCGAAGACCTATTAAAACTATTTTAAAATATAACTATTAAATAAAAATTACTATTATAAAATGTATAGCTATTAACATGGTTGTAATTTGGACAAAGAACATTTTTTTGTCCTTGGCCTTAATTCTAGATGTGGTAATACGCTTCGCCATACACTATTTTCCAGCAACTGCACTACCTTTAATGTCATCATCTTTACTAAAAACTAACGCAAAACTGGACTTCAGTAGGGTTAGTTACATGCAACAAGTTTATGTATAGGTCACTCAGTAAAAGGCTATGCCAGCAATGTGTACTATTTTGCCTCTAATTAAACAGCATACTCAGTTAACTTACTTTGATGAGGAAATAGCTGACAGTAGGGATACAGAAATGGATTCTATATAACCCGTTTTATTTAACTCACAAATGATCATCCTCTTTTTCTTTTTTCTTAAATCAACTGGCATAAAGCATTACCTCCATGTTTGCGATCATTCATAAGTCCATGAAGACAGAACAACACATATCAAAAGCTTGAAAGAGCATCACTCATATAATACAGATGTCAGGACAAATACAAGATAACGGACCTGTGTAACCATTAAAGTTCAAGCCAAGACAATATCAAAATACACTTGGATTTCTTCTATTTTCCCAAATGCATAGCTCCCACATACACCATTACTCTATATAGTATACATTTTTACTGATTGTTCTATTGAAGTGTTATGCCTAACTCAAAGCACTTGAGGTTAGTAATTGCCATGTTATTGAATATAACCCTCTCTCTCACTTGCTCTACTACAAATATCCTGTTTATTGAGTTTAACTGTGTCTTCTAGTGATGCATGAACACATCCAAATAGTAAGCAGTAACATTTACTATGCTGCAAACTGAACCTATTTTGAAACACATAAAACAGGCTTACACCCCTTATTTTAATTCTAATATAGATCTGCTATGGTAATATCTCTTTGCAATGCCTTGAGTACTTATATTATGCAGCATTTACGGTGTAACAGACATTTACTCTTTGGAGAGCTCATGGATATTGCCAGTATTCTATTTCTGGCCTCCTTAGGAATACTCAGAACTCAGACTTGAGGAGCTGTTTTGTTTCTAAATGACCCTTACTAGGAAATGCACTGCTTGATCACTAGCTTTGATCTGCTGTGTATTCCTGGACGAGCCGGTGCAGGTCCTATTGCACCCCAAACGAATATTGATTGTTTGGTTCGAGCATCAGCCTGGAACACAAGGGTTCTTTAATCACTTCATGAGTCTTACTGTGACACAGAGCTGAAATGAATTTTCCTAAGGCATTTTTTTTATTCCTGGATGAAAAATAGCATGTAAGAACTTAACGTTATTATTAATAGTACTAAAACTGAACATACTGACAGAAAATCATTATCTTCTGGATAGACGGTTACAAGTATTTCTCAGTTATTCTTCCTTCCTAAAAAACACATACCATGAAGGTTTTTAAAAGTGTATTCTTAAAAACATTTAATCAGGTTAATGAAACCACGTATAAGTCTACAAACGTAACTTAAAGCTGGTTAGTTTTGGCACTATAGAGAAAGAACACAGACTAGATCCTTTCATTTCTCTCAAGACTTTCTTCTCAAGTAGAACAAGACTCCAGTGTTTGCACTGCAAGTAGACCTTGTCAATAGTATTCCGTGAATATGTTATTCTGCAAGTGTTGCCATTTTTCACTTAATATAATTCAGTTAATATTTTTGAAGTATTTATAGTCATACAAATCCTCAGGATGCCATCCAGAGGGACCTGGACAAGCTTGAGAAGTGGGCCCATGTGAACCTCATAAGGTTCAACAAGGCCAAGTGCAGAGTCCTGCTCCTGGGTTGGGGCAACCCCTGGTATCAGTACAGGCTGGGGGATGAAGGGATTGAGAGCAGCCCTGTGGAGAAGGTGAAAAGCTGGACACAAGCTGGCCATGTGTGCTCACAGCTTGGAAGGCTAACCGTACCCTGAGCTGCACCAAAAGTATGTCCACCAGGTCAAGGGAGGTGTATTCTA
Organism: Calidris pugnax; assembly: GCF_001431845.1. Taxonomy (NCBI): domain Eukaryota; kingdom Metazoa; phylum Chordata; class Aves; order Charadriiformes; family Scolopacidae; genus Calidris; species Calidris pugnax. The sequence continues at coordinate 2,264,895 of NW_015092359.1, forward strand.
CTCCTCTACTTCGCTCTTGTGAGACCCCACCTGGAGTAACACATCCAGGTCTGGAGTCTTCAGCACAGGAAAGACATGGACCTGCTGGGGCGGGTCCAGAGGAGGGCCATGAAGACGTTCAGAGGGCTGGAGCACCTCTCCTATGAAGACAAGCTGAAAGAGTTGGGGTTTTTCAGCTTGGAGAAGAGAAGGTACTTGGGAGACCTTTTTGTAGCTTTTCAGTACTTAAAATAGGGCTTATAATAAAGATGGGGACAAACATTTCAGCAGGGCCTGTTGTGACAGAACAAGGGGTGATGGTTTTAAAATAAATGAGGTTACATTTAGACTAGCTATAAGGAAGAAATTTTTTACACTGAGGCTGATGAAACACTGGAACAGCTTGCCCTGAGAGGTGGTAGATGTCCCATCACTGGAAACATTAAAGGTTAGGGTGGACAGGGCTCTGAGCAACCTGATCCTGTTGAAGATGTCCGTGCCCATGGCAGGGGGTTGGACTAGATGAAAGGTCCATTTCAACCCAAACCATTCTATGATTCTATGATAAATTATTCAGATAATGATGGCAATGAAAACGAAAAATACTAAACATGAACTTTGTTGTAAACAGGCATTTAAGGGATTTCCTAGGAAGAAAAGAAACCGGAATTAAGCTTATTCTAACCTGATAAAAACATACTATATAACATGTGCCACTGTCAAAAATAACCTTACCTCACAATTAAATGCAAATTGTTGCTTGGCCAGTCAGAACAGCAATAACTACCAAGACTAAGTACATTGGTGTTACAAAACAAAATTTACTAACCCAGGTCACTTAATAACAACAATCTGTGTCGTGTTGCTCTTTTATCTGAATTAGGCTTGGCAAAACAAGTCATTTCTTCAAGCTTTTGTTCTCTAACTGATACAACATCAATACAGAAGAAAATACATTTGAAGTAGGTGTTAAGACCATGAAAGACTTTGTGAGATATTTTCCTGTCACTAAGAACCCCAAACATTCATGAAATGCAAATCAGACCCATCTCCCCTATTGCACATATAATGAGGTAAGAGAGATTTCACAATACCCAACAAGTTTTCAGCACATATCTCAAGACAGGACGACAGCTTTTTAACAGTTTTTGAGCAATACAAAAAACAGGACTAAAACACCCTACCAAACACCACAATAAAAATCACAATTTTTGCTGGGCCTCGCCAACACTTTTTTCTTTTTTTTTTTCTTTTCCCTTGAAAGACTACCATTGTTCTACTGATTTTATTATTTTCCCATGGAACAAAGGTGTTCTAGATGCTTGTCTTATAGAGTTATTCACTGAAGCCATTTTAGTTTTAAAGATTACAACCAAATGATCTTTTTCTTATTTCCTGCTGGTATTTCTGACTTTTGCATGCCTCTGGATTTCATCTCTTCTGTGGGAGAACAATAAAAAACTTCTTGCTTATGAATTTTTAAAATGTGAAATGCAAGTGCAAGATGAATAGAATTTTGAATACACACTATTACACTATGAGCGATTACCCAGAAAATGTAGGGAACACATACAAATACTTACGTGCTTAAGATGATTGCTAACCCTGTCTCACAAAGCTGTTTTTTTCTGCTGCTTTATTCTGCGTTCCCTTGGTCACAAGTTAGTTCAATGCATTCCTCTCTTCACTTTAGTTTTCTTCCTTCAGAAGGGAAGGAAAAAAAACCCACTTATGTATGTGCTTTCTGTTTATCCACCAGTACCGTACCTATAGCTCCTCTGCTCTTTTTTTTATGCTTTTTTGCCTTGAATTCACTTTAAGCACATATTCCATAAGTCCCATTTCCCCTTTATAAACTACAAATAACTATTGTAGCAAATATTGTTAACTAAATGTATTTCTGATATTTTGACATATGAAGCAAAATGATGAAAACTCCACAACATTTCATGTCTAATTGTCTGATTTAACTAGGACCTCACTTCACTCGCTCTAGGAATGATATGTAAGGCTCTACATATTAACCAAAATGACGATTAAGGTAGGCTACTACTACATCTCTGTATGAAACATTAAGCATTCTGTGTTTCTCTGCTTTCACAAATAATACTTTATTTACACGCAATATACCTGAAATTTATTTTGACCATGAAAAATGTATCCATTGTACATAACAATAAGTATTGGGTGAGGGACATCAAAACAAAGACATTCACCTAATTCTAAAGTCTTTATAGTTAAGTATTGGGTGAGGGACATCAAAACAAACACATTCACCTAATTCTAAAGTCTTTATAGTTTAAAAATCACCTGCTAAAAAGTTATTAACGTTTTGCCTGGGAATACAAGAATTGGCCTGCCTGCCAGTTTCTTAGCAATTGCAGTTGGTATTTGAAGAAGCTTTCTCTTTCTTAATAGAACAGAATAACAAATTTCAAATCTGCAAGTGAGACTACAGCAAGGAGGTACACACTAGCTACAATCTACTGCAATGCCATCTGCAAGGTTTCACGTGGGATTGTTTTGTACAAAACTAAAAATAAACAAACAAAAAAGCACACACAGCATCCACTTCATCTCTAGACTTTTAATTGAGACGATGTATGTAACCTGGGAGGCAGCAAACTATATACTGGAAATTGGGGCTGATAATCAAGCTCTTTCATGTTTGTCTTACAAAAGCAAGGCTTACATTTCCTTTTGTTTGACAGACACCAATTGTAATGAGCCCTGATTTTAACATTAGTTCTGCAGAACAAAACTCCAGGTAGCTGGGTGTTTGTATAACAATCCTCACTCCAGATCAGTCTTTTTCTATTTGTTGAAAAGCAGGTGCTGAGATAGAATGCAAAATGTACTGCCATACTTGGAACAACGATACAATCCTTGGCAATGCTAAGACTGATGGACTTATGTGAGTAAATTGACTCGTGTGGGTAACTTCTAACTTGGCTGCATAATCATTATGCAAGCCACTTCATGAGATTAGTCACATAAATAAGTGCTCATTATAGTAACAAAGGGCTTCATGCTTTTTCTTTCCCTTTAATGTACGGCTCTCGTAACTTGTAACACAACACAGTTGCAAGCAGACATCAAGAAAAAAAAACATCAAGTATGGGTTAACTTAACAAAGCATGCAGGGAGCAAAATTTCTTAGTCAGCATCATCCTGGTAAATCGGCCGTTCTGTAGATTGAGCTCCCATAAACTGTCCAAGGAATACCTCCACTATTTCTACACTAAAAGGAAGTCTGCTGCACACAGTTAATTTTTCCTGCCAGCAAATGTCAATTCTATGCCAAAATATGGTGTTTTCATTTTGTTATAAAATTTCATGGATGTGTAAGCACTTTCCCAAAAAATCTGTACTCAGATTATTGTATTTAGCCTACATCCCACATTTCTCATGCAGTTGATGGAACTGATATTTACTCACAAGAGACTACTGAAAAGTGGTAAGTTTTCTATTACAATCTATTACATTGCTTCTACTTCTGAAGACAAAGTCCAAAGGCAGGAACGCCCTTGACTGCAGAGGGAAAAGTACAGCTGCCACAGTGACTCCTTCTGTTGCTCCTGATGTCGTATGTATTAACAGCAACATCTGTTGACATTAGCAAAGAGGAATGTGGAACTAAACTTACCATCAAGAAATCATGTTTTTGTCTGATAAACAGGCAGTAGCAGCTGTTTTTACAGCTGGGAGACTTCCTCTAACCATGGGACCAGTAACAGTCACTTCTTATCTTGGACACTTGAACAATGCTACAATGAACAAAGCACAGAAAGAAATGTTGAACTGCACCTTTTCCCAAGGTACATGACAGTATTATTTGCATTTTCCAGAGTCTTCTTCCGTGTGCTGCCCAAATTTTTGGTGTGTGTACTGTAGCCTGAGAATGTTTTCAAAGCACCTCAACGGAGGTTATGCCCAGGACTGTACTCCTCTTAGATTCTGTGCTTGACTGCTTCCTCTGTGTTCCTCACCAGGTAAGTTCTCAAGCTTCTACCTGAACTTCACTCTACCAGCCCAGAATAGAACAATGAATTATGGTAACTTCTCTGGGCATGACAGACTGTTAGGCAGCCCTACACTCAGTCTCCACACATTTTCTTGCCACACATTTCTGATTGCAGCACCATGAACACTTGGAAAGTCTCCTGCTTGCTTTGTGTGCTCCTAACAAGCCACTTCAAAGAGTTCAGGCCTCTCTCGTCTGCCCATAGGCTAATCCACTGGATGACCACACACTTGTACCCATAACACACACTTGTATGTCTGCCCATAGGCTAACCCACTGGATGACCACACACTTGTACCCGTAACACAAGTACTCACACAAAAGAGGACTGAAGTAGGCTGTGAAAGTGGAACCAGCTACAGTTGAAGTGACTTATGTAAGGGATGCTTCTATTTGGAGAAGATCATAAAACAATAGTAAAATAAAAACTTCTATAAATAAAAATACAGTTGTGCAATAAAATAGGAAGTTTCTTACCTTGAAAGAGTGAGCAGCAACCTCTGGACAGTAGCATGGAATGGCCTTCTTCAACACCCTTCAGCTGGTTAAAAATACAGTCTATCCACTTAATGTCACTGTCCAGGAGAAGATGTTTTTCCCAGGTAGTATTTCATGCTCTGCTAGCTGTCTTTCTGATGGAAGAAGAGTCCACGATGAAAGCATTTTTCATCCCAATCACAGCAGCACTAAGATGTGATGCTGCCCAGCTTCTCCCTCTCTTAGGGAGATGGATCCATATTTGCATCCAAGTCTGGACCATGAGGTTGCCTTTCTGTTGCAGTATGAAGTGTTGAGGCACACACTCAGCAATGCAGAAAGCACAAAACACTAAGCTGTCACTAAAAAGTCAGAAACTCCGTGTATGGACCCTGTCAGCACATTCATCCTCTTTCTCCCTATCCTTTAACAAGCTGTGCTCACTTGTCCCCTGAGTGTCACCATGCAAGTGTGGCACCTCGAGGGAGGATGTCACCTAGATGAGCAAGGACACCCGCTGCTCAGCAGCTGCCTGGACAGAGAGCTTGGGCTCTTCATCCCAAGGAAGAAGTTAGGTCTGGGGCAGTGCTCTCTAGCCACCGCTATTGGAAGGAAGCTCCTCAGCCAAGCAACTGTCTTCCTGCCTCTCCAACAGGAGCTGCTGGTTGTCCTGCAGCAAAAAGGGCCATCAAAGGCAGTGATATTCCAGAAAGCTGCCAGTGGGACATCACTTCAGCAGCTGCATGAAGCCCTGGACAGCAGTGAAGATAGCGACCTGGGAAGCCAGACTGCGCTGCTGCTAGCCATCATCTTGAAGGTGAACACTTCCAACTTGCAGCTGGAAAAGCTCCTGGCTGGCCTGGAGCATTCAAAGGCTCACCTGAAGCCCTCAGCATTGCAGGACTTCCTCTGAAGCATCCCCTCCAAACTCCTCGTCACCAACCTCTATGAGGATTGCATAGAAGCCATGGGAGAGGACAAGCAAGCAGACAAAAGTGGAAAAGCTGAAAGCTTAAGTGTGGGCAGCAGGCTGCCTACTGTGCAAGAGCCATGGCCACTGGCTGAGGGCACCTGGAAAGCTGCACAACACAGCTGCTGGCTCCTACCTGCCTCGGGCAAGCTTTGAGGATGGCTGTAGGCAACTACTGCTTTATTAACGTTGTGTTCCCGTTTCCTCGGTTAGACCGAGAAGTTTCCTACTGCCAATTTTCTCCTCCAGAGGCAGCTACTGTCCCTCCTCCAGCATATAGGCCACAACACATCCACCAGCAAGATGAGCTGCAGCAACTTAGCCATCTGCCTTGGGCCAAACCTGTTGAGCCCAGCAAATGAGGACCTCCTCCAGCTCAAGGCCATGCTGGAGGGGACTGAGAAGGTACACTGTATGGAGCAGCCAGCTGTAGCCTTCCCTGCCCATCAGAGCTTGGCTGTTCAGAGGTCCCCCAACTGCCTCCTCTATTGAGCAAGTATTTGTGGGGTGGCTGCCTGGAAGAGAAGCCCTGCAGCCACAGCCTTCTGCACAGAGGAAGGGGTCAGGAGTGGGAAAGGCTGCTCAATATGTTTTCAAGACAGCTGGGCTGAGACCAAGGGTTTGATGTGTGCAGGTGAATGCGCTGGTGGAGTTTATGATTGAAAGCTGCGGTGACTTCTTCAGGGAGGAGATAGCTGGTCTTTCCTGACCATCAGCCAAGGGGATGATAGCACCCGTGGGTAGATCCAAAGGTATGAAGAGGGACTGAAGGTTGTCACAGGCTGATGCTTCTGGTCCGGTTCCTTATTGTGCTCCTCATGGACACCTGAGCAAATATAGGGAGCTTTGTACCACTCTAGCCTTGACAGTTGTGTTCTACTGCTAGGCTTCCCACACGGCCAGTGATAGGATTCATACAGTGTCTCTGTTGACATTCAGGATCTGCCCTTCAATTGCACACAGGAGATGCTTTGCTAATGCTGCTCCTACTTTAGTGTCATTTCTGACAGAGCTGATCACTGAGTGCTGTCCTCTAAACCCTGCTTCTCCCATTGCCTTTGGTCACTGCCTCTCAGAGCATGAATGCTTTCCTCTGCAAGATGAGCTGAAGCTTGAGGGCCTGGGCTCTGACTTCAGAGACCTGCTCAGAGAGATCACCTTTTGCAAACTGTTTCCCTTCAGTGCAGCAGACCTCACAGAAAAGAGATCCTCAGAGAGCCAAGAAGACAGCTGGTGTAAGGCTTTTGGTGGGTTTTGCTTTAGCTGTTGCCCACTTCCAAGAAGTCACTTTGCTGTTCATGCTTTTGTTTCCAGAGCTGCCTCTGGAAGAGCAAAGTGCCCCTGCAGGTGAAGCAGACACAAAGCATCAGGCAAAAGCAGGATATCCCACTCTCTACGCGTCCTCAAAGAAGGAGGGGAAAACACAGTGGCAGAAAACACAGTGGCAGAATCAGAAATGGGAGAGGTATGTCAGGTTCACAAATACTGTGACGTTTCTCACTTATGAGAGCAATTTCCTTAGGTCCAAGTAGCTGCTGTGCCTCTTCCTGGCATTAGATGTCTTGTGCCTTTGTTTTTTTCACCCTGGAATGATACAGAAGAAAAGGTTTTTCTCAGATACGTTAGATACGTGCTTAATCAAAGTGAATACCTACAAGAAGTCAAATACAAGAAGAGGTTTCAAAAGAAAAGGTGGCATTGCTGCCAAAGGACTAACAGCAGAACTGCATCTTGAGAGGACTGAATGAAACCCAGCAGAAAGAAGTTGGTGAGCCTTTTCTTGCTCTCCCTTCCCAGCATTTCTCCGAGTTCTATCCTCCCCTCAGAGGCCCCCCCAGTGTGTAGCGCCCCAGCCTGCAAGGTGCATCAGCACACCAGGGCTCAAATGTGCAGCTGCTGCAGCCCCCGTGAGCCCCAAGCAGGCTCCTGTCTGAACAGCCCCACAAATCAGCTGAGCACCGTACATGCATGTGAAAACCTTGTTCAAAAGTAACGCCCTTTGAAGAAAGTACATCATTCTGGCTGCAGACTGAAATCCTCTGAAAGTGACAACCAAGTCCATCACTCTGCAGCTCTGCAAAAGTTAAGGCTAAGGCCAGTGCAGGTTTGTCATCACACTTTTGTGAGACAGTCCTGTTAGAATTTGCTCAGCTGAGCGGTCATGGGTGTAGCTGTCAACTTCAGAGAAGTTCTGCTAACATCCTACATGGTCAGAGCTTTGAGAAGTCTATTTTGGGTCAGGGGACTGTGCAAAATGTGGATAAGGCAAACCAACAAAAGGGATCTTATTTTCAGAGCTAAGGTAGCAGCTTGGAAAACAGTAGCTTACTACTCCAGATGTCTTACCACCTACTAACTTCAGCATTTCTGGTTTGGGCACCTGTACTTTGCTTCCAATCATGCCAGACACCACAGTAGACTCCCTGGTATGTTCAGAAGAACTGAAAAGCGTTTCGGAGGATAGAAGGTAAAATGAGCTCACTTTAGTTAAAATAAGAACTGATTCCAGTTGATCATGACTTTACCTATCTATTAACACTGCAGAATATAAAGCTTTGCAGGGTATTTCCAGGAACATGAAAAATGAAGAAGGAGAAAGAGAAAACAGGCCTGTGGAGAGTGAAAGCATACCAGAAGAGAAAGGGAGGAGGAGCGAAACCGATTTGGGTATCAACAATTGAAAAAATCCTGGGAAGTCAAGAAGGCCAGGTATGTAACAGCCTCTGCTGTCCATCTTTCAAAACTCTGAACACTGGACTAAGTATATGAACTGGCAAGGTCACAAGAGTCACAATTTTTAGCTATTTAACCTGCTACCTAGATAAAGAGGCAAAGTCAGTCCCATTTTTTTTTTTTATGTCCATGTCACCTGGCAATCCTCACACTGCCTTGTATCATCCAAATCCCAAAGGATTTGTTCCAAGTAACTTCAGACACTAAGATAGTGGCACTTTTTAAAAAGGTCAAATTTCACCTGAGGTAATTTAGATGGAAGCAAAATAAAAAAAGAGAAGACAAAATCATCTTGTCCCTACACAGAATGGCTCTAGCCTGCTCTCTTTGCATTTTTTTCCATACATGGCCCACTAGAGAGCAAAGCAGTCTGGGATGGCACAGTTTTACCAAACTGGTAAAACTAAACAGCTCAGCATGGTGTTTTGCAGATTAAGTGACTTCAGTCCTGGAAGCAATGCAACACCAGGCAGCTACGGTGCTCTGCCCGAGGAAGCGTGTTTTGCCTGCAAACCTGGGTTGCTTGCAAAGGACAAGAAGGGATGATGCCGCACAGAATTTGGAAATAACTGTATTTTAGCATGGCAAAGGAGTACTGTAAACTTCTGTAAACTTACAGGTCTCCAAACAGCCCATCATCACCTGTGCTAAGGTGCCAAAGCAAATCCATAGTCAATGCCACTGATGGTTCTCCCTTCTGGGCTATAAACAATTCCTTTTAAACAGTATTTCCCAAAGAAAATGGGAGCAAAATCATGCCTATTCATGTCTTTATGGTTTTATCAGTACTCTCTGACTGTAGGTACCAATTTCCTGATGCTTTTAAGTTTCTCTTTTAGTCTTTCCTTCCCATTAGCAGAGCTGTATCTCTCAAGGTCTGGCAACTTGGTCTTCTGCAGCCTATATATATATATGTATGTATAAAAACTATGCAGTAGCTGCTATAAATGGTTCAGAGATCTGTTTGTATCAGGGTAGAACTTCCTACAATAGTAGGTATCTACTTCGTCATGCTTCCAGGAACTCCACCATGTTTACCATCACTGCTACCTGCACTCTTCCTTGCTTCTATGGGTAACTTTGATCAGTCTTTGTTGTGAAAACAAATATCCATTAAAAAAATAATTAAAGGGCTACAGTGAAGTAGAGAGTACATAGATTAAGCACTGGAAATTTCTAAACAGAGGGTTTCCAAAAGGGGAGAAGAGCATGAAGCTGGAAGCCAATCAGATCCTCTACACAAAACATGCATGCCTGAGATCAAGAAAGAAAAGTTTAAGAAAAAAATGATACTTCATTCCTGCCACCAATAGGACAAGCACAAATGCAGGATTGTAACAGGAGAGCATTATTTTCTTCAGACTCCTGTAACACATAACCTTTACTTTTTTGCCCTTTTGATACGTATCTACCTCCAAGCAAAGCTCAAAAACTGGCTGCATCTCTGAGGGTTGAGAATTTATTCCACTACTGCTTCTCCTGATTTCCCTAGATGGGGAAGACAAAAGCTGGGAAAGCCCTTGGACCATTGTTCCTTGCTTTTTGATGTGTCTGATTCTAATCTTGAGTAAGGGTGATGCTCATGAAGCCCATATGTGCATGTATTTCTTATCGCTTTGTTATGACTCAGCACTTGCAGAGCTGAAATTAATCTACTGCTGGACAGCATTAAACCATCCAAAACACCAGGAAGTGCAGTATTGCATGCAGAATATTGCTAAAACTACAATTCAGAAGATGGTCTTAAGTAAATCTGACTTGAAGAGATTCTTCATACTCCAACATGCCAGTGTGATGAAATCTAGCACACATGCCAGTGGGATGAAAATCTAGCACATATAAATACTTCATGGTTTGTTTGGGTTTTGCATTGCTTTGTTTTGTTTTAAATAAAAACAACCAGCAGCATCATGTTGGCAAAATCAATTCCTCATGGATTGTTCTGGATGGTTTGCTATTTAGGCCACATTAGGTTGGATTTTATCCTTCTATGTATCCTTTCCCATAGTTCAAAATAGAGCAGCTTTTTTTTCAGTGAAAAAAAAAAAGTGTTTTCTTTCCTCCCAAGTATTCATTAAAACACTCAAACAACAGAGTTCAGAAAAAACACTAGAAACTTAGAATTATCCTCCATACCCAGAACAAGACATTTTTAACTGTGTGATCAAAAATATTAGTATGTAATTTACCTAATTATTAATACTCCTTTCAAAATAGTCCTATGTTGGCAAAGGAAAAAGAACAAGGACTAACAATTGAACATAAATGGTCAGCTGTCCTCAAAGCAATCTACTCTGAAAATTACACCTGGAATTCACTCATAATAAAATGGGGAAAAAAAAAAATCCACAGGTAATGACAGTATCTGATTGTACTGGTTTTGCCTCGGATTGAGTTGACTTTCTTTCTGGTAGCTTGTACACACCAGGTTTTGCATTTGCACTGAGAACAGTGCTGCTAACCCAAGGATATGTGTGTTAATGCTGGGCAGTGCTTACATAGTGCCAAGGGCTTTTCTGCCCTCTGAATTCCCCGCCAGCAAGCAGGCTGGGGGTGCACAAAAAGCTGGGAGGGGACAGAGTCGGGACAGCTGACCCTAACTGACCAGAGGGATATCGCACACCACATCTCCATTCCTGGAGATGGCTGACCACCTGCCAGCCAATGTGAAATTGTGAATTAATTCCACAATTTAACTTCCTTATGGGTGAAGCTTTTGCTTTACCTATTAAATTGTCTTTATCTCAACCCATTTTCTCACTTTTACGCTTCTGATTGTCTTCCCCATCCCACCAGCAGGAAGTGAGCGAGTGGCTGTGTGGTGGTCAGCTGCCCACCGGAGTTAAACCGTAACACTGATGCTTGTCTGACCCAAAAGAAGACTTGGATTCATTAAAAGAATTAAATGCAAAGATCATGAGGCTATTCCTTAAACTGAGTAATGCTCTAATTCTCAAACCATCATTTGAGCTACGTTTGGTCAAACACCCCGCTCAAAACCACCAAAAAACCAAAGTCTGCTTCTGGCACAAGGTTGTATTAAGCGTGACAACCAGAATCCATTCCGAGTGCCTCCTTTGCCGTTCAGAAAGCCATTCAGTCTTCCATTTAAAGTATACATATATATACTTGACCGTTCACAGATTGAAGTGCAGGCAGAAGCCCTGCTATCTCTCATTGGGCTTGCAGAGATGATTAAAATAAACACTGAACTCCATTTTGAGTCGCGCTTCTGCTCTGAATACAGGCTGTCAGTCCCATTTCAGATGGGAGACACTGCTGAAATATCTGAGGGAAATCCAAGTCAAAACCGTATGACTATATAGGGTCTATTCTTACTAACAAAGAAATAAAAGGTTATTGTTCTTGCTTTTCCTTGTAACCGCATAATCCTTTTTGACACACAAAATACTGCTTCTATCGCACAGAGAACTTCTGTGCAGCTTCTAGCTAAAAACCTCAGCTATTTGCAACCAGCTTTATTTTTAACATACCCAAAAACTATAGAGAACTGTGAGCAAGAGACATACGGTGTGTTCTATAAAGAGCAAGCAATCGCCTGCCAACAGAGTTGTTATGATTAATTGCCAGTTCTACAGAAGGTAGGAAGTTCTGAAGCAACGAAGGGAAAAAAAAAATGGCCTGTGAAAACTTAAGAGGGTCAAGCAACGTAACTGGTCTGAAAGCTATTTGGTAACCAATTGAGGCAAAAGAGAGCATGATAAAGGTGGGTCAATTCATAATGCCTGGTGGATAATTACAAGTAACTCGTGTACATCTTAGACTATGAAACATCTCTTAAATTTCTTCTTTCTGCAGGTCTGAAGGTGAATAAGCAGACCAGGTAAAATCAGACTAATCCAAAAATAATAAGAATTACCTATATGCACTTACAAAAGTAAATTCAAGAGAATATGAAACCAAAAACAACTTTAAGACATCAACAACTCTTCAGTTGTTTCAGTTCACACACATGGACTCATATTAAAAGCATATCTAGACTACAAAGTTAAAATTAGAGCCTTAATTCATCCCGCCCTTATTCATAGGTGCTGTGATCTAGTCTGCCAAAGCATTTTACTTCTTAAGTTCTCTGCTTTATTCGCTGCACAAGGTCTATAACAGTTTTTCAATAAACAGTCAAGACTTGTTTATTCTTCTCTAAGTAGCCCTGAGGACTTCAAAACACAGGAAAAAAAAAATCTAGGTCAAGAAGTCATCTAGTCCAAACTCCTGCTCAAAGCAGGTCTAATTAGAACATGTTACTCAGGGTACAACAATATGGCAAGACAAGTCTTGAACATTTCCTGTGACGGAGATATCACAACATCCCAGGGTAACTGTTGTAGACAACTCCTAGGGTCCCACTGAAGCATTTTCTTCTTAAGGCTGAGCAAACCCAGCTTGTGCAACTTCTCCTCACACATCATGCTTCAGGTTCCCGACTATCCTGTTCGCCTACAGGACCCCAGCCTGTACTGCGATGTGGGACTATGTCAACTCAGATGCAAGATTTCAGATTGACTTTCACCATTCCTTATAGGTGCCTGTCTGCACTGTTCTTCAGCCTGCCCTGCTCTCTCGCCTGTTGACTACTCCCTCCTGATTTGGTGTCATCCACAACCTTGCTGAGTCCCATCATTCAGGTCATTAATGAGGAAATTAACTGGAACTGGTCCCAGAATTGATCACAGGGGCATACTACTATTTACTGGCTGGTGGCTAGACTTTACACCACTGACCATAACTCTCTGAAGCACCACAGTCTAGTCAACTTTTCAGCCTTGTGGCTATTTATTCAGCCTGTATGCCAGTCACTTGGTGATAAACTTATGGAAGGTTGCATTAAAAGTCTTATTACAGCTTTAATATAGAACACATACTGCCCTCTCCTGCTCTACAGCATCTTCAGAGAACACTTAATCTCTAACCTTCCAGGGACCCAGATGAGGCTGACTGACCTCAGAGAATCTGAGAAGCTGAAGCCCTGCCTGTGACTGCAACCAACAGCGTTTGGAAATAGCCACTTCTGTTCCTACTCACTGGAAGGATGAAGGCCACCAACTAGTCCCCCTGTCCTTCCCCCTCTGGAGTAACTCTTGATATGCTCCAGGTTACCTCTAGCAGTACTCGCAATTGCAGAAAGTGCAAGTTCTCCACAGGCTGGACAAGTCTTGGCAACACCTCTGCAAAATCCCAAACCCCAACCCCTGCCAAGGACCAAATGTTCTAAGACATCAGATCAGCATTGGCACCTCTGTCCTGCACAGCAGGGTGTCTCCTATACCTATCACCTACTTTTTCCCCCAACATGGGGACACAAGTTAGGCATATAGCTGGCTCTGAAGAATCCCCTGATGGGTCTTGCTCATCCTCACCAGACACTGTTAACTATTCTGCAATTACAGCTCTGCAGATGCAGCAGGAACCTTCCTCCGGTTGCTGGAAGTCAGAAGTTTCCAGCCCTCCTTACTCTGCAGGCCACCCTTCACTACCTGTTTTGACCACAGCCTGAGGCACCATCCTTGCTGTGGTGTCACCCACCCACCCCCCAGCGCTTGCTGGATCAAGGCCTCCACTACATTAAAGTCATAAGCACTCGAGAACATGCTCCGTGGTGCCAGGAGGCCGCACAACCCCGAGCTAGGCCCACAGGGCTCCAGCCCAGCCGCTGACCACAAACCCCCCTTCCCCCCCCCGGCGGCAGTAACTGCTCCCTTCCTACCTACCGCCCGCGCAACAGGGGACCGACCCTACTCTATCCGGAGCCCCTTTGCCCCAGCAGCAGCCTCCGGGGCCAGACGGCCCCAGCAGAGCTGGAAGAAACCTGGAAGAAACGTGGAAGAAGCCCGAGGCCGCCGGTCGCCTCACAGCCGCCTCAGCCGCGCGCGCGCCTCAGCCGTTGCCGCCGGCGCCCCGCGCGCCTGAGGGGAGGCCGAGCGCCCCCGCCGCCTCACCCCATCCCGTCCCTACGGCGCGAGAGCGGCATCGGGAAATGGCGGCCCCGAACTTAATTCTCACCTCCAATAAGTCGACGGTCCCTCCGTGTGAGGCGTCCTGCTCCCGTGCCGCAAAGCCCTCCCTGTGAGGCGGAACAGCATTCTGCTGCAGGGAGAGAAAAGGGTTATGTGTATGCCGCAGGTGTCCAGAGAGCAGCTGCGGCCAATATGGAGTTGGGATTAATTGATGGGTGACACCTGTGAAAATGCCCCACCTTGGTAAACCTGCGTGTTGTAGGCAGGTGTGGAGGAGCAGACCCCCCCGAAGGCACAGCAGCATCTACCAACCCTCCTGGAGAACCACAGACTGAGGAACTGCCACAAGCCCTGACCGTCAATTAGCAAATTACTATTTAACACCAGCCTTCTTCTGTGCTTACACTTGAACTTATATTTAAGTTTGTGAGATGGGCTTATATTTAACTTTGGAGACCTGTGCTTCTCCAGAAGGGTTTCCTCAACTGCCACGCCATCACCCCCTCAGTGTGACACAGGGCTAAGTTGTTCAGCAGCACTGACACACATCTCATTTTAAGGACCACTTAGGATTTACATGCTACAAAACATTCCTGCTGCTACATGGTATGGTTTTCTTTGATAACCATAGAATTGTAAAAGCATGGAATGGTTCAGGTTGGAAGGGACCTTAAAGATCACGAGCAGGGACACCTCCCACTAGGCAAGATCCCTCAAAGCCCCATCCGGCCTGGTCTTAAACACCTCTAGGGATGGTGCTTCCACAGCTTCCCTGAGCAACCTGTTCCAGTGCCTCACCACCCTCACAGTTAAGAATTTCTTCTTAATATCTGACCTAAATCTCCCCTCTTTCAGTTTAAAACCATTACCCCTCGTCCTATAGCTATACTCCCTGATCAGGAGTCACTCCCCATCTTTACTGTAGGCCCCCTTTGGGTAATGGAAGGGGATATAAGGGCTCCCCAAAGCCTTCGCCAGGCTGAACAACTCCAACTCTCTTAGCCTGTCTTCATAGGAGAGGTGCTCCAGCATCTACATCTGCACACAGTATAATCTATTCATCAAAACATAGTAAAAAATCCTGGTTCCATTGAACCTTATGGAGCAGACTTTTGTCAAAAAATGGTCATTAGACTTTACCATAAGAGGTACACCTTCAGGTCCTGGTGTGGGTTCTACCATAGATGGAGAGGGACGGAGTTTGACTTGTCTTTCAGTTCTTCAGCTCTCTGAATCCAAAGTTAAAATGTGAAAGAGAAGTGTGCTATTCATTGACAAATTAGCTGTTACAAAAGATGAAGCTGATTATCCTGTCATTTAACTGTGATGTCCCCATAATTTAGCCATCTCTTGCATAGGAGTAGCACATTTTGGAGCTGAGGATAAAACTAACTTTCTTTTCAATTCACTGATGACATTTTCAATTTTTAAAGGCCGTCTCCCTTGTTCAAAAATAGTAGTAGTGATTCTAAAGAAATATAACAAGGCAAGGCAAACCAGCTGAGGTGGAGCATGAAATTACATTTCTCAAATATCATTAAGATTGGGTTAATTTTGTACCAGTGGCCATTCTTGACTTTAGTCGCAAGAGTGGATTCATTTGCCGACTTCCTGGTCAGTGGGTTAAATTTGGTCATGATGACTTTAATCATTACTTTACTGTGAAAGGTTGTTATTAGTCAAAGGTGATGGGAGCAGCAAGAATAAATAGCTTATTACTAATTTGTGTCAGTTATATATGAACTCAGTGCTTTCCTTCTTTTTCACCCGTGTGAACTCAAATCGCTTTCAGCAGGCATGCCCCTATTTGGCATTTAACATGGCAATTACTCTATTTTGTCTGCCTTTCTCACAACTCTGCCTTTCTTTGCACCTATCTTTTTTCCTCCTTCTCTGCTGTGTGACACTAGAGATGTGTCTATTTTACAGACAAGAAGCTAGCTCTTTGCCAGAAATTCATAATCCTCTTGTCAGTACTTACCCTCCATTTCAAGCTTCTCCAATAACTTCCTACTTTTCTACATTTGCCTTGCTTATACATATATAGTAAAGAACCCCAAAACTTACTCAACTATGTAAATGACACATTTTACAAACTGATTCTTTAGACCTGAACAAATATGTTATTATTATGTTGTCTACCTTATATCAGGGAAAGGACAGCTGCATTTTCCTGCAATGTGCTGACCTTGACTAACATTCAAGGACATAATACTGTTAGTAAAAGCAGCAGTTAATCACTGGAAAGTTTTACCAAGTTAAACAGAGGATTTTTTTATCACTTGGAAAATTTAAATCAATGTGTGGTTTTGTTCAACCACTAGTTAGTTGAGGAAGTGGCTAATTTATATTATTAAGCCTATAACTTGTAGAAGGCCTGCCATGCTACATGCAGTTATCCTTCCTGAGCTGCAAATGTCCACCTCTGAATTAATAAGAGGAATGTACATAGATAATAAAAGACAGGAAAGTAACTATTCTTACCATGTGTATGTTTGATTTATGAGTGGCTAGAAGAGTTTCTGGAATTTCTTTCAGTTTTGTTAGGAAGATAAGAAATAACAGTTGAAAAAACTTTTCCAAAAGAATTAACATTATGGAATAAAATTCATTTTCTTCTCTTTTTTCCTAGCTAAAGAAATCATCAGCTAATACAGACTGATAGTTATTATTTTCTTAGTAAATGTATAGCAGTACAAATCTTTGAACTCCAGACCTCTTGTAACAGAGAGCTAAGACAGATTCTCACAGTGCTCTATTTTAATTTGTTCTGGATCCATATGAGAGAACACTAAATATTTCTATCCATTTTATCTTAATTAGGAAGGAAAGAAGGACCTAGACACTTTGCTCATAAGTCAGATAAGACTGAATTCAAAACTGTTTTCAGATCTGACAAATTTTGGCAAATATTCTCTATTTCTAATTTTGAATGGGATTAGGTCCAGAAGCTCAAGCATAGTACAAAACAACCAACTTTCCTACTCAACTAATTCCTCTGAAACTATGGAACATTGCAATTTTAAAACGGAAGCCTAAGAACATATCATCAGTCCATTTTCCCCAGTTCTGTTTAAAGAGCTCTTTGAAAAGCATAGTTAAGTTCTTTTTCATATGTTAATATCGTATTAAATTGCCTTATTGCTTTGTGATGTACAGAAACTTCGACGTTGGTTTCTCTATTTTATTTCAAGAATTCTTTTTTCTTGTAAGCCTGAAAAAAGAATCTTCCACTTAAATAAGTTGATTGCAAGCAGTTGCAGTAATTGAATCCCTAGATATTTGTCTTTATGCTGGGAGGTTTCGTTTAACTTTTAATGGATTTTTAATGCTGAAACAGTTTCATTTAAAACTGTTGCCATAAAACATGTTAGAATTTTCTATTTTTGTTGCAGGATTTTTTTCCCCAAAACCTTTTCAAAAGCTGAGGTTTAAGATTATATTATTACATTAAGAAATACGCTGTAAAACATCTTCTGAGAAATGAGAGAGATTTCTAGAAGATAGACCTGCTAAGACTATCATGCTGTCAATCTGTTGCAGATTGTTCACCAGTACTAAAATTTTTACATTTAAATACTATTACTAATAACTGGAGTATATTTTCAGGGGGAAGAAAAATCCTCTGTGACCAAAATGTATAGGCTCAGTAAACCGAAGGCCTTTCTACCACAAAGTTAAGCAGTGTCTGTACAGCTGCACAGGAGTCCTGTCATCAGAACAGCATCCTTCTGTGCTGTGAATCAAGGTCTGATGGGCAAGCAGTCTTCAGAGAGGCAGGAAAGGTGCCAAGGAAGACAACCTCCCCCTCCCAAGGCCAGGACACGCTTGACCCAAGGACAGGTGGGCCCCATAAGGCAGCATACAGGAACCAAGAGATGCTTGTGCAGGCTCTCTGCACAGGGCTGGGCTCCACTGTCTGTGGGAGGAAGAGGTTTGATGACTTCGTTGTTTATCAAGATGAGTGCTTTGTAAGTTCGTATACCCCAAAAGCACTCCTTGAATGCATTTTCTAGGTGCAGAGAGAAGGAATTGAGTTGGTGGCCCTAAGACACCAAGCTAATGCACCTTAATAAGATACTGCCTGTCAGCTGAGCTATGGAAACAACAGGTGTGTTCTGATCAGCCTGAGTTGCAAAGCAATTTGGCTAGATAAGTATCTTCTGACAAAAAAAAAGTTTTAAGACAAGCCTTCCATGACTGTCTCTTGTAATTAATCGCTCACAGAGATCTTTTTTTTTGACATAGTTTGACAAAATTTTAAATGTTCCCAAGATACAGAACAAGTGACTGGATCATAAGAGCACAGATAGTTCAGATTCAGGTAGATCAATATCCAAACTACCTAAGGTAACATAAAACTGAAGTTTTGTTTCTCACAAACCAATCACAGAAAGGAAGTTACATTTATTTTAATATCACAATAGCGAAGTCAGTGGCTTTGTTACTTGCTCATATAGTCTAGTCCTTAAAAAATATCTCATGTTTTCATCATTGTTGCAGTGAAATTAGTTGTTCCCTTTATACATCTTTCAAACTGTCATACATCAATGAATATAAGATCAGAGTATGATAATCTTCAAGGAAGAGTTGATAGCTCACTTTTATGCGAAATTGAAAAATGATCAAATCAGGACTTATGTACACATATTGAAAGGGGTTTTTTTCTGGTTTTGGTTTGTTTGTCGGTTGCTTTTTTTTAATAAAGAAGTCATTCCTAGAGGACTCTCAGCTATACCTAAGCTCATTTCCTCTGAAATCAATCCCAAGTTAAGACGTTCAACTTCACACAGAACATGTTCTTAAGTTCCTGAGTTCTGCTTGTCTATTATCCTATGTCTTGGTTTTGAGCCATAGGAAAGTTGTTGAACAGAAGGAAAACCTGTTTTAGCTCTTGCTCTTACCATTCAACTAATCCTGTGATCATACTCGGGAGGGTCCTCCACTGAAGTCACAGCAGGTACAACGAAGTCAGAATTCTGGATTTGGCTTCATTGTGCACAGTGTCTGGAAGATGAATAAGCCAGACTGATACTTACAATGATGCATAGCCATTCTCAGACAGTTTAGCATAATACATCATTCCAAAATCTTTTGAAAATACCAGCTTTTGGACACTCATAGGGTTTTTAACAGAGAACTCTCTAAATGCATTTTAAAACATTTCAAGCCTTGTATCACTAAAAAGGAGACTTGAATAATTAAGTCACTGTGACTTTCCAATTGTGGCCATGACAACATACATTTATTTCTGACATTTACTGTTATTCCCATGAAAACCATACATATTGCAGACAGCTTCCTGGTTGATTAAACATTGCACAACTTAGCTGCTTCTATAATTTAAGACTTTTTAAGTTAGGATTTGAGAAATAAAAACTTTTTGAACATTTCATATTTATTACTTTGTAGTCTTCAAAAGGAAAATCATTTCCCCACCCTGTTCTGCTCCATCCATTGAACAGTTCCTACTGTGGGTAATCGGTTCTATAATACTACAGATTAATGTGTAATATCTTTTTCTGATTCCTATTTATGTCCTTGTTCATAGGATTGCCATTATCCTACTTTGGGATATATCATTTAATCATTCAAGGCCATCACAGACATTTTGCCTCCTGCAGCAATGAATCCCACAGATTACTTATACAT
This sequence comes from Calidris pugnax, assembly GCF_001431845.1. Taxonomy (NCBI): domain Eukaryota; kingdom Metazoa; phylum Chordata; class Aves; order Charadriiformes; family Scolopacidae; genus Calidris; species Calidris pugnax. The sequence goes on from NW_015092359.1 coordinate 2,284,705, forward strand.
GTCAAATATATTTCCCAATAAATCTAACACATGCTTCTTCTTTCCTCTTCTTTCTCTCCATTCATGCTCTAAATACTACAGTAAAAGGACCTCTAAATGCTACTAGAATTTAAGTTAGTCCCTGTATTTTAAAATCAATGAAAAGACATTTAGCAAAGCATGTCAAATGCAACAATAGCATTGAAGAATATGAAGATGTCATATGTTTCATTTTCCTCCGCTCATTTAAAATATGTTATCTGCATTGTTAAATTCTGGTGGAGGCTGGGCAGAAATTGATATTGCTATTTATGTTTGCTCCTATGGAGAGGTTCTGCCTTCTCAGAGCACTGTAACTGTGCTCAGTAATTGAAGTATAGAATTATTTTAAGATAATGTGTGTTTACTTCAAGTTAAATTTCATCTCTGCTACTTCTGTTTCTCTCTGAAATGTTTCTCAATCCTGCATAATTTTCACATTCTCTGCTGAAGTTCTGTTCTCCAGTAGTATTCCTGACTCTGTCCTGCTTCTGTCTTCTTCCTTCCCCACCTCAAATGTCTAGATTTGTTTCACTTTATGTTAGAAGTTTAATTTGTATCTAATGCAGATTTGGACCATTATATCAGATACTGAGCCAGAGTCCTGTGATTTTTGTGATGAGCAGTCCCATCTCACAAACCTGTAGTTTCTAGAAGAACTTGACAAACATATTGATAAGAGCTCAAATGCTGCTTTTCCAGAAGGCTTTTGAGAAGATCCTTCACCTAATGCTCTTAAGGTGCATTACAAGACAGTATAAGAAGGAAGACAGTTGCGTGGATAAATAATTGGGTAAAAGACAGGGGACAGAATATAAGAGTAAATGGTCAGTACGTGGTCAGAAAGCTGTTTATCACCTTCATAAGCAACTTAGTAATAGGTATCAATGAGAGGTGAGGTATCAATATTTACAAATAACATTAAGCTATTCAGGATGGAGCAACTGTCAAGAGCTGCAGAAGGTGCATACAAACCTGAGCAACTGTTTAAATATATTTTACACCCAGATGGTGCCTATGTGGTTTTATTTGCCTCATCTCAAAAAGAAAGAACTGGAAAAGGTCCAGAGAAGAACAGCAAAGATCATAGGTACGGAGTATCTTCCTGTGAAGGCTGACTGTGCAAACCAGGGCTTTTCAGCCAGGAAAAGATCAAGTAACGTGGCAGAGCCATATAAAACCATAAATAGCCCCAGAAGGTTTTTGTTTATTTTCTTTCCCAATGGAAGAACTAGGGTTCATCAAATGAAGCTAGCAGGAAGCAAGTTCACACTGAGCAAAAGAGGGTGAATCTCTACACAACATATAAACTGGTGGAAGCCCTTGCTACAGGATGCTATGAATGCTAACCATTTATGTGATCTCAAGGGGATGCTGCTTAAAGTCACAGAAAAGAAATGCAGTTGATCTATTAAATACAAAGATTTAGCTAAATCTCTCTGGAGAAGACCACAAGCTGCCAATTCTTGGCAAGAATGCATTCCAGGAGGTGTCACTGGAGGCTTGCATCCCCAAGCACCTGCTGGTGGCCACCACTGGCAAGAGGACGCAAGATTAAATGCCGTGCAGCCATGTCTTATGTTCTACTCCCTTCAGCAGGGGAGTTATGCTGGTTGCTTTCAGTCCCCGAGACACTTGGAACAGCTTCTCTTGTAAAGTGAGAACGGATGTTGTGCCTAACCAATGATATACTCGTCAGCAAAATTGCAAAATGACCCAGCAGCTGGGTATTGAAGCCAAGAAAGCTCAGACTAAGACACAGTTTTTAAACACAGAACCCATTAGTACAGGCCCAGCGCGCTCCTGCTCAATAACAGCTTTCAAAGAAACATACGGCTTTTCTCAAAACCAAGGCTTGTGTGCAGACACCACAGGGAAGCCCCACAGACAGGTTGTAGGTGGGAAGTGCAAGTCCTGACAAGGTAGACTTGCTTTCTAGCCTACAGGCTGGACACAACTTCAGTTTGAGCCCCTGTCCTAATGCAAGTGATGAAAGACAGCTTAGAGAATTGCCATCATCATGAATTGCATTCAGAGGCGGATGTCCAGTTGGAATCAGGCCTATGTCTTTAAAATATAAGTGTAACTATTTGAGGTATAAGTGTAACTTCACAGGCTTTTGTATTAAAAATGATCATATAATTCTTCATTGAGAGTCAGCTAACATATGACGATCCATGCCTTTAATTTCTAAGAGCCAGCTTTTCCACAGCAATGAGCTGATGATGAGCTAGGCATTCTGAAAGTTGCATTTACTTAGGCTCCTCTCCCTAAGTATCAATCTATATCAATATATTCCAATATATAAAAATATACATCAATATCAACTGATATAGCAAGCCCAGGTCTTGGTCCCAGTAAAATCAAGAGGATTGTGTGTAGAGCAGCTACAACTTCATATAGTAAGCAGGGCAGAAATGTGCCACAAGCATGCTTTATTTCTTACTTCTAGAAATAAGAAGGTTCAGATTCTGAAGAGTTCCGAACATGAAATTTTCCAAAAATATTAAAAGTAAGAACTGCTCTTTTCACCAAGTCATATCAATTGCGGTATCATCAATGTAACTGAAATTTTACACTAGCCAGAAAGATCAGTCAGTTCTAACTTTGCAGAAACGTAATTTTTGGGAGACAACTTCTCAGTGTATTTTTTTGCCAGAAATATGCTTTCATCTCTGAAATGTCTTATTTTTTCCTTCTACAAAAATAATAAGCAGAAAACGACATCAGAGAAAGAACGTGCTGAAGAAGAAAGAACATTCACTGAAACAATTTTTTTAAAAAATCTTTGTGTTATCCATTGGGATCTTTGTAATGTTACATTCTTAATTAGTTTAATAAATTTAGGACCTCTGTATAAATACAGAATTAATTTATATTAATCCTAGTAAAGTACAGATCACTGCCAAACTACTACTTAGTTGCTGTTTCACAGCGTACCGCATTGACAAAATTATGAGCTGAATGAGCTAATAGAATCTATTTTGAAATATGGCCTTGATTTTGTGAGCAGCTACCCAGCGTTGTAATCTTACAAAATCAAATTCAGTCTATATTTGTCTCCCTGCCTGTAACAGGAGGATAATAATTTACTTCACAGGAGGGGTATAAGGATGGGACTGATCCTGTCAGTTACTATAGCCGTATCTTGCTCTATAGGCAGAGGAGTTCCATACCTGGAGGAATGCATGGCTGAGCCTAGTGTTAGCAAAAGGCTTTGGAGATGAAAGCAGAGAGTGCTATTTTTAAAAGATACATTATTCAGCCTTCAACTGTGAAATCCCTGCTGCTATGTAAAGAAAACATTAATTTTCCTTTAAAAGAACAGTGTGTGGGTTAAACATTTCTGATGGCAGGACTATGCACAGCATGTGGGCTTTAAGTACAGATATAAAAACTAGCCTAGAATACTGTTTCACGTATAGTGAGAAAACTTGTACTATTTGGTTGAGCTAAACACTTAACAATGAACTTTGACATCTACAAATGTACCTTGACACCTGACTCCTACTGCAACCAGTGGGCATTAAGCACCTAGATATCTCACAGGAGCTGAACCTTATGTCTTGTGGCTGGTGCTTAACTGGGGTTTAGATTCAAGTGACCAAAACTGCCATCTACAGAAACTATTCAAATGCGGTCCAACTCTGGTATTGCCTCAAGTCCCCAGTGAGATCCATTTTTAACAGTATAGCTTCAAGGAGACCTCCAGGCATGTGCAGAAATTTCTCCTTCTTAGCACTACCAGGTAGCTCAATATTTTGCCCGCACACATTCCAGCCAAGTCCCCAAAGTAAGTGATCCACCATTTTTTCCCATCCTAATCTGGCAAGCAAGTAACAGCAAAGAAACCAGCTCATACTGTCTAAAATATGGTCTTTAAGGCAAAGCCAAGGGAAGGAAGGTGGTGGTGTCCCCTGTCCCATCAGCTGAAAGAGCACCTTCATTTGTAAAGCTTTTATCCAGGAAGACCAGAGTTCAGATCTTCCTGTCTGGTGGGTAAAGTCCATCTCCTCTGATTTCAGTAATCAGCTGGAATATTATGTGCATTGAGGAACATGTATTCTCAATATTTCCATGGAAGCTATTCTCATTAGCACAGGATACACAGCTAATTGGAACAGTGTGTACTTGGCTCTCTAGCCTAACACTAAAGATGTGCACCTGGAAGGGGAAGTCTTGGCTGCCTGTTTCATTTCCAAGGACAAGGTGTGTATTTTGCTGGTACGTTGTAAAATGCCTTAACCGTCCTTAGATCTAGGACTCAGACCACGGATTCCTCCTCCCAAGAGAAAACAATAACTGTGGACCACATTTCCATGTTTTGAAAGCCAGCAGTACATAGGAGTGTATAGGCATCTACCTGTAGGAGAATCCTATGTGCTGAGCTATTTCTAGGTACCATTTAGCATTTAGACTTCTGCTTGAGATATATTGATGATTTAAAATTCAAAACCATTTTCCCTGTTTTGCTATAAGCAAATTAGTTGGTTTCCTGATCACTTTGCTAGTTTACAGGTACTCAGGAGAGCTGTACAGAGGGAACCCTAGCACTTAGTGTAGTTTAGCAGAGAGGCCATGAGTGTCACACATAGACAAAGGAGGTATTCAGGCATTTAACTTTCTTCTGATACTACTACCCATAAAATCTATTTAATACTCACGCTGAAGATTCTGGAAGTTGCTGGAGACACCCATACCATTTTTCTCTTACTGACAGGAGATACAGTGAGACATGAGTCACGGGAGAGTCCACAGGTATTCATTGTGGCTAAGGGGGAGAAAAAACAACTGTTGATCATTTTCATCTTTTACCGGGTTGATTAACTTTCTTCCAGTCACAATGATATCACTGACCTCAGAGGAAGGGAAAAAAATAACAACGCAAAAGCACATTTACATTTCATGAGTACGGTCGTGCAAAAGCTTTGGGCATGGATACACTGCAGACAACCAATAGCCTTTTTCAGCAGAGAAAAATCATGCTTTGGGCTACCATGGCTACGTTGCTGTCTCTAACAGGGCTAGCCCATTCAAACTTCTTCCCCGGCTAATCCTGCCCCTGGCCATCACATGACTTTTTTCAGCCCATAAAGGGTTCAGTTTTTTTCAAATATGGGTTTTTCAAAGATAGACACAGAAAAGCGAAATGCAATCAAACTCTCAATCGGCTCATTTTGTTCTCCCAGTGTTTTGTTCTGTATGTCCATGTTATACTTGAAGTAGAAGTGACCTGTCACTTTTAATGCTAGAAATGTTTGAAAAATCGATGAGAGAGAGAGAAAGACATTCATTCTCTCTGCAGCTGTCTTGCTCCCATTTAGGTGCAGCAGGACTGCTGGTGCTAAGTACCAAAAGTCCTGTCTATTGTTATATTAATGACTGTGTGATCCCTTCTTCTCTGGTCAGACAGAGTGTTCCTCTGTCTCAGACTTTGATTATTGTGCTATAATTTCCCCGTAGGTGTCACTCATCTGACAGCATGCATTCAAATTACATTTCACATTCTTTTGAATGAAAAAAAAAATAAAAATCTTGATTCACACATAAAATATTCATGTCACAATCTCTGGAGAAGTAATTGTGTTCTTAAAGTTCAGACATCACCTCACCCCTGGGGGTTGTATATACCAGTTTAGATGGTATATACTGTTTTCAGCTACTGCTGTGGATCAAACACAACTGCTGGTTTGATTTCTAAGTGCTATCACTGTGTACCATATGAATATATAAGAGTACTGTAAATTGTCTGAAAAGCTGGTATAGCTGATCTCATTACATAAAAAGGGCTTTTTTTTATTACGGGAACAAAAGAAAATTTAAATGTCTAGAAATTTTGCTGGAGAGCTGTCAGGTAATCATCGTATTCATGGGGAAGCTGGTGCACAGTCTTCCTTCTGTGAAAATCACTCCTTTCAAATCTCTCTTACCTATATAGCTCAGTATGGAAACATGCATAGCTGCCTGGAACTGATATGGCAGTCACAAGCAACGTGATCCAACTCCATCAAATCCAGCAGTGGTGACCTCCAGACCTCACTGGGATTTCAGTCAGGTCTGTGATGGACGAGGGATGCCGGTGCCTGACTATTTAGGAGGGTACACGGGGGAGGCTGAGCACTAGTGGTCTTCTCCATCTACCTCATGTGCAGAGGTCGGCTTCACTTTTAGGGACCACAGATCTCAGCACTTGGATATGGTAGGGAGGGCAACCACAGCCTGCACGAGCCATCAGAAGACAACACACATGATCCTCAGTGCTGCCACGACCAGATGTTTTTGGTTTGTCAGCTTGCCATCAGTGCAGCGGCTCCAAAATCTCGCTTTCCCTTGGCTGGCAGATCTGCCCAAATGTGAAAATGTTGGCCCTAGTTACATTTGTAAAACCTCTCCGGTATCGTCTTAGTGCAGTTTGGGATATTTTGCTATTCCTCCTTTAACCATCGTCTCTATGTTTCCATGTGCATCAGTGGTTGGCAGTGCTCTGGCTGCTTAATATTTAAATTCTGACTGTGCAGGCATTCACTTTGCTGATGCAAATAATCCCGTGTGGCCCGATCCACTGCCCGAAAACCTTTACCTCAAACCCAGAAATGCTGCAGTTCACTGAGCTATGCTTCTCTCTCAGGTGACACCCACAAATATGAAGAAGGAGAATACTACAGCTCTGTTTAAAACATTAAAATGAGTATTAAAAAGTACTGACACAATTAGAGCCCAGTGGGGTTTCACTCTTTACCAACTCCTATGAATAACAGATACCTTTAATTCCTGTCTCTGGTTTCTAACCAATTCCTTATCCATCTTAATAATGTATTACCTCACCCATATTTAGAGAACTCTTACAATAATCTATCAAGGGAACCTTTGTCAAATAGCTTTCTACAAATCCAGACATATTAGATCTATTAATTTAATTTAATAGCTGCTCCACATTGTAAAAGCAACCACTTCCTTTTTCTGTAATGGTGAGGAAAAAAAAAAAAATGCTTCAAGTCATTACATTAGCCTCACTCTGCTCATATTATATGATGTGACTGCTTCAAAGAACATTTTTTAATAAAAACTGCCAATTTGCATTTGCAGAAAAACTCTGCTTTGCTGGTTGGTGTCCTTACCTCCTACAGTGCATATTCCCATTGAAGCTACAAGTCCATCACCTTAACTAGCTCCTTGACACCAGAAAGGAAAAATGGTGAAGAAAAATACCACTGTCTCCACCTTCTGTGTGCCAAAGAGATCAAACTGAGGGAGCTCATGGATCACACACTCATCTTTTTTTCTTAAAATGCAGCCCTAGCAGAAAGTCTCTCATTTTATTACAAAAAAGTATATTCCAAACCCTTGCAGCTGCAGTGGGAAGTCTTAACATGTTACCCATATGTTTTCAAAACTCAGAATGTTAATAAATTCCTTATATTTCTTAAAACCCAGGCAAATGGAAATCAAACTTGTATTTAATCAGCTGAACAGTGGTATTTTTCATCAAACAGGAACAACAGTTGAGATGGTTTGTTTCAAGAGGACAACTAACCTATCCTTTAAGAACAGTATTTGCCTCAGCTAAATATTTGGTTGGCATTGATTACAAGGGTAGTACCTTGCATTTTTATATATAAAGCCATGTATCTTGTGAATCTGGAGTCAGCAGACTTAGTATTGCAAGCAACTGAGACCTGAAAATAACATCAAACCTTGTAATACTGTTAAGGAGGCTTGATAGGTATCACATTGAAAAACATCTTAATTCTTGTTCTCTGTTGAAAGTGAGAAGACTCAAGGAAGGACAGAGCAGCCCCTCTTTCATCTTGAAAAGCCTGCCATACACTTTTTGTATCACATACTTGGCATTGTTGACTACTGCTAATCCAGATTTTAAAGGGGAGTTTTTGCCCTGAAGACGTTGGTACAGTGATTCAAATTTCAAAGAGATCAGAGCAAACACTGTTTTCTTCTTTGGTTAACTTTGCATAAAATGTTAAGATATGTCAGTCTAATTTCTGATAAATGAAAGCAGCTGATTTTTGAAAATGTACTGTGGAAATGGCTGGCTGGCTGTTCACATCCAGGGTGAGAATCAGCTATCAAGCTTGAAGGCATTTTAATGACAATAATGTTTTAGTGTTGACTGTTAAATTAAAATGAAATTTTAATGTGGAATATGGAACTGTGGAATATGGAACTGCTCCTAATGGTTTGGCTAGGACTTCTCGGTATATCTCATAAGTTAATACCATTACAATAAACTATGAAAAATGAACTATTAGACCATATTCATTTTTGATGTAGTAAATCCACCTGAAGTCAGAGGAGTAAAATGAGGTATAACGTTGACCCAATGGCTATATTTATTAGTTAAATCTAAGCTTAGAGACATGGTCTTTTCTGTTAGCTGTTCTTTTTATTCTGACAATTATAGATAGGGATTCATATTTCTAAAAAAATACTGTTATAATAAATTAATGTCTAATCTTTTTCTATTATTAATATTGAATGAACTCTCACAAACCGATCATAGTTGTTTACGATAGTGCATAATAATTTAAAATTATATTGATGTGTTTTATTAGGAGCCCACACCCTACAGAAGATTTCTCCCTCTATTTCAAGGAAGAAGGGTTTGTAGGATTTAAAGGAACATTGTTGGCATCTTTCTTTACCTTTAAAAACTGAAGAACATTTCAACTACAACATTACCTATGGATAATTTTTTATGGTTTTGTATCATCATTCCTTTCCTTCCAACAGGTTGAATGGTGTTTTATATACAGTTATTAACTACTCAAAAGAGTACAGGGAGTTCAGTCAAATCTCACATGAGCAGACTTTCCCCTGAGTGTATGCTACTTTGCTTTGAGTCAGGAATGGAAACAAGACAGAAAACTCCCATGGCAAAAAGAAGTGTTTGAAAGAGGAATTGTGTCGCACACATGGTCTATAACTGATGAAAGCTGGGTACCTTTCCCAGTGATCACTGGTTTTACTCTGGGCAAATCACTGAAGTCTTCATGCTACAGTTTTCCCTCCTATAAAATAGGAGCATAATGCTTCCTTCCTGTGAAGGAAAAGGTCTCTCACACCCTCGTTCAAGCCTTATTCCTTCAGATGCATCTCAGTCTGTATGGCCAGAGGAAAATAAAGGTCTTGATCTTAATCAAAGCCTCTGACTAGTACCTGAGATGCAAATAATGAATGCTAATTCAAAATGAAAATCCTCGCTTTTTTTTTAAATTTTTTTTATTTTTAAAGTGTTCAGGTCAAGTTCAAGATCATTCTTATTTTATCTGAATGACTTTTCTTGGTTTTAAGTTCCAGCTTTGTTTGAAAAATATTTGGCACTGTAGTCTTTAATGTTGTTCACTGGGGCATTCTATCATCATTATGAGGCTGAATATGTCCTAAATTCAATAAAATAGAAGAAAGCACTTACGATTTTTTTTATAATTGTCCTTCTTTCTTATAGACTACTGCGTTTGAAGAGAATACTTCTCAGCTGTGTGTCTTTTTGGTTGCTCCAATTTCAAGCGAAGCAGGTACAGTCCTTTTTCACTTAATAGGCCAACCTAAATGTATTGTAATTAAAACAATGATAAACTTATTTTAGCATGAAGTATATATCTGAATTTTATGTTATCCTTCAACAATAACATATATGATTTATATATGACTGACAAATGGAACGTTTACAACTGGGGTGTTTGGCTGGGGTTTTTTTGTTGTTGTTGTTTTTTACTCTTTTATTGATTGGGAAAGGAAAATAAGCAAGAGGTAACTAATCCAAAAAAGAGGAAACTTATGGGTTTGGGGAATCAGAAAAAGATGCTGTCCTTTTTTGTCACTTACCATTTCTGGTTACTAAGATTTTAAAAGTGCATACAAGTCTCTGTTATAAATCAAAGCTTCTGCCTTGTGATTTAACATTATCATAAATGCAATCTGTAAGAAGAAATTTCTCGGGCCACAAGTGCATGTGGCTGCATATCACTTCCAGGAAAGGAGAGGGTTTTTCTTAACAGCTAATCTTTGCCACCTAAATTAGGATGCTGGTCTTTGTGTTTAATGGATGGGGTACTGATGAGATCAGTTCAGACCACACAACTTGGATCCTGCTCTGAATCACTTCCTGCAGAAGACACACTTCAACTGCTAAGTAAACAGAAAACCAACGAAGAGCAGGTTGTGAAATACATAACTAAGGTAGGTGCCCAGACTTAAGCAGTAAAACAACATCTTCTGTAAAGTGTTCAACCTGAGCGTAAACTGGTGTTGCCTGAAATTGAATCCTCCGAGGAAACGATGAGTGCTCTCAGGCATCAGTGTTGCATTGAAGTATAAACTAGCTACAGAAAATGCAATTGCTTTGCTCAAAAATACATGTATGAGACATCAATTTAGAGAAAATAGGAAAAAACTTAAATGAGAAATGGACAGGAGCCACAACAGAGCTAAACATCTGTTAAATTCTGACCCATAGCAGAGAGAAGAATTGCTTACGAAGCGTAGTGGATTTTCCCTCAAGTCTTCCTCTAAAACAAAAAAACACTTTTTGAACGACCAAAAAAGCTTATTTTAGCCTTAAAATCCAAAGATTCCAGGAAATCCTGTGCTTGTTCAGCTCTGTGGATCAGCTATTCCACTAGTCATATCTTTTATAGCTGGCAATACATGATGCTTCAGAGAATGCATCCAGTAAATTACTTGCTCAGAGGGACTTTTTTTATCCTAACAGCAAGAATTAGTGGGCTAGGTTGGGCTTGAAGGCTTCACGTTTACAGCCTATAGAAATAGTTTATCTTTTGCTTCGTTCTGTTACAGCTCTGTACTTCTTCTGGGAGCAGAATCAATACAACTAACAAAGCAGTAGGAGAGCCTGGAACTAGGCTGGCCGGATAAAGTTTTAAGCACTAACAAATTAAGGAAAAACTCTTCAGATTTCCAGATTAATTAATTGACAGGAAAGCAGTGGAGAAGTACAAGCTGACTGACATTTGATCTCTAAAACAAAAGTCTGCATTCATCTTCCTACTGTACCCACCCCTACTCTACTCTCCATCACCACTGTAAGTGAGAGAAAGCATCATACCAACATTTCGTCTCTATCCATTTGCAGCAGTGGAATCACATTCTTTTCAAGTGCTTTTAAAGTTATATTTTTAGCAGATGCTCTTTCCTTTTAGAGTAATTCTGTTAGGGGTGTATCAAGGGTGCCATGCTAGCAAAACTCTAGCTATTTTACTAAATGTCAGAAACATACCAACAGCCGCTATGGCAGCAGGAGGAGAGCCCTTTTGTCTCATCGTGAAAGCTGGGGATTGTTTTGACAGAGCAAGATGAAAAGTTAAGGAAAACACTGTAGTTGTTTTTATTTCTCCTCTTTCTCTTCTTGATGCTCTTGGAGTTACATGAGACCTTTTTACTTCCCTCTCCTTCCCTTTTTTTAAATAAAAATGAACAAATGAAGGCAAAAAAACCCCTCTCTGCTTTCTGGGGTAGTTTTCCAGAAATCTTGAGGATAGAACTAAATTACCCTGTGGACAGGGATCTCTAACATTTGAGCATTGATTTAAGTCTACAGGCACATTTGCTTACTTACACAAACATGCACACACACACACACACGGATGCACACGTGTAACCACACAAAGAGCTTAAGGTAGAACAAAAGTCCCTGCACAGGGTGCTGCTGGGACTTGACTTCACATTGAAATTCACCTCTTACAAAGAGGCTGTCCTCCTAATGAAATGCCATCAGTTTGAGCTATATTGTGACATTTAAGTCTTATCATCCATCCTCCATCCATCCATCCATCCATCCATCCATCCATCCTCCATCCATCCATCCATCCCCATGGGTGCATGGTTTCAAATGTTCTCCACTTATGGCTGTGGCTCCTGTACAAATAAACCTACCGAATGCGGTCCCACTTTACCAGTTAGGTCCCTTGGCACTACGATAAATGTAAATGAGAAAGCCATGGAGAACTTCTGATAAAATGATACAAGAGAAGATTCACAATGAATTGTCACAACTCAGATTGTGGAAAAACTTGCATTCTGCCCCTGCCTAGTTATCCAGCTTGTCTATCAATTCCAAAACTGAAAAAAACAAACCAAAAACCAAACAGAGAAAAGCAAACACAAACCACTGCAGTATGAGTCTGTGGTTTGGGAAGAAAAAAAACTTCTAAATCCCCTCCTGGAGCTCATATATTTCTATAAATATACAAATATTTTGCACTGCTTTCTAAACAAATAAAAAAAACCCCACAGTACATCATGAACCAGAACCACTGCTAAGAAAGCAGAACACTGATAGAAAAAAGAAGAAATTTCTACTTCACTCCAACAGGAATTTAAAACTAAGGAAAGCATTTCTGATGTAAAAGCACTAATCAAACAAATGGTCTGTCTGATGTGTGAAGCAAAATAATTTTAAGTTCCTTGTCTAAGCCAATCAATTTGCTATTACGCTCTTTCTCTGTTTTCTTGGAGATGCATTTCCTTGTCAGAAGGTAAGGCCAGATAGAAAATTAAAAAAATATTCATAATCTAGGAATCCTTTAATGACAATATATGTATTTTTCTAGCACAGACACAGAAATCCACTTCACATCCTATCAAGAATGGAAGAAAGATAGTTTCTCTCTGTTTGGTCCACCCAATTCTAGAACAACAAGGTCTTTGGGGGATTCATCACTTAAACTTGGCACAAAGAGCAATTCACATTGCTCATTTATGCAAGTCCTTCTCCGGTGTGCCTTTGAAAAGAGAACAAACATATTTGTTGCTAAGGAAGGCCATACAAATATTTAAAGTTCTGCTTGGATTAAGATTTTGCAACATGAATGTAAAATGAAGTTGTTTTTTTTCTCTTTCAGCAGCTGGGTCCAGAAGAATGTTGGTGAGTGAGAGCAGCTGCCTTAGAAATTTGCACTGTAGTACTTAATGGAGAGATAAAGGAAAGATACTGGGACAGCCAAGATTGATTCTGCCCTGATTTAGATGCCACAGATCTTTGCACTGATGCAGCAAGAAAGCTTCGTCTTGGTTTCAGGTTGGTTAATAGCAAACGATTATTTAGATTACAGTTCCAGTAGAGATCTCGCCCCCAGCTAAAGCCCTGTTGTGCTAAGCATTGTAATCCAGCACAGAGTTCCTCTTCTGAGGAGTACAACAGCGTACTGAGGTATTGAGTGAATCGCTGCAAATCACAGAGCACAGCTGATGCAGGCTCCAGCTCTTTACAGTCACAGCTCAGTGTCCCATCCAATGGGCTACTCAGGTTTGTGCAAAAGTTTGGAATTGTTGGGATTTTTAGCTCCCTTAGTCTCTTAGCGTTTTTCCAGAGACTGAGCTTGTGCTTATTAGAAGTTTAAAAGAAGGTCGTTCATGCGAGCTCAACAATGAACTGGTTGGTCAATGTACCAAGGCAAGATTCATTTCTGTGTGAGAATAAGTTACCCAGATGAGATCCAATTATGTAAGCTGTGGTTATTAAACAGCTACTGAGTTTGGGTGTACAAGTGTGTGGCACCGGAATAAAGCCCTCCATCATTTCCTTTTTATGACCTTCAGCAACACTTGGTTGTTACTATAGCTTACAAATATTGAGGAAGCATTACCAGTTAGAAATAAATTTGCTTTTGCAATATCCAGATTAATAAAAAAACAATAAACAGCACAAGAAATTCTGCATCAATAGGGAAACTAATTTTTGCACACCATATTCCCTATGCTGATGTCATAGAAAGAGACAAAATTTAAGTTTACAGGTTTAGATCAAATTTTATGAATCGACATAAAATTGAATTAAATGAATAATTTAATGCGTGCCCGCACTGTCATTTCAGTCCTTTCCCCTGGTCCCCTGCCCACCATTCTCACTTGCCTCTTCAGTACCTGCTGCTGTTGGGGGTGAATCAGGTGCCTGGCACCGAGGTGAAGCAGGGCTGCAGAGGTTCCCCACGGGCTGCTCGCTGCTCCAGGCTGTACAGCCAGACCTTCTGCTCCCAGCAGCACTAACCTTGGACAGTACAAATGCAAGGTAGTCCCTGTGAACTGCCTCCAGTATCAGTGTTTGGCTTTGACAGAGCTAACCAATATGACATAACTAACCATAACCATGCAGAGACTTCATTAAGAGACAATGCAAATGTCAGTTTAGATAATGATTTCTGGATAATACACCCCCTGAGGCATCAAGAAAAAAATACCTTTTTTTTTTTTTTTTAATGAAGAAGAATCTATGAGAAAGTTTTCTGTGAAAAGGCAAATGTCATTAAAAAGAAGAATGTGGAAATAGCTAAGGAGCTGATGGAACGTGTCCTGTCCTCCTAAGGCCATGTTCTTTGCTGATACGGAGAGATTCATGCTGAAGATCGACTCTGACAACACTCAGCTCCAGAAAAGGACACCACTGTTGTAACACTGAGTGTAACTTTTAGGGGCATTGCTGCCTAGTTTACCTTCATCCCTGAGGTAGTCCTCAAAGCTTCTTTTTCAATACAAAGATACTGAAATACAATTTAGAAGATATTATACATGGCAGGGCAAGGGGGGCATTAAATATAGTCAGTGGTTAAATATGCCAGTGCAGTGGTCTAAAGGGGGAGAGGAGCGAGTGTCTGAAGAGGAACAGGTACCCACATTTCCCTCCAATTAAGTTTCAGAGCGGTCGAAGTTCTGGTGCTGATCAAACACAGCAATGTTGTCTCTTTGGCTGAACTGTGGTCAATTTTCCTTCTCTACCTTAGAGCTTTTGCGGTTCAGATGCCAGCCATGAAAATACCTGAAAGCTGCTAGGGATACCCAATAAGTAGGAAAAGACACATGAAATAGGGAACAAAAATCTGTGCTTTTCATTAAGTGTGCTTGTCCTACAAGAATGCTAACGGTCCTACAAGGTTCTGAAGAGGAAATAAAGGGCATCCTTTGATATGCCACCAATTTTGTGGAATAAAATACTGTCATTTACACAGGCATCCCCTCATGTTAACTGAATCATTAATCCAACATGATTCAAAACTGGGAAAAGGGTTTGTCTTTCTCCATCAGGTTTGCTTACACACACTCTGTTGTCAAATGTTAAGTGTTTATTGGATCTTTCTTTATCTGTCTCCTGGAACTGTCCTTCTAAACAGTCACATGGCAGTTATTAAAGTTACAATAGGGAATACTGCACCCTTGCACCACAGACAGAAAACACAATGCAAGTTTAACATTCTTTACAGCGAAAATCAATAGATCTTCTAACAAAGCAAAACCTTCAGCAGTTTCTTATCCAACTTACAAACCCCTTTGGTTCAGCAAGTACAAGATGAATGACAGATACCACTGAGCTAATTTCAAGAAAACAGCACCAAAGCAATATCCTCAAATGGCCTATTATTCCTGAAACCATTGAATTTACACATTCACTTGTCATTATATATGGGGCTGTGTCCCATTACGTGGTTAGGACAGTTTTTCTACTGATTAAATAGTACATCAATAAAGCCATCTAATGCATGATTATCAAAGCTTAACCTTGCAAGGAAGTTAAAATACTGGAATTAATACATTGTAAATTATTACTTTTTTAGGACAGTGGTTTAGAAATTGACTTATTTCCTAGACTATTTCCACACTTCCTTTTTTGTTTCTTTCTTGCCTTTGGCTTTTCATTATTGCCCCAGTAATAAAAGGATGTGCCCCCTTCCAAGCCACACTGAATCGTTGCACTGCCACCTCATATTTATTATCCATGTAAGAAGAGTTAATTAAAAAGAATTCATTAAAAACTTTGTTAAGACTTGATTGCTTTCTGCTTACACACGTAGAAGCTCTAATGTCAGCAAAAAGTACAATCAGGTGGTCATGGTAGAGATCTTAAGTGATTACAGCATGTCGGTCTCACTGAGAGTGTTTCAATAGTTAAGAGAATCCCAGACCACAGAACTCCAAAACCATCAGCCTCCTGATAACTTTCTCCTCTTCTTCATGTTCATATTTCTTCCACCCTGCTACCAGATGACAAAAACTACTTATTGTAGCTTCATAGAGAAAGGCTTCACTATCATTTCTGAATCTGTTTTCTTATGAAATAATTTTTTTAATCCATGTAGCAAAAGTAAAAAGCTTGAGCTGATGCCAGTTATCACTGAGCTACATATAAATGGTTTATTAGATGAGTACTCACAGCTACACGTTACGGGTGAATCCAGCCAGCACGAACCACTGAGATGCAGCAAGAGCAGCAGTACCGTGAGGACAGGATGCCAAGGAAAGTTCTCACTTTTCACTGCATGGCGGAGAACTATGGTTAATATAGCAAGAAGTCGTGAAATAAAACAGATGGAAGAAACATTCTGAGCGTTAGGGAGGAAGCCAGAGCAGTAAGTAGTAAAGGGAGATGACTCGTTTTGCATGAGCAGTCAGCATTCTGGTCAGATTTCTGGGTCAGATTTTATAAATACTTTCCAATCCTATCTTTTTTACTATTAGGCCAAGAATATGATTATAGTCTCAGAGGGATTAGTTCTGAGAATCAGTATTTGTCACTTGTCTGGTTAAACCAAAACTCGAACTTTTGGAAAAACAATTCATATTTTTTTAAGTAACTTTTCCACAAACAAGAAAACAAATCCTAATAAGTGTATAAGAAAGTCAGCTGTGATTTGACCTACATCGTTACAGAAAGGGTGAACCAAGTAGAGGGCTCTTCCTCCAAGAGGCTCAGATCATTCCCTGAGCTCCATCCACACTATTCAGGAGTCCTATTGCATTATAGCAATAATATATCACTGCAGTAACAATAACTTTAGCACAATGATGATACAGCTACTGTGCATTTTAACCAAAGGATAATCACCTTGTCTAATTCTCCAGTAGGCAGGCAAGACTTTAGTGGTGTTTATCCAGATTATAAAATCAGTACAGGCAGGTGTAATGGTATTGGAGATTGCGAAGATGAAAATCACAAGTATCTGTAATGGTGGTGTAGTAATGTATGGCAGTTTGAAAAATTTCATATAGATACTTTTATGTGCCCCAAATTAATCAAGAATACAGAATATCTACTATTGATTTTTCAGATACCTGACAGCATTTTTTTTAAATTACTTTACCGCCATTGAGCCTATCACTTGTACTTTTTGTGGCTACCTACCTGAATTATAGCCAAGAAAAGTCAATCAAATTAGCAAAGGATGATAGGTTATTTGAATAATTGTTGATTGAATGATTGTTTTCTAAGTATCAAACTCTACAAAATACCTCTCTGATAATATCTGGTTATAATGGCATCAAGAATCAAGGAGAGAAATACAGACTTGAATTGAGCCCCCCTCTGCTGCTAGGACCTGATTTAGAAAAAACCTTTAGAGAAATGCTTTATTTGTATGGAGAAGGTTTCATGTATTGGAAGTGCTGGAGGTGATGACACATTTGAATCTCTCCACTTAAGAATGTGAGGAACCCCAGGAACTGAATTTGTGGGCCTGCCCGTAAGATTTTACAGCTCTTTCAGGGACTTCAGGATTTCTCCTATTTCCCCCAAGATAACGGAGAATTTCTCTGCTGATGCAGATCAGCACATGAACAGACTTGTAATGAGCAGACACCTTCACTTGGAGAGACCTGCTTATGGAGGGGAGGCTCTGTCTGGCCAGCTTTTTGAGGACCTTTATTATCTTCTCTTTTGCTGCTTGCGCTGCCTCCTGTACCACACCAATTGCCAACTACCGCAGCAGCAGAAATAGCAAAGAAAAATGACACTCTCACTGCTGCACGGGTTGGCAGAGCTGCCGTGCCTGGGATGTTCTCAAACACCAGGTCTACAGCATCAAGGGGGTTTAGAGAGAAGCACGTTGCAATGTGTGTCTGGGTAGGCTGGGGAACTGCCGCTCAGCTCCTTCGCTCAACTGCAACGCTGCTGAGTAGTCTCATCTGGGTCCTCCAAGGGACTGCTAAATGCTTCAGCAGGTAGCAATCACAAATTCATGACTCCCATGTGCAAGCAAGGACAACGCGATCCCTACCTAAAGGTTCCCTCATACCCACTGTAATGAGCTGGCAAAGAATCAGTGCTAATTTGGCAGGGTGAATGCTTGTGGACTTGAAAAAGAGCCTTCATCTGATTTTCCAAAATGCGAAAAAACCTAAATCATGCTATCCTGTTTCAAAGTCTATTAGAAGGTAGCAGTGATGTATAGTTCAACCCAGCACCTTTCACAGTGACTAATATGCAGCTTTCCTGGTGTTCACTAGGATGACTGGTGATAATGATAATGATGAATATCCATGCAAAATATCTGAGGTTTTTGGAAAACGGTTCCCTTTGACTCATTAAGTACACAGGCTTCACCAGCAAGATAATGTGTCAAAAGCTATTCCTGAAGAACACAAGCTACTACTTTGTTTAAACAACCCAGGATCATTTTCAAATGACTGAATGTGTCTAGGGAGTGCAAAGGTAAAGCAAAAGTAAATTTTCCCTCCTTTAAGCCTTGACTTTACATTATCCAAGAAAATATTAAGATTACTCTCACCACAGTCATATCTCAATTTTATACTCAGAATTTTGTGATGGTAATAAATTCCTTGAAAAATTAGTATCCCCAGTACGAAGAGCTGCAGCTGATGTGCTCACTGCATACAGAGAGAACCCATGGCAGTTCACTTGTAACATTTAACCTGGAAACCTAAGAAATGAAGTAACTCATTCGCTGTGTAACCCTGACATAAACCAAAATAGACGCAAAATAATAACACACAATCAAACCCAACGCATGGCTACACGAAGCAGCGAGTGGATGTGACTGGTCTTAAGTCAGTGCGTAGGCTGCTTCCTTCAGTGAATGGAATCAGATGGCAGGCAGTTAACCTCAGGCATGACGTGTCTCAAATAGATTCAAGCTTGAAATATAATGAAACGAGTAATTGGCATTTACCCACAAAGGGCCTACATTAAATGGACGCTCAGAAGCAGCAAGCGGTATAAAGCAAGCATAAAAACCAGCAATGCCTGGGTGATGCTCTTTTCTCTTTAGGGAACTGTAAGAAGTTTGGAAAACAAATGAATAAGCAGAACATAAGCACAGAAGAACCAGCGTAGACAATCTCAAGTACCATGTTAAAGGGGGGAAAAGGAATTAAGAAAAAAAGAAAAAACAAATAAACAAAAATTTAAATATTACATGAATAATTGTGAAAAATGATCTTTTCTCTAAAAGGAATTGGCTGTATATAGCCATTCACCTTCTAACACTGTCAACATATACTGCTGCTTCTGTCTCAGAACAGCTTATTTAATATTTAGGATGTGCCACTGTGGTTTCCCCCCTCTGCCTTTCTGGTTGCATCCTTTGTGACTGACTGCTTGTTGCTAATGTTACTGTCCTCAGGGAGAGGAATCATCATCCCCCTTCAGCTCCAGTCTGAGGCTGATGAGCGTGAAGTGAGGTGGCAGTTTGAGGGACTCTGCAGCATGGAAACATGTCCAGCACAGAAAGAGGAGGAGGACTGCTCAGTAATCAGGTCTTTGGGTTTTTTTTTCTGTCAGTCTCTTGGGGAGATGTGCTAGTGCTTGCATTTCCTCCTAAATGGGAAAATAAAGAGCTATCACACCTCATTTTAATTGTTTCAGACAGAAAAAGAATACCAAAAAAATGTTGTGATATTTTTGGAATTAAAAAGATTTCATTTATAGGGCATAGTAAATTTAGCACATCTTCATTTGCAATATTGCACTAGGAAGGAAAAATCTATCCAAACTCCATTTGCCTTTCACCGTCCATTATAAATGCATTAATAAAAACAGGATTATCAAATAATCTGACAAGGCCTAGAGATAATAACAAAATGTAATCTACCTTTACAATTATATGGATATGCCTGCACAGCCCTTCTTGTTACCTGTATCCTTGAAAAGCCTGCCCCTGGGTTGCAGCCTGCCAGTTAAACCACAGAGAGTTTGAGAAACACAGCTCTGGACAAAGAAAATATGAATTTCCTGCAAATGTTCCTGGTAGTAAATAGAAAGGATCTCTCTGCACATACAGTGACAATGTCCTCATCTGCCATCCTGCTTTCAAGCCATAACCAAATATGCTTACTGGGTGACCACAAGTAACTTGCTATTCCTGGGTAACAGCTTTATCCTGTTTTATTTGAGGCGGCTTTAATGATGCTAAAAATACAGACCTCGTGGCTATGCACTAGGGCTAACAGAATTGGGCCCTCACTACATTATGGATCAAACTGAACATGATACATGATGTCAAAGCTAGAAAATCATTTTGTTTCTTAAAGTGGACAGGAGATGTGATTTAAACTGCCTGGATTGGAGTCCTATAATCAGTCATCCAAAATAAATTTTATTATTTAAGACTTATTCAGAGGCAGACAAGCTGAAAACCTATTTTTATACAATAAAAAAGTTTATAGGCTCTCATAAACATGTAAATTACTTCTTCATACACATTCTGCACACTGATTTCTTTTGTTTCATATGTAAGACTTTCTGTTGTGCTTTGTGACTGTGCTCAGCAGCTTCTATTTGCAAACCCCCTGCATTGGGGTTTTTTGTGTCATTAACAGCCCCAACCTGAAACTACCCTCCACACGTGCCCTGCGATGAAAATCCTACTTTGGTACATAGGTTTGAATTAACACAGAATTAAACTCTCCAACAGGACCTGACTTTGTGTGGGTGCACGTTTGCTGTTGCAAATACATTTGCTAGATTTTGCTATTGTTTTGCTGCAGGCGGGTGCAAGCAAACACCAGCTGTGTCACCTGTGTCCTGAGCTGGGTGGTGGGACACGTTGGCTGGCAAAAATGTTAACTGGGAACACGACTTTGAGACTGAAGCAGGACCTCAGGAGATCACACCTCCCTCCTCACGCAGTCAGACCTATAGGTAGTTCCCAAATCCTACTGGCTTATATCGCACGAACTCCCAGCTGCTGCGTGCTGACAACACAGGGTTGTTAACAAGCTGGTTTTGGTTACACATGGTTACTAGGACACAGAGATGCCTTGATCATTTCTCCCATGCAACCTGCACATACTCCTCTGCAAACTCTGGCGTATGGACACAGCAGAACGTTCACTTTTCTATCAGTTAACTCACCTCATGTGCAGGGGAAGTCTCAAGGGCCGCTTCACACCGTCTCGGAAAACAACACCAGAGCCAGAGCAGATGTAGGAGCCTTTAATGTTTGATTGGACCTCACTGAGAAGCTCAGCTACAAATATCTTCTCTCCAGACCTGGCATCCTAGAGTAGAGAAAAATAACACCCAGTGATACAAACCTTCCAATAAACCCTCCACTGGCCTTAAGCGTGTTATGATGTTTTCCAGCTTTTATGAAAAAGAAAGATTTTTCAAAAGAACGTTTTTTAAACATTTCCACAACAGCCTGTTTTCCTGAGTCCAGAAGAAAAGCAAGAACAGCTAAGAACGACTGGACATGTCTTACTGGTCAAGGGCATTTTCAGAGAAACAGGCAAACCCGGCTATTTTTATCTCATTTCATGCCCTCATGGGTTAGGAAAATGAGCCAAGTCTTTTAGAAAGTTGTATTGCACTTAAATTGGCTTTTGCCTCAAAATGCAAATCTTCCCTGCCAACACATACAGAATGTAAAAACTTGCCAGTTAGATGACAAGCAGGAAGAAGAAGATTGCAAATGATGTCGCAAAGATAGGAGATAAAATACACAGCCTAGTAGGAGATAAATGTATAAAGATTACTGCCATGTATATTTACTCCTGTGTAATCTGGATATGACTGGAATAATGACAGTATTACTTATACAGCTGTTTATGTATTTAAACATTTCTTTCCTGTTATTTTAAAGGATTACAGGGAAATGCAAATAAATGCTTTTTTCATGTTATCCTACATTTTGTTCACTAAAGTGAACAAAAAAATAGTCTTTAACTACCGTTTTGTTTTTGCTAACAGGTAGTAATCAGGCTTCATCTCTGGAACTCTTCCTGTTGCTACAGTTTCAGTTGTCCTTCTTCCCTTTGTGAAAATGTGCAGATCCTAATCCTGAAAACTTCCCAAGTTGTATCTCTGGACAGATGGATCCAGAGATTAGATAAGATCTTAGATATCCCTCACAGACTTGCTTGTCTTCCAGTTGGAGTCACTGATTTGTCCTAAGACGAGCCAAATTGTGCTGAATTCAAAAAATTATGTTTAAGTGACTTCATGGGATATGAAATATTTGTGATGATGCTTTCACTAGTTTTTGATACTAGGAAAGAAAAGGAATTTTTTCTCTACTACATATAAGAATATGTATAGCACTAAAAAAGTTCACTCCTGGGTTTGGGAAATGACTTTTCTTTTTTTTTCCCCCTTGACGCAAAATTTCGGGCTTACAAATTTCAAGTGAATTTCGTATCTGCTAAGATGTGTTCTGTAATCTTTATTAAATATTACTGCTGAACAAGAATCACTGCTTCTCTGTGCTTATAAAAAATAGTTGTCCCGAGAATGTGTCATACAATTGTTCTTTTTTTTCCCTTTAAGATTGATTTAAATACTTTTAAATATGACATCAGCCTTGAAGCTTTTCATAGGAACAAAGACATATAGGTCAGGAGTGTGTCAAAATGACATTTAAATGTCAGACCAGCACTTACTTTATTGAGATATGAAGTAATGTCTGCCTATTCACTGAAAAAAGTATTTAAGTCTATTTCAAGTGATCAAAGACAGTTCTCCAGTAATGATGCCTTTGAGTGGCTGCGGGAAGATGTGGAATAGAAACTGAGATAGATTTGATGGGGAGAAATAGTGGTGAATAAAATTAGGAATTGTCTACCATCCTGACATGAAGTCAACATGACCACCTTACATCTGTTCTTGCACACAGTATGAATTAAAGCAAAGAAAAATCAAATAAAGAACCTACTTTTGTGAAGCACCATAGCTCAAAAATAACAGAAAAGATCAAATGCCACAAAGTTGGGGACAGAAAAGACTTCTTTAACAGTGCTGAGCCAACACTGCCTCCACCCATTTGTAATGAAAAGTAAACGTAGAGGGGACCAGGGACTTATGTGCCAGTAATCTGCAGTCAGAGATGACAGAGGATGGGGAAAGGAAAACAGTGCTATTGAAATGCCCAGACAGAAAAATGACTCGAAAGACTGTTAAGTGAAAGGGCTTGCAAGCAGATGTTTTGGAATCGCAGTCTGATTTTTTTATCCTGCAGATGAGGGATTGCCTTACAGCTTCCCCCCTAAGTACTAGTTTGGGGTAAAGACCCTCCTCCCAGTTCAGGCCTTCCCAGCAGGGCAGGTGGAATAGACTTCAGCTCCCTGAGCATTGCTCCGGCCACAGGACAGGTCAGGGTGGCAGTGAGCAATACGCAAGGACCCTACTCCTGGGCCACAGATGTAGTCATGGGTGCCATCAGCCATCCTTACCTCCCTCTGTCAAATCTTTAACAGCAGATGTCACACTCGGGGAAGGACCCGCATCCCTGGAAGAGGTGCAGAGTTTCTCCTCCATTGTCCCAATGACCTCATACACGTGTGTGTGTCGGCACCTTGGGGTGAGTTCTGTCTCCATGGCTGGGATGTCCTTGGCTGCTGCGGGACCACCTGGGAGGGCACTGACTCCTTCTGGATGAGATGCAGGTACTTGTCTGCTAAGAAGAAAATGGACAGCACTCATTAGCTAATTTCTCCTTGCAAGTCACAGAATATCTGTCGCTAATTACTTTCCCTGGCTGGTATCCCAACTTGAATTTGAACTAGGAGTCCATAGGTAAAAATTTTTTACAGTCTATTCCAAATCATCTCATGCCTTTTTTTCTGACATTGTTGGGGTTTGGGAAGGGAGAGGATGGAAAGTTTCTATGATTTCCATGAACCCCAGCGATTGTTAGTTTTCCCCCCAGAAATTACAGAATCACAGAATCTTCTAGGTTGGAAGGGACCTCAAAGATCATCTTGTCCAACTGTCAACCTAACTGACAAAAATAGGCACCTGCACAACAAACAAGAAGCATCACCATCACTAAACCATACCTCCCAGCACTACATCAACCTGTCTTTTGAACACCAAATTAATACTTTAAAGTTGTTGATTATTTGATGGACAATATCAGTGTGCTTTTCATGATGTACTTAAGAGCACAGAAATTGTGGCCTTGCTATATGCTGTACAATACTTCTATATTATGGGACAATCCACATTCATGATGCAGTGTGAGTTGACAATATATGGGTACATTAACTGACAGGAGGACACTGTCCTCATAGTCTAGTACACTTACTTCATTGCTGGCTCTGGTAAATACAGCGAGCAGACATTAAATGCTGCAGGCATGCAAAACACCCGAAGTGCATTTTTCATCCAGTATTATTTTTCACAAATATGCTTAGGTGACAGCTTGTTTAATATACACTGAATAATATGGGTCATGGCATTTGCCAGCAAGTGAGAGAGCTCCACCAGCAAATATTTTATTAGGTGCATTACCACTTAGCGTTCACACCATAGTAATATCCACATTTCCTTTTTATTTGGTGAATTACCAAGGGCAACGCTGGCATTTAGCTTAGCCCTACACTAGGGGCTGTGCAAAGAGAGAAGCACCAAGAAGGTGCATCCCCACACGGCACACAACACAATGGAGAGCACAAAACAGTGAATCTCTTCAAGGGGTGGAGGCTCTACCTTACATTTTTGGTGCCTGAATCCAAAAAGTGTTATGGGCACAGAGGCTACTGGCTACCTCACCAAACCTGGCTGCCTCTGACTAGAAGAAACTCACAAACTCCCTGAATTGAGGAGGCAATGTGCTAAGGTTTAAAGAGGGTCAGCCTCAGGTGTACCTGGACATAGGTTTCTTATATGTAGGTCACTGAAGACTAAGTCACAATCATTCTTGTGGGGGCTATAGGAGGCTCTTTATGCCTTCTCCTCTCCAACTGTATGGCTATAACAAAAGCATGGCCTTACAGCCAAGGGTAATTGAAGGAACATGTACACACACAAAAAAAAATTAGGCAAAGCATCTCAACATCAGGATTCTGGAGTTCTGGTTCATCACAGTGACACACACATCCTCACATATCTATCTGTAAGTTCATCACCTCTTATTCAATTGAAAACAACTCCACAATAACCCGTCCAGAAAAAGACTATAGACAGAAGAAATAAAACACTCTCTCTGCACATCTACGTTCTGGGTGTGTTTATCCCACTCAGAGACATTCTTATCCTAGCACCCCTTCGAGATGTTGCACCCACATCGCCGAGAGCAATGCCACGAGGAGATGCTCTGCCAGAGACAAAAGCGGCACCGACCCGTTAGCGCTGTGCCCCACGCACACTAATAAGACCTGTCACTTGCCAGCAGTAGCTAACACAGACTCTGCTTTGGGCTGACACGGCTGTATCGCTCTCGAGGACACTCAGAGCACTCTGCAAGAACTCTTGTTGCTCAATTCAGACAAGACCACAGACACGCAGTATCAGGCCCATCAAGTTGTTGCAGTCAGGATGTACTCAAGAACCCAGAGGCAGGGCAGGGAAAAAAAAAATCTTATGCTATTCTATAAGCATGGTTCTGACTGGCACCATGTTCACAGGCTCATTGTTTATCATTATTCAGGTAATCTGCCTTTTTAAAGTATTGTTTTCTATTTCTATTTTCTTTCATTCACTTTTGATAATATAATAGCTTGGTCCCTATTCCCCTGTGCCATCACCGGTTTTGAGCTTGTGTCCAACAGAACCACAGCTTTAAGTTTTCAAATCCAGTTCCCTGGAATTGACCCAGCACTGGGATTTTGAATTTGGGTCACAGACAGCTTTTTGAACCCATTTTGCTTCTGAGAAAACATCCTTAAGACTGTCTGAGGCCAAGCAATGATTTTTTAAATATTTTTTTTTAGTTTTTTTTTAACAATGCAAATTCAAACCTGATTTACTGAGCTTCACCCTCCCTGTGACACAGCACTGCACCACCACAGCTGCCAATCAGGATGCTGCCGAATGCTGATTTTGGAACCCAGAATCAGCAGCACTGAGAGTAACAAGCACAAAGCTCATTTTTTTTTCATGAGAAAGAAGCTCCCTGTCCATCAGTGCTCAGCTGAGTCCTGCTGTTTGGACCTCGTGACGTTTGACCCGTTTAGGAGAGGGCAACACCGTTCCCATGCTATTTGTTTGGCAAAGTAAATCTCCAAATGGAAACCACAGGCATGTCAGTTTTTGTAGACACACACAAACATAGTGGCATCTATTACTTCACAACGCCACACCACCACGGCAAGATTAGTCTGCTGGTGGTGATTTGCTATTAGAAATGTTGGGAATGTGGGTCCGAAATGAGAGGAGTCTCTTCCACACACAGAGATAACGTTGGGCACTGAGATAACATCGGGGATTGCATCGCATTCATTGTTATCATCATCATCACCATCCTACCCAGGTCATCAAGGTTGTCAAAACACTTTTCAGAAATGATCAAATAGCCTTTTTCTATTTCCTTATACCCCTTTTTCCCTTTTTATCTCTCCACCATCATCCGTTTTTTCTAATACCATTTAATAAGTAGGGAACTGAGGCACAGAGAGTGAAATGATTTATCCCCCAACCAGCAGCAGAAGTGACAGAGGTGAGGAGAGAATGAGATCTCCTGGGTACCTGCTGACCATGAGACAACATCACCACCCTGTTCCAAATTTATGCCAGGCCTACTTGCACAGTCATAAAGCCTCTTGTTTTCCCTCTAACCTCCTCGGAGTGAAGTCAGGATTTCTGTCCGAATTAGCATTTTGATTTCTGGAGTTCTGAAATATCTGTCCTGACGTGCGGATGACAAGGAGCTGAAATAGTTTGATATGTATTTGGAGGGCAAACTGAAACCAAAAATTGTGACAATCCACTGGCGATTAAAATGTCTTTGTTGCTTTATTTGGTGGGTCCTGCTGGTGCTTGGGGAGACTAAAGCTGCCTGAACGCTTCCCTTCTACTTGAGAGGCTGGTTTGACAGGAATTGACTTTAGGCAGTTCTGACGTGTGCTTAGCTCTTTTCTTTATCTTTCCTTTTCTATGCATACACACGCACAGCCCTCGCTTGGACACAGATTTCTCCAACCTTGCCAGTCTACAACCTGCCCCCTTTTACCTACACATACACCTTTCCACCCAACTGCCAGGAGCTCTTCTTCCTAAAGATAATCACTGCTAAACGCTGAATGTTGCCCTGCCTGCCCAGGTCACACTTCTGATCCTCCGTCTCTGCGCCAAATCCTCCTGTGAAATTCTGTGTTAGCTTTTACAGTAGAGGTACAGACGGCGATAGGTTTGCCAGCTATCAATGCACCCTGGAGTTTTCTCATTTTTAAGGAATCTTAATCTGAAGGAAGATCTCAGCTTCTCTGTAACACGTTCTTTTTCAAAAAAAAAGATCATGAAAAGAATGAAGGTTTGTGGATTGTGTCCTGAAATTAATTCTTGTGCCATGTTTCCAACACTAGCCTTTGAATCTCTTCCAAGCTGATATTAGTTACATAGTACAAGACTTACTTTTTTTCTCTTGGAAAAGAAATATTTCTTTTTATTGCGGCATCGAATGCTCTCCAGCAATTTTGATCTAAGTGCTGTATTAACATTACATAAATGGCTGCTTTTTTTTTAATTATTATTTTGCTTATGGAAAAATCAAACACTTATTTTACTATTGCTAATGATAACTTCTGCTAAAGGATGGTGTTATTCTACTGATGAAAATGAGAGATAGTGAGCTATGAAAAAAATCATAAAAAGGACAAGGCAGTAGAAGTTAAAGCCAGACATATTTAAGTGAAAGGCATACCTTATAACAGTGAGATTAATTACCACGATAAGATATTGCTAAAGAAAGTGGCAGACTCCCTAGCTCTGGGTTTCCAGAGCTTCAGAGAGGCAGGAAGGAGCAAGAAAGGCTTGGCGTGGGTGGGTAGGGTGTACTCTGTGCTTCGTCCTCCCTTCCAGCCCAAAGCCCATGGCACATCAGATCAGCATGTACCCTCATCACATAACGGTACGAAGGACATAGAATCACAGAATTGCCTGGGTTGGAAGGGACCTTTAAGATCATCTAGTCCAACCATCAACCTAACATTGAAAAAACCCATCACTAAACCATGTCTCTAGGCATCTGCAGATTGGCTGGGACTCTCCTTTCCATGTGTGGTGGACTGGCCAGCTGCCAGCCGCCCACCCAGCCACTCTCTCATTCCCCCTCCTCAGCAGGACAGGGAGAGAAAAGAGGGTGAAAAAGCTCATGGATCAAATGTCACACTTTGAAAGTCTGCCTAATCTTGCCCCGTTTCACACATCTTTACCTCTCTAGTCCCTTAAACATCACTGCTCTGAGAAAGTTTGTACTAGAAGCTGGGAATCTGCTCCTTTCCCTTCTTTCTTTGCTGCGTGAGGTAACTATCAAGGGGAAGGTGACAGGATGGCAGACTGAGACACAGAAGGTCCTCTCCATGGGTTCAGCTGGCTAGACATGAGCTCAAAACCTGTATTAGCAAGGTGTGATCTTGTGCCTTATCAGAACTGCTCTCCCCCAGCCCTCTCCTGAAGAGGCTGAGGCTCTTGCACTGTATCTAACTTCGTTTCTGTTTGCATCAGTACAGGCAGTTAATCTTGACTGAAGTTAATGGAGATTTACATTAGTACTAGCAAGATCTGGATCCAGAAACATTGGCAGAACCAGGCCCAAAGGAAAGCCCGGAGGAACTGATAGGTTCCTCCAAGCAAGTGATAACATTGCTTAAAAAAATTCTGTTCCTTTGACAGATTTCTCACGCTGAATATGTTATTACCATATATTATTTCCTTTTTCTTTTTATAGAAACTTTGATATCCCATTTCTGGGTGTAAGTTTCAAACATTAGACTGTGTTGAACTTGCAGGTTCCTGAAGCTGA
The DNA here is from genome assembly GCF_001431845.1 of Calidris pugnax. Taxonomy (NCBI): domain Eukaryota; kingdom Metazoa; phylum Chordata; class Aves; order Charadriiformes; family Scolopacidae; genus Calidris; species Calidris pugnax. The sequence goes on from NW_015092359.1 coordinate 2,313,660, forward strand.
TGACTGGCATCAGTGATGAAAGATGGTAAATGCTGTAATTATAATTCATAAATTAAATGCTACAGCTAGGAGATGCTTAAAAAAAAAATAGTGTTGCTCTTAATTAACTTTCAGTAGGAAAGAATAAAATAGTTTATAAAAAGTTTTAACAAATGAATTTGTAATTTTTTTGCTTTGGAAATGAATGGTGAAAATCAATTATCTTTGCAGAAAAATGCAAGATTCATGTTTCTATCAATCAATGAAAATCTGATTACACCAAAGAAACAATTAAAAATAGGACAGCAGATATAAACCAGCATTTTTTATTAGTTTTGCTGGAATAGAAATAGAATGAAGAGCAGCACTGCAGAACAACTCAGTATTTAACCACTCTGTTGTTCTGTCACAGAGAAGAGATTCAATTCCACATAGAGGATCTAAGTACTTCTATGCTTATTCCTATTTTGTCCTAGTGCTGGCTAAACATCTGCTTGTGCCACTCTATATGTGAAAGGAGGAGTTTAGGAGAAATGGTGGTAAAGTGCTTTGTAGATCAAAAAAACCAAACAAACAAACCAAAAAACATAAAAAACAATCCACCAAACATTTTCTTAATAGAACAGTATTATCATTAAATTAGTTATCTATTTTCCACTGTCAGCATTAGGGGTGAGATTGCAAGTGACCGTACATAACTTAGAAATGGGATAAGAAAATACAACAGCTCTTTTTTGGGGCCGTTCAGAGCTTGGCTGTCAGCAAGATGACAGTCAGTGAAGCCTTTGCCCGTGCCTACCCTGGTTCATCCTCCACAACCCACATGCTTTGGTAGGGAACAGAAAGGGACACAGCAAGAATAGTCAAAGCTCTCCTCTGTTAAAGTCCTTTAAAATAGTCTATTCATTTTATAAGTCATCCCTGGGGTATATATCCAAGATAGCCTTCCTGAGACAAAACCAAAATGACAGATCATTAAAGTTACAGGTTGAAATGTACCAGCTCCCCATAATTTGGCAAACTTCAACTCATATTTCTGACTGCTGGAAGGAAATGATTAAGCCACTATTTATAGACAGACTTTTGTTGCCCCTTTAAGAAAATACACACACACTCTCATAGTTTAGTTTCAGTCCACATATTTTAAAATCTCCTTGTCTTGCTTGTCTTATTTTCAAGGGTTGGCATCCAAGGGCTGTCATGCTGCTTCTTAATAATTTTGACATCTGGTCAGGTCATTTTTCAGAATTAAATGACATCCAGCTTTCACATTTTCCTTTTTCAACCTAGATAAACTATCCTGAAGCTTTCCTTTCACATATGGCAAAAGCATTTCCATATCAAGCTCATCACTCTTCCTGTTTAACTAAACTGCAATAGGACTGGGAGACATCACAATTTGCAGTATCGCCCGTGTCAGAAAAAAATACCTTTGCTCTCAGGAAGGTTAAGTATGCAGTATTAAAAAAAACCAAACAAAACACACCACCAAAACCCCACAAACAAAAAAACCAACCAAAAAAAAAAAATCAGATGCTTCCTACATGAACCTAGGAGCAAAATCCCAATCTATACGGCCATAGGATTGCCGGCTGAAGGTGTGAGCTTGGTCTTCATAGAATCATAGAATTTCCCAGGCCGGAAGGGACCTCCAAAGGTCATCTAGTCCGACCTCCCCACAGTCAGCAGGGACACCCCCAACTAGACCAGGTTGCCCAGGGCCTCGTCGAGCCTCTCCTTGAATATCTCCAGGGAAGGGGCCTCAACCATCTCCCTGGGCAACCTGTTCCAGTGCTCCACCACCCTCACAGTCTTCTTCTAACATACACACGCAGACATTTATAGGCAATTTGATGAACTGATGCATCAGGCCAAAAGTCATCCCCGTGACTGCCTAGGGGTCACGCATGCAAACAGAACCAGCACGCCTTTATAAACGGAGTCTGCTACTGGTGATGAGGCCAGCTTAGAGACTTGAACCTCACCCTAACCTCACCTTACTTCACATTTTTTACAATCACTCAGGTCTGGCTGATGTGGTCACATTTCCATACTAATACATTACTTTTCCTTTTTTTCAAAAAACAACGAGCAACATATTTATTTATCATCTTAAGAGGTTCCAAAAAGAAACTTGGATATATATTTTAACATGGCTCTCATTAGTATTTCTGTGCAGGGAGCACTTTGGGACCTTCCAAAGTGCTACCGCTAAAACCAATTAGTATCCTTGCAGCGTGAGCTGCCGTTCATCATGAGGAAACATCTGCGATGTATTCTTGTATAATTAGTATGCATTTGTAATGCTGTAGATACTTTTATTTCTGTGTAATTTTTATGCTAATACCGAAGGCAGAGAGACCAAACTCCTCACTGCTGCCTTTCTCCCTGTGGCTGAAGCCTGTCCTCCAGTTGTGCTGAGGAGGGGGCCAGCAACACGGGGGAGGAGGTGTCTGGATCTTCTTCAGCCTGAGAGCGAGATGTCCCCAGGGCATAGCAGAGCCCTGATCTTCTAACACAGGGCCACACTGCCACTTGACAGGCAGGGCAGTACAGAGACACCGGGTACCTTGACAACACATTTATGAATAAACCAGTTCGTTGCACTTTTTGGAAGCGAGGGTGGGGCAGGAGATGGAGTCTCTTTAAAGGAAGGAAGAACCTTTCTGTTTCTCAGGCTTGATCTGTTTCTAAGAGGAGAGTTTAGCCTATTATAAGACTATGCAAATCCCAGTTTTCTTTTTTAAATGGTAATTACAGTCAGTGTAACTCATACCATTATTTGCACTGTGTGACATTACGTTAAATTCTTCTCAGTTAATTTATTGTTTGCTACTGATCTCTAGTGCCCTTCAGACACTCTTGAAAATAATTATTTGGGGCTCTATTAAAATATTTTAATGAATAAAACCCCTGAAGTACTAGCTGATGACCACCAGCAATATTTTAAACAGGAACAGGCTTGGGACTTCGGGGTTTTGTTATTTTTAACGTTACTGGAAGAAACTGGAACAAAGCTAATGGTGAACAAGCTTTCTAATGCTCTCTAATCTTGTGAGTCAAAAGAAAACTTAATACATTGCTTTATACAGAGGCACTGTTTTGAAAGGCTCTTGTCTGCTTTCTGTATTAAATTATGGAAAAACTAGATTAACAGAATCACACAAAAGCGTTAGTGCATCTTTTTGCCAATGCAGTGTGGTTTTTTTAAATCCTTAACACCTGAAGTCCCGCTTCAATTGCTCTAAAACAAAGTGAGGTTGTGTACCTTGTACAGTGTAAAAGCTGCTGCTCTTGTCTTGACTTCCTTTCAACCAGGGAAACTCTGACGCCACGAAATTCTTGAACAGAACTGCATGAATTTGGGTAAGTTGGAGGCCGAGATGAGAACACACTGACTGTTCCTGTTGGGACATCCACCTAGGAGAGGAGGGGGGGAAAGAAAAGTAGAAAAAAAGAAAAAATATTACCTTGTTTTGGATTCAATTAATCCATTGCAAGAAAAAGAAAAAAGATTACCTTGTTTTGGATTCAATTAATCCATTTTCAAAATGGATAGAATCAATTTGAAAGGAGATGCTTTTAAATTGGAATTAGAGTATCCACACTCCTTATGAAAAGGCATTTCACAAAAAATCAGTAATGAGAAGTAGCTTCTTATAGTGGCGAACGTTTGCAAACAGCTGAGGGAAAATTCAGTTATACAAATCAGAAGTCAGAAATACCAGATAATCAATAATGCAGCAGGTAGTTTTAGCCTGGCATTTTTTTTTTTAATTTCATCTCTGTTCAGCTGCTGCTGCAAACCATCCTCACCCCCTGCTCTGAATGGCAGAAGATCAGAGAGTTAATGAGATTACCAACATACAGTACATTACAAAATTTCTGCTTCGCAGCATGTTCGCTGTGCTCGTTCACCCACCTCCGCCCTCCCCTCCCATTTTAGGTTGTGCCTAGAACAACATACAACTTGAAAATAATAATAAGTAGCAGATTTAGTCACAGTTAAATTTCAAAACTAAAAGTTTCCTGCAAATCTGAGTATTTCTGAACTGCATTCTAGATCAGCATGTTAAAGGCTGACACGAGCGCTTTTCACTGTGATGGGATCAAGCAAAACAAATGAAAGGATTCAAGAGAATGTGATTTATTTGCCCTTATTTTCCTGAAAGCAAATAAAAGTATGCTTTATGTAACTAAAATATGCTTGTGAATGGTTATATGTACTCATAAAGCCAACACCTTCCTTGTTAACTTACTGTTTACATGAAATGTTATGTGTACATATGTGGTTACAAGGACAAAGTCAGTAGCTTAATTCTGTTTTCTTCTGTGTCACAAGAAAGCCTGGGAAAAAATGGCATATTCTTAAGGAAGCACCTCAACAACGCAGTGCCAAACATCATCAGATTGTGACTAATGCTCCATTTTACATCTTAAATATTTTTATCTTGTATTTGTTTTGTGCTATCTGAAGTTAGGTTTCTGAGTGGGCGCTTCAGAGCAAACATAAGCCTATATTCTTCACTGCAGTTCAAGAGCTCTCTTTTCTCCACAAATCCCCTCCTACTCCCTCCTTCCCATCTCCTTGGGGCCTTAGCCTCTCATGAACGGGACTCCGTTAAGTCATTTAACACCCTCCTTCAAGAAGGCTCAGACTCGATCACCCCATCCATGTGAAACAACAACAAGATGCCTCCTCCAGACACACTCCACATAAGCAGCCTCATGAGATAATCTCCTGCCTCTAGGTATCTCAGAAAATGACTCACATCCTTCTTCACCCCTCCTTTTCATTTCTCTGTCCCCTCCTGCGTGTCTTTCTCTTCCTTCTTTTTTCACCCCACAATGAATTTGATGGAGTGATGCTCCAGAGTCCAAGTTGCACACAAGACTGCAAAATACAGCCCCAAGGCTTGACAGGTCCTTCAGGTCAAGAAGTCCCACCTCTGCAAAAGTGGCAGAAGACCATACATCACAACAGCTCCATTGCAGTGGCGGGCAATCGATGAAAACTCAATAATACCAATAAAATATGTACGAAGACTATGATGTTCACTGGTTTTGGGCTGCATCATTGATAAGATGTCAGTGACAAACCACTAGGAGTTGCCTTTTCAAAATGGATAGAATCAATTTGAAAGGAGATGCTTTTAAATTGGAATTAGAGTATCCACACTCCTTATGAAAAGGCATTTCACAAAAAATCAGTAATGAAAAGTAGCTTCTTATACTGGCGAACGTTTGCAAACAGCTGAGGGAAAATTCAGTTATACAAATCAGAAGTCAGAAATACCAGATAATCAATAATGCAGCAGGTAGTTTTAGCCTGGCATTTTTTTTTTTAATTTCATCTCTGTTCAGCTGCTGCTGCAAACCATCCTCACCCCCTGCTCTGAATGGCAGAAGATCAGAGAGTTAATGAGATTACCAACATACAGTACATTACAAAATTTCTGCTTCGCAGCATGTTCGCTGTGCTCGTTCACCCACCTCCGCCCTCCCCTCCCATTTTAGGTTGTGCCTAGAACAACATACAACTTGAAAATAATAATAAGTAGCAGATTTAGTCACAGTTAAATTTCAAAACTAAAAGTTTCCTGCAAATCTGAGTATTTCTGAACTGCATTCTAGATCAGCATGTTAAAGGCTGACACGAGCGCTTTTCACTGTGATGGGATCAAGCAAAACAAATGAAAGGATTCAAGAGAATGTGATTTATTTGCCCTTATTTTCCTGAAAGCAAATAAAAGTATGCTTTATGTAACTAAAATATGCTTGTGAATGGTTATATGTACTCATAAAGCCAACACCTTCCTTGTTAACTTACTGTTTACATGAAATGTTATGTGTACATATGTGGTTACAAGGACAAAGTCAGTAGCTTAATTCTGTTTTCTTCTGTGTCACAAGAAAGCCTGGGAAAAAATGGCATATTCTTAAGGAAGCACCTCAACAACGCAGTGCCAAACATCATCAGATTGTGACTAATGCTCCATTTTACATCTTAAATATTTTTATCTTGTATTTGTTTTGTGCTATCTGAAGTTAGGTTTCTGAGTGGGCGCTTCAGAGCAAACATAAGCCTATATTCTTCACTGCAGTTCAAGAGCTCTCTTTTCTCCACAAATCCCCTCCTACTCCCTCCTTCCCATCTCCTTGGGGCCTTAGCCTCTCATGAACGGGACTCTGTTAAGTCATTTAACACCCTCCTTCAAGAAGGCTCAGACTCGATCACCCCATCCATGTGAAACAACAACAAGATGCCTCCTCCAGACACACTCCACATAAGCAGCCTCATGAGATAATCTCCTGCCTCTAGGTATCTCAGAAAATGACTCACATCCTTCTTCACCCCTCCTTTTCATTTCTCTGTCCCCTCCTGCGCGTCTTTCTCTTCCTTCTTTTTTCACCCCACAATGAATTTGATGGAGTGATGCTCCAGAGTCCAAGTTGCACACAAGACTGCAAAATACAGCCCCAAGGCTTGACAGGTCCTTCAGGTCAAGAAGTCCCACCTCTGCAAAAGTGGCAGAAGACCATACATCACAACAGCTCCATTGCAGTGGCAGGCAATCGATGAAAACTCAATAATACCAATAAAATATGTACGAAGACTATGATGTTCACTGGTTTTGGGCTGCATCATTGATAAGATGTCAGTGACAAACCACTAGGAGTTGCCACAAAGCTGTGACACATTGATTTTCTGAAAGTGGGGTCTCCGGCTGTATTTCTATTAAAAACAAAAGCAAACAGGCATTCTTCCTGTGCACCTGGGAGCTGTTGGCTAAGGAGTCCAATTCAGAATTTGTGCTGGTTAATTTTAGCACTGCAAACTACCTAAAGCTCCTGTAAAAATAAAGAGCTCATTAGGGGCAAAATTGACAGTGAAGGTATTTTCTGCAGCTAAGCTTCCAAGCCAAAACTCTTGTATCTAAAAAGATGGGGGGAAGGGCAGGAGAAAGTGTGCTAAAAATACCTGGCCATGTTTTCTATACCAAAAAGGGGCTGCTTAATAGAAAACTCTGCAGCATAAGATTTAATCCCTCTCTGATGTGCAGCATCACCTAACATTTTAAGATGTGAGATTTTAAGATGCTTTTACTTTCTTTCTGAAAGATTTCCAGATTCCCTGGAAACAAACCAATTTGCCCATGTACTGAAAGATACCAAAAGATTCGAAATTTGTATTTATAACTAGAGCCAACTTCTCGATCTTCTAGTTGTGAATGGAAGAAATGCAATTAGCATGTGAAAATTAAAAAGGGAATATAGCAGCGTAGGAATTTGACACCCTTGCCTGTGCTCTGTGATGATATCTCTGCTGCTTTGGCAGTTGACTCCTGACTACATTTCAATGACATTCTGATTGAAAATACCCTGTTTAACCATCTCCCTGTCTGTGCTGTGAGGTTCACTTGGCTCCTAAGAGGAGTAGAGACATTCCTACCATCTTCTGCCACGTAGCCATCCTTGGGCTGTGCCACACGAACAGAATAAAAGAAGGCTTAGCAAATGAGGCTAACTCCGTGTTTCTTCTCAGGCATTATTTTATTCATATATATACACATATATATATATTCATTATTTTTTTTTTAAGGCAACAGCCTTCAGAAGGTAGTTGAGAAAGAAGCTGCCTGATTTGGGGCGGAGCACCAGACAACTACTCTCCTGCAGGCTGACAGAATTGAGACAAGCAAACCCAAGGAGTCAGCAAGTGCCCTTAGTCTTGTCCTTTCGGAAGAACCGAGATGGAGGAGATCAAATGACTTGCCACTGTCAAAAAATGCCTTCTTCCATGGGAAGCCACCCAACCTCCACTTTCTGAGTCCAGCCCAGTAGCGTGCCTTCAAGGCAGTATTGCCCTATAACTCTATTCTAGCAAAATCTTCCAGGCTCAAAACAATATTCCAAGATCACTCCTGTGGTGCCGGCAAAGCCTTTACCTGCTGAGCATAAAGACATCCTCAGCAGCCCTTTGATGGAAACACATCTACCACCACATCTGAAACTCTGGAGCCACAGAAGGATTCGGTATTTCAGGGACCCACGCTCCCAACCAGCGGCGCGAGATCAGTACCAGGGCTGAGACAGAAAACCACACAGCTCTTTTAGAGAAAAAAAAAAAAAAAGAATAGGTATTAAATTGGTCGTTGTTTTTCAACACATTCTTTTTTTTTTTTTTCTGGTAAGTTCTCTATGCCCTATTAGTAAGACACACTGGTTGAAAGAAAAGGAAACTTGAAGGAGCCAGAGAAATACTGACTGACAGCAGTATGCTCAGAAAGCTTTCTTTCAAAGGAAGCTCATAAAATATGTAGCCCAGCTGTTCTTTTCTTTCTAATCAGGCTTTCTGATATAATGAAAGTTCATCCAGAATGACACTTCCTCATTCATGTGATGCTTCTGGCAAGAAAAGGGAAAAAGCAAATAATGGGAAAAGAAGATCAACTTAATCCATTTCAGCTTAACTGTGCAGGTGAACTGGGGAGGAAATGATTTTAAACTGAAATCTGTGCAATATTTGGCTCTTCAAAAACCCCCTCTTTTGAACAGCAAATATTTGTTGAAGGTTGCCCTGTATTGTTGATGCTGCTAATTAGCTAACGAAATAGTCTGGTTGTGCCACTACATCTGGCCCCTCTATCTGTTTTAAACATAAATAAACATGCCACTGTCCCCAATCCTGCTGTAATTTCGTATGGCACGCCCTGTGTTAACACACTAGGCAGCACGGCAGCACCTTCTCCTGCAAGGATCACACAGCACTGCCAGTCTGCTGGCCAGACCCGTCGTCCTGGTGGCAGTGGGTTTTTGCAGAGCGTGCCAAATTTAGTCATGTACGCGAGCATCTCCTCGCTGACAGCTACAGTGAGATATTCAGGGCAATTAGAATGGTGTTATTAATGGTAATCAAGGATTGACATCACCTCCTGCTCAGCCCATGTTATTCAATATAAAAAGAAGCTCAATTAGTTCTGCGTTCAGAGTTTGGGTTCACATTAAGTTGTGAAAGCGGCAATTAATTGGGGCTTCTCATTTGGGCAGGTTAAAAAAAAAAAAAGAGGCATTTGGGTAGTTGTTTTCACTTTTAATAAGAGCACATCTTACTCTTAAGGTCAGAAGCGTGACGTGTGTTCTACCTCTTGTTACAAAAATAATGATGTACGGGGTCATCTGAGATATACAGGGATGAGGGAAAAAAAGGGAAAAGCAAGACAAAGAGACAGCTACAGGTCTGCTGCTGACACGTGGTCGTCTCTTCCCAAGACACCAGGTTGCTAAATACCTTGAAAAACAAAACCACATACTAAAAAAGAATTATTTATTGTTTGGGATTGCAAAACATAACTCTTTTTGCAGATCAGGCATTTAAAATAACTGTTTTGATATTCAGGCAGTACCAAGCAGTGAGACAGCTTGTCAGTGCTCCCTTTATAAAACACGCATTTCTTAAAAAACATCGCATTTCTTGTCAGTAGAAAGCAAAAACGTTTAAATCAGCTTGTCTATTTTTGAAATGAAGATCAGCAAAAATCAAAACAAAACAAAACAAGATGTTTCAACTATTTCCAAGTTCTATTTATACTCCTTCCTAGCAAAGAAATATTTTATCTTCCGAAGGAAAATCCAGGAAAGCCTGTATTAACAACCATTTAATTTTAAACCCGATACTGCTAATTAGGCTATTTTGCTGGCTCACAGGCTGGACAGTGAAGATACAGTAATTTTAAGAGTCAGGAAGACATCAGCAGGGTCATTTGCCACTCTTTCTGCGTAGCATATTGAGGAGCATGGCCTCAGTCATCTTTTCTTCTTCCCATACAGAGCACTCAGATTGCGGTGGTATTTGCATACCCGGAGGCAAAGTAATCTGCAGAGAAGCATCTGATTGTACCATATTCCCCAAAGTGGGCAGATAACCCGAGTAGCAGGCTATTTTACACTTATCCAAATGAAGTACTGCACACCAGACTCCCAAGAGAAATTCGCAGCACCATGCTTCATGAAATCACACACAATCACAGAATCACATGGGGTTGGAAGGGACCTCTGGAGAGGCTGGACTAGAGGTTGGAAGGTTGGGCCTCTAGTCCAACTTCCCTGCCAAAGCAGGTCCACCCAGAGCAGGTTGCACAGGAATGGGTCCAGGCAGGTTTTGAATGTCTAAAGATGGAGACTCCAGCACCTCCCTGGGCAGCCTCTTCCAGGGCTCTACCACCCTCAAAGGAAAGAAGTTCCTCCTCATCTTTAGGTGGAACTTCTTATACTCCAGTTTGGGCCCATTTCCTCTTCTCCAGTCCCTGGGCACCACTGAAAAAAGACCGGCCCCATCCTCCTGACACCCTCCCTTGAAGTATTTATAAGCATTGATCAGATCCCCCCTCAGCCTTCTCTAGACTAAAAAGACCCGAGTCCCTCAGCCTTTCCTCATAAGAAGGATGCTCCAGGCCCCTCGTCATCGTTGTAGCCCCTTCAATCGGATAGGGCTGCCAACAGTCAATGAGACTATTATCAATCAGATAGGGCTGCCAACAGTCAATGAGACTATTTGCAGAGTAAGAGTACGGGCAGGCAAATAAGTTTCTGTTGGGTGAATTTAAGGGGAAGGAATCAGGTGAGGTGGGTGACGCACTCCCACCCAGCACACTCTGAGCAAATTAGTTGAGTGCCCGTCCTGTATCAAAGCATTTTCGGCAGCGACTCACACATTTATTCAGAAATACAGTATCTGCTCCTTAATTCATTGACGCCGGTGCTCCGAGCAGGGCTGTCAAAGTCAGCAGGGTTACAGGAGTACGAGAAGGGAATCAGGCCAGCAGTATTTCTGAACGAAAGCACCGGCTAAGACTAAATGAATACAGCATCCCGCACAAAAAGCTGCTCAAGAAAATATTTTTAGAAGCGTGCAGATCTGCTGCCTATCAAAGCGACTCCCTCCGCTGAGGCACCCCTGGAACCGCCTGTTTTACCGTAGGTCAGCTGTGTCTCTAAAGGCCAGGTCTGACAGGCTGGCTGCGAATGCCAAGCCAAGAAATGGAAATCTGCGAGGCTTCCTCTGCTTCTTGTAGACTGATGACCTTTCTGAAGCCTAATACAAAATACAATGTGCTGATGCTTGGGGATTGCTCGCTGTTATTGTATGCTGCCCATCTCTACAAACTTCCTACGGTAACGGTTTTGCCTGCTAAGAAAGTTCTGAGGTATTTTGGTACAATGGCTGTAGTATGAGCAATAGTAGTACAGCAATATGAAATAATGGCACCCATTAAAAATTTAGCATAGATGCTAGCAAACAAAAAGAAAGGAGAAAAAACCCTGGAATTTATTTAAATTTTATCACAGTCTTCCAATAAAATGTTCAGTAAAAAGAAGAGATAAATTCCTTAGCCTTCTAATGTGCTTTTATAACAACATCACCCCTATAGGTTCCATTGGACCTTGTTTGCTGATGGAAAACCTTTCCTTTTATCATAGAGTAGGGTATGAGACAGCAAAAATAGAAAACAATAAAAATCACAACATGCTAGCCACAAAACCACTTCCAAACACCTAAAACTAACACCAGACATCTACAATTCAAAAGCAAAAGAAGACTCTGAATACAACATATCCTTGGTCAACTGAATAAGTGAGCTTGAGAGTATGAGGCTTAAATAAATATTTTCTAGGATCTGAGTTCAGCTGCTTAGCGAGCAGATGGTGTTAAATCCCATCCCTTCAGGTGCACCAGCTCTGCCCTCAGCAGCACCAGGCAAACCCATAATGAGAAAATGAGTTTGTGTTTCTTTTCCCGTTTCCCTTCCACCAAATCTTTATGACGGCTGCCAAGTGAAGCTCTAACATCTGGGCATCACACAATTTCTTTTTCCTTGGAAATATCTGCCATCTGCTCCTTATTCCAAGTCCCAGGAAAGAAGGAGAAGCAGTAGCTCCAGGAGCATCCCAGTGGATTTCCAGTTAGTATGGAAGTCCCAAGAGAACTGGCCACGTTGGGTTTCGTGCTGTCGAATCCCCACCTAACTCCTGCCTCAACTGAATCTCATCCACCATACTTAAATCTAAATAGTTAGACACACAAACCAAGAAGAATCTCAGGGAAGACCTAAAAGCATGGACCTAAAAGCATGGACCTAAAAGCAGGTCAAGGCAAGTCTTTAAACTGGTAGGTAAAGATGAGGCACTTGAATAATTATTTATTGTCATCTAAGCCTTATTGCAACCCCCTGTTATTAAAACATTTCATAGATTAATATGGTGGCATTATAATTACACATAGCCTATACTTATGAAAGATTAGAATTTCCAGTTTGAGCTGCTCTGAGTATTTCAGAAATTGGAAGGAGAGGAAGAAAATGTGTGATTCATTCTAATTATCTGCATCTTTTTATTGCATCACGTGAAAAATTCCTTTGTACTATAAATTTATTTGTCAGTTTGTTGCAAAGTCCAGATGTCTCCTTTGCATATAATTTAGCCTAAGCATAGGGGAAACAGCTTCTCTGCGAACTGGTGTCACTCTAACTAGTAATATTAGCTACGTTAACGACTGAATTAAAGTATGTCTGCATCAAGTAACAATGTACTACGTACAGATGCTTCAGCTGGCTTTGAGTTGACAAATCCACATGACAGTAGGATGCTGTGCAAGCGTTTGAATATAGTATAGCCATCCATGTGTGGAGGTGCAGTCACGTGAAGGTTATAAACCTTCTAATCAACCCAAAGTCAATTAAATCCAGTGTACTGCCAGGAAACATGGCCACTTTGCTTCTTGAGCTGGGCTGACTTTTACCTGCAGAGTGATCCCACTATTTCTGGTTCTAGGCTTTTTTCTGTGTCCTACATCATGGTGTCCAAAATTTTGTTTCTTCCTGTGTATGAATTTTGAAAAGTAGTATCATCTGTGGTGAGCCAGAAGCACAGCTAGTGGCTGAGAAAGAGGGCACTGGAAAGAGTAAGCCAACAAGAAAAAAAAAAGCCATTTGGTGCCGCTGCCTGAAGCTTCGCTGGCCTTACTAATTTCTGCCAAGCACAAGGTCTAACTCCAGAGAACATCCCACGTAACTGTCACCATCTTCCTTCCATTGCTGCTACAGCTGCATGACATTGCACTGCACTAGGATAGCACAAAACGCAACCAAGCAAAAGTCTCTCCTACCTGAGGATCAACATCTACTGTTAACCAGGTGTCCACCAGGTCTCACAGAGCTCCTCATTCTCCCCCACCAGCATTGCTATGGTTCAGCCAAATCTATCACTCCTCAGGCAGAATCACCCCTCTGAGAGATGCCCTGCACCCCCAGTGACGCGGCAGCAGCAGCAAAAACAGCCGGCAGAGGACAAGGGGGCACTGCAGCTTGCACAAAGGTCTGCACCACCAGTGGGCAAAATGTTCTGTACATCATTCCCAAAATAAAACTTTAAATTTAAAAAATACTGTGTTTTCATCTGACCTACAGGAAAAAAGTAATTTCAAATACAAATAAAATCAGGTATTTTCCTTAAATATTTTCATGAATTGAAAATTTCCATTAATATTTTCTATACCGGGAACTTTATCGCAATCTATTGCAATTAGTCTGGGACAGAACACATATGTTAAAGTTTTGGAATATCCCCAGAAGGGAAACCTTCCTTTACATTAAGCGCGAAGTCACTGCAAGCTTAACTTACAGCGAGGAAATAATTTTGTATCTGCAACAAGTAGTCTCTACAGTTACGGAATTCAGAAATTTTCCCTGCTGAATTTACACAAAAGATATAACTTACTCGGTTTAGCTTTTAAAAGGAACTGTTTTCCTGAGTTGGCGTTTCCTGGCATGAATTTGCAAATTCCACTAACATCCACTGTACTACTATGAATTAAAAGAGCCCATCCCAAATGCACTCTAGCAATTTCAGTGTATCAGCTTTTGCACGCATTTATCCAGCTGTCATTTATATATATGATGTTGTGGGTCCCAGGCCTGCTCCAGCACAGAAAATACTGCCCGTGATTTTATTTTCAATTTTTTTTTCTTATTTGTTCCTAACAAACAAGAAAGTCAAGGAATAATTAAAGCGCAGACCGGAATAAAAATAACCTCATCGTAAACAAGTGTGCTTGTGCAATATAAATGATAATTTATTTTACAAGCAGAGATTAAAAGAGCTCGGCTTGTTCAGCTTCTCCAAACAATAGCTAAGAAGGGATACGACTGTTCCCTATAAATATATCTGGGCATGTAAACATGAAGGGAGAGAAAAATTACTTAAGCAACCAGTAAAATATTGGCAAACGGACAAATGAGTGTAAATGAGCCATGAATTAAGTATGGTTAGAAATTAGGATAAGTACCTGAAAGTAGAAGATACCGGTGCTTTCAGACTGATTTATGAAAAAATGAGCTGCCCAGTTGCCCCGTATTCAGCCTGAACAGGATAATGGTTGCCTTATGCCTGTTACCAATGTGAAAGCACAAGCGTGTATACATCCGACACATATTCCATAACACATCCTGGCACATATCCCGTGGCACACCCGAGCAGTTTTAGAGACATTGTGCTCCCCCAAGGTAGTAGAAGCCCTCGTTTCCCCTATGATGAAGCATGTTTGAGTGCTGCTTTTTTTTTTTTTTAACAGCTAGAGAAATCAGGGGTTTTTTTAACAAATATTTCTTAAGCTTGATTCTTTATTCCCCACCCACTTGTAAACTGTCTGTAAATGGATTTTTTAAATGACTGAATTCATACTATACTTCAAATTATTCACAAACATGTCCAATAAATAATTCTTGTTCTGCAGACTGTTTGTAAAATGCATATTTATTTGGAATTGAAAATTCATGCTATGCAGCTAATTAGCCTTCACAGAGGACTTGAGCAGGCCTGAAGGGTGCCTAGGGCTTGTGCTAGCTCTCGGCACAGGGATGCATTTCCCCTAACTGAATTTACATTTCTAAATTTCTTGGACCATTTTATCTGGAAATCAAATCATCCCTTCCCCCCCTCCTCCACCCCGGTTTCCTCCTTGGATCTCAGTACAATATTTGTTTGTTTTGATCAAGTCTCTCCTAGAATAATGAAATACACTCATCCTCCCTCACTAAGTTAATGCACACTTAAAACTGTAGCTTAAATTTAGTTTAGAAACAAGTTAGCCAGCAAAAAAGGAGTATAAAGAAAATACGTGTCTTTCACTCAGATTTCTTGCTAGACGTTCATCTTAGATTTTTCCATACTTCCCACTTTTAGCTTATTTTTTAATTTCTGCATGCACTGCGCATTGTTTAACTGTACTACATTGAGACCTCTTCAAATGCAACCAGACATAGCCAATATTTAGCATGACTATTATTCTTCCAATACCAATTCCATTTATGTATAATACCACATTAGGCTACAATGAAAATACAAGACAGATAATTTATAAAACATGATGGAAATCTGTTAGGTTCCATAACCTCACAAATCACTCTTTACTTTCACATAAAAATTCTCATTTTTCCATGCTAGGGGATCATACACATCATGTAAGAGTGATTTTTTTATTTGTATCTCCCTCATCATTCTCATAAATATTTAGTAAATTAATTCATGAACATCTTTTACTTTTCAAGAAAATAGAAATACTTTAAATCTTAGAAGCCCTGCTAAAACACTTTGGCTGGGATATTTTTGAAGAGTGTTGATGATCTTTAAGTGGAAAGTTCAGGGACTTCTCAAATCATAGAATCATCTAGGTTGGAAGGGACCTTAAAGATCATCTAGTCCAACCATCAACCTAACTCTGACAAAAAAATAAATAAGAAATATTTATACCATACCTCCCTGGACAGCCTATTCCAACGCTGGATAACGTTTTCCATGAAGAAATGTTTCCTAATAACCAATCTAAACCTTGAGGCCATTTCCCCTTGTCCTGTCTCCTGTGACTTGGTAGACGAGACCAATCCCTGCCTCTCTACACCCCCCCTTCAGGTAGTTATAGAGCACGATAAGGTCTCCCTTCAGCCTCCTCTTCTCCAGACTGAACAACCCCAGCTCCCTCAGCCTCTCCTCATAAGACTTACTCTCCAGACCCCTCACCAGCTTCGTTGCCCTTCTCTGGACCCGCTCCAGCACCTCAATGTCTTTTTTGTGGGAAGGGGCCCAAAACTGGACACAGCACTTGAGGTGAGGCCTCACCAGTGCCCAGTACAGGGGGATGATCACCTCCTGAGTCCTACTCACCACCCTGTTCCTGATACAGGCCAGGATGCTGTTGGCCTTCTTGGCCACCTGGGCACACTGCTGGATCATCTTCAGCCACTGTCAGCCAACACCCCCAAGTCCTTTTCTGCCAGGCAGTTCCAGCCATTCTTCCCCCAGCCTGTAGCGCTGCCTGGGGTTGGTGTGACCCAAGGGCAGGACCCGGAACTTGGCCTTGTTGAAACTCATCCTGTTGGTCTCAGCCCATCGATCCAGCCTGTCCACATCCCTCTGCAAAGCCTCTCTACCCTCCAGCAGGTCGACACTGCCGCCCAGCTTGGTGTCGTCTGAGAACTGACTGAGGGTGCACTCAATCCCCTCGTCCAGATCATTATAAAGATGTTAAAGAGAACAGGCCCCAGTACCGAGCCCTGTGGGACACCACTCATGACCAGCCACCAACTGGATTTGACTCCATTCCCCGCCACTCTCTGGGCCCGGACTCCAGCCAGTTTTTAACCCAGTGGAGAGTATTCCCATCTAGGCCATGGGCAGCCAGTTTCTCCAGGAGGATACTGTGGGACACTGTATCAAAGGCCTTCCTAAAGTCCAGATAAACAACATCCACAGCCTTTCCTTCATCCACCAAGCAGGTCACTTTGTCATAGAAGGAGATCAGGTTTGTCAAGCAGGACCTGCCCCTCATGAACCCGTGCTGGCTGGGCCTGATCACCTGGGTGTCCTTCATGCACTGCATAATGGCACTCAGGATGATCTGTTCCATGGCCTTCCCAGGCACCGAGGTCAGACTGACAGGCCTGGAGTTCCCCAGATCATCCTTCTGACCCTTCTTGTGGATGGGCCTCACCTTTGCTAAATGCCAGTGGGCTGGGACCTCCCCAGTTTGCCAGGACTGCTGGTAAATGATGGAGAGTGGCTCCACAAGCACTTCCACCAGCTCCCTCAGTGCCCTCGGGTGGATCCCATCTGGGCCCATAGACTTGTTTGTGTCTGGGTGCTGGAGCAGGTCCCTCACCGCTTCCCTTTGGGTGACAGGGGCTTCATTCTGCTCCCTACCCTTGTCTGCTGGCTCAGGGTCTGGGTACTCAGCGGACACCGTACTCCACTACTAAAGACTCAGGCAAAGAAGGCCTTCAGTACCTCAGCCCTCTCCTCATCCTTTGTCACTACATTGCCTCCCATATCCAATAGTGGATGGAGGCTATCCCGAGTCCTCCTCTTGCTACTAGCATATTTATAGAAATTCTTTTTGTTGTTTTTAACATCCAAGGCCAGGTTAAGTTCAAGCTGGGCTTTGGCCTTTCTAATCTTTTCCCTACATAACTTTGCTACACCTTTATAATCTTCCTGAGTGGCCTGCCCCTTTTTCCAAAGGCCATGAACTCTCCTTTTTCCCCTGAGCTGTGACCCCATCTCTTTGTTTAGCCAGGCCGGCCTTTTCCCTCAACGGCTCGCTTTACTGCACACAGGGACGGCCTGCGCTTTTAAGACTTCTTTCCTGAAAAACATCCAGCCTTCCTGGACTCCTTTTCCCTTCAGGGCTGCCTCCCAAGGGAAGGCATCTGAACATGCCGTAATTCCAGTGTGACAAAACTGTGAAAATCTGAGCGACAATACTGGAACTGATCTTCACTGCACTGGACATTGGACAAGCTTTAAAATTACTGACTGATATTTAGAAGTATCTGTGCTCAGTTGTGCATACAAAGATAAACTATTAATGTGTGAAGAAATCCGAAAAAATAAAAGCTATTAAAATACTATTAAAAAAAAAACCCAAACCACAAACCAACATCTTTCAGATCAAGCAAGCCTATATCAAAACACATTGCTATCAAATCCTTCTGCCTTAGAAAGTAGAGCAGGGCCAGAGAAGCTGAGAAAGCTATAGGTGTATCTAGATGTAGGAACACCTTTTCAGCAGGCCGTGTTTATTGATATTCCTAGAAGTACTAGGCTGCTTGTGGAAACATTACTTCTCAAGACAGAATTGCTGACTAGCAAATATCGTATAGCCCTGCCTAGCATTAAATACCTACTTTTAACGGGGCCACTTTAGGGAATGAGTCACAATGTAGAACCTTAGATCCCCCAAATGATATAATTACTGAGAAAGGGTATGGCAAGTGGAGAGCATCCAGATGCCATCTTGTTTTATTTCTGGGGCTGATGAAAGCTGCAATTTGTTACTTAGTTAAACCTGGCAGATTAATGACCTATCAAATTAGAGATGCTGTACACTGCATCAAAGTCACAACCCACTTATTCAGATCCCGTACCTATTAAATCAAATCTATAACTGAGCAAACCACATCCCTACTGAAAAGCATTCCCCAATCAACCACGCTGAGACGCTAATCAATATGGTCACCCCAGCCAAGGACTTCATTGTGCTGAAGTCACACAGGACGGCTACGACGGTGCAATGTCTTACGGGTGGATGAGTTGCTTCAGAGCTGTGCTGGTCACACAGGACGGCTACGACAGTGCAATGTCTTACGGGTGGATGAGTTGCTTCAGAGTAAATACGCTCTCCCTATAAACATGCTCCATAAGTATGTACCACTGGTATAAATATGCACCATTCCTTGGCGAAGCTCTGGAAAGAAAATGAAACTCCCACCAATGGCTACTCAGAACATGAGCAGTTGGATTATGAACCCCAGGAAAACCTCAGTTTAAAACCCAATTTCAGACTACATCATCACGAGGTATCAGAGAAAGCTGTAAAATGCAATTCTATAGACTAAGTTCTCTTCTGTACAGCACAAATGTGCTGAGTTTGATGCAGAAAGATTTGAAACCAGCTGGGTGAGGTAGAGAGGATTCAATATTCCTTTTGCACATACAGACAATGATCCTCATGTCAATGATAGGATTTTTTTTTTCCCTGAGTTAGTTCAGGGAGTTATGGATCAGTTGAATCTGAGCCTTGTCAGCACCCAGAACGTTAATACCCGAACGTGCATAAAAGGTAGGTGTAGATCTTGGAATAAAAGGAACAGTGGGAGGAAAAAGATAATAGCAAGAAGGCAGAAGTAATGGAATTTCTGGCTACTTGCCCATACAAGAACAAGGAAAACATCAGTTAACAGTCCTTGCAGGGCTGTTATCTGCACTGCCCCTGCTGCCGGTGCCTGTATTCAGAGGTGGAAGGAAAGCACGACTGCAGGACAAGAAAAACAGTAAAAAAACGGGAACTCCCTAGTTGCACTACCTTAAGGACATGGGTACAGGCAAGCATTTTGCAGGTGTTGGTTCCAAGAAATGTACAACCAGGTCTAAGACTAATGAAGAAGGTCTTGACCAAAATTGTTCCCTAAAAACAAAATGCCTGAAAAGCCTTCACACTCCGGATAACTTTATTATGCATCCTTAGAGAATATAGCATGAAATGCTTAGCCTAGATTTTCACTACCCATTTGTTTCTTTGTAGACACTAATTCAGAATTCAGGCAGGAGGAGCAGGAGGAGCTCCAGTACCCCCAAAGAACCAAGTGTTTCTGCAAGTCGGTGACTCTACCTCTACAAGGAATGAGTCCCCCTTTGCTCCTCTTCCCCGTATTTTTGGGAAACAGCATGTAATGAAACTCATTTCCAGAACACATGAACTCTCTTTGTATGTTAAAAAATTGCATATTTCTGCCTACAAGCTCCAAACTACGAACAAGGCTGCCCAGGCTGGGTATGTACGTAGGTGTGAGCAAAACCACACCATCACCATCAAAGCAGTGAGACCACAACGATAAAATAAAAGGATGTCTCTGCTGCAAGAGAAAGTCATTTTCAGTGGGGAAGAGAAACATGATGCTGCAGCTCACTCTTGCTGTAAGGGAAGATGCTGAAGTGGAGAGAGGGCAATGTTTTCCTTCTTTGGAAACATAACCCACACAGAACCTCACTGCAATTGTCCTTGGAAGCCGAGCTCTGGAAGAACAATTTCCAGAATTAAATAGTTAGGTGCAATATTAATACTGCAGGCTTAGTCTTATTCTTAATTTTTGATTTGGACTCACAGACAGGCAATTAATTTAAATTAGGTGTATCAGAAGGGATGCTGTTGTAGCAGATTTCTCATCTGTTAATTTAGAACTAGCAGCAATGGTGTCCAGTCAAGTTTATTTTAATTTATGGGCATATTCACTCTTCTGCTCAGAAGGAAGAGCAAACATGGAATTGATCAGACTTTTTCAATATTTCTTTCTCCTTCTAATTTTGGGGCACTTGCTTCCAAATATATGGCACAAAAACACAGCCAAAATGAATAGCAGAAGCAGTAGAATTCCCAGATTGTTAAAAATGATCAAAACCTGAGTATCCTGAATATTGGTAGAATTTCTTTCCTTTTACTAATGAGCTTCCTACAGTCTATAGATAGGGATCTGATTTAATTTGAGTATCTCTTAGAATAAGTATATTCTCCCAGGTACAAGAATATGTCCTATTATTTGAAATGTACTTGACTTTCTTTCAAAACTACACGTCATTTCAGAAAAGAGGTAATATGTTAGAGGTGAAAAGTGGATAGCGCTATCATATTAGTTTTGTGGAAAGCTACATCTGACTCCAAGGGTTTTCTCTACTGCTGAAGAAAGTGTCCTGCCTCAGCACTCCCACCCAAAGGACTGGTTTTCTTGATTCACTCTGGCATCCTCAGCGGGCAATAAAAGCCTTACATGAGCAGCCTGACATATTAAGAAAGGATCTTCCTGACTCGTCGTTCATTTTTGAACCGTTATGTTATTGAATCCTGCCTGAGGAACAGGCTTTAATATGCAACATCCCCAACACATCTGACTCCCTTTTACCGACCTGGGCCCCTGCGTTATTCTGTGTACATCTTACATCTTGTGCAAAGGATATAGATTAACAAAATCAGGACACTTCCACAATTTTAGCACATCAAAATTAAAATTTGTAAAAAGAAAGGCACTGGGGTTGCAAAACTAATCATTATAAGTTAAAGTGCTATCTTAATCCAGCCCCCCCAGGCTGTTTACACCGTGAACATAAACACGAACACGCCACAGACATAAACCCCTCTTTCCCACAGGAGCTGTGGCCGCCTTCCCTAAGCCACTGCGTGTTGTGTGGTCACTG
The DNA here is from genome assembly GCF_001431845.1 of Calidris pugnax. Classification (NCBI taxonomy): domain Eukaryota; kingdom Metazoa; phylum Chordata; class Aves; order Charadriiformes; family Scolopacidae; genus Calidris; species Calidris pugnax. The sequence goes on from NW_015092359.1 coordinate 2,334,936, forward strand.
TCACCCCACCACTGCCCGTCGTGTGGCTGCACACACTGCCTGTGCCCGGCGGCTCACTCTCTGGTTTCTGCGTTGCTGGTTACTGAATTGCCCCAGAGAGTACTGGTATGCCAGTCTGTGTGAGCAGGCAGTATCACTACCCATTTTGGGGGGACCAAGGGAGCTGAGGAACAGAAACACAGAACCAAGTTGCAGCGATTGTGGTCCTAACAGCTTCCAGCTAACCAAGCCAGATGCCTTATGGCATCCTCTAGACTCCTGCACAACTTCAGTCAAGCATACAGGCCAGGACCACATCTGCTGTTTAGGGAGAGACAAAGCTAAGAGAGAGTCAGGGATCTGTGAAGCCTGAATTGAGCAGGAAGCTGCCTGTAGCCATCCCATGAAATGCTACACACCGGGCATCTGTAGCCTCTCATTCTTAATGGAACCTAGGCTCTCAATTGAGTACTGTAGGGCAAGTAACTTCTGGGCAGTCAGGAGTCAATGTGCTGAGTCTTCTGCTTAGGATGAATCACTAGCAAGGGTAGGTGCATCTTTACAGCACTTACATAGCATCTCAGGTGTGCAAACAAATACATAGGAAGAGTTCTTACTGTCACATTTGTCAACTGGGGTTTCTCAGTTGTACCTATGATGCATATTAGGCACAAAACTTAATTTCTGATCTTGCCTCTAAGACCTTGAGATATGAACATTCTTCTGGAATTGAGCCAAGACTTATCTTTTTGTCAGATCACTTGCTCATGTATTTGAAGATGTTCAGCACTGTACTATCAGATAGTTAAGGCAGGCACTGGAGTGGCAGGCAGGTGCTGTAGTATCTCAGAAAGAAAGAGAAATGAGGCTGAAGAAAAGGGGCTCAAACCATCATCACCAGGCCTGTGATCACCATCACCTGACTGCAGTTCAGACGTACTCTTAAGGCCATACGTCTTGCCAGCCACAAAAAAGAGCAACAAACAGACATTCAGAGTACCAGTTTGTCCAGGTTGAACCCCTTCAACAGGAAGGCTGACTCAAGAGAAGCAGAATTAAACTCTCTCCACAACTGTTATTCTGCCCCACAAGCAGCAGAAAACCCGCTCTGGGAATTCCTAACACCTCCTGTAAAGAAGCGTTTTGATTTTATAAGAAGGCAACAAAGATATCACAGCAATTAGATATCATTTTGGGGCGCTAATTTTCACCTGTAACCTTTTGTGCTATTTTGGTCTTTACTAGAGGAGAAGTTACTTTCACTGTGGCACTTAAATTGACTAAGATTTATCACATTCTCCTAGCAATTTCTTTAATGCGCCTTCAGAGCATTATGTAAAAATTGAATAGGCAGAAGAGTCTGCTCCAGAGCTGTAGGCAAACAGATGTCTTGCAGCATCTTTCCAAACCTCTATCCCCTGTTGGAAATATCAAAGCTGCAACGTCCACTCAAAGAGACTGTCAAAGTCACTCTCACCAGCCAGGATGGCAGGACACAGCTTACGTGGAGCAGGTCCAGTAATAATAACATCAACCCCAAATTAAGCTCTCGGGTAGCAGGGCAAACAGCCAAGTGAATACAAGAATTAGGGAAACAAAATTCCTCAATCACGACCCATTGCTGGTTTCAGAGGGAGAGAGATCTCCATCCAGGATTTCTATGAAAGTTTTAATTATATGCAAACTTCAGAGAATTTCTTCTGTGTTTTTACTGAGCTCATTAGGGACCAAGAAGGAAACGTTCTAAAAAGCACTACATTAGGGTTGTAAAGTACAAAAGACTCTTATTATTATAATAATAATTATTATTATTATTTTAACCTACATACACTAGTTAATGGTCCAACATGTTTTGAAAAATACATACTGTACTTCAATATTACATATATGCTGTCCAAATAGATGCTGTGTGTCGACGGTGGGAAGGACGCACTTGAGGATGCATACAAAAACATTTGTTTGAAAAAGTTATTACATTTTCTAATAAACTCAGAGAAAAGAGAAGGTATGCTTAAATGACAGCTTAGGTAAGGAAACCACATGGTTAAAAAGAGTCTTTCAGTGAAGTGCTGAAATTACAAACCAAATAAAGAGGAAAGGATTCATTACGTTCCTTGTTCTTGAGAGAAAGTTGCTATCAAAATTGCGTATCGAAAATGATGCATATACTTCATTTGCCAAATATCTGGGAGTTCTTCTGTACCTTTTAAATTGGCTTTGGGAAACAAAATCATCATGTGAGTGTTACTTCAAAGTTCTGTTATACATCCTACAATCGTTCTGCAGTAGCCTTATTATATTAATATATTTTACTTACTATCGCAAAAGGAACCTGCCATGTAAAAAACCTCACCTGTCAAACTCCCAACTTTTCAGTGCACAAACGAGGACAGTTGAGCACACAGCTCAGGATAAAAAGCTAGACAAATTGTAGATATACTGTATTTCAGAAAGGTTCTTGAGATGCTGAATACATATAGTAAGGAATACAAAAGTATCCCTTTGCGACATGTGCTGCTTAGTTCAATAACCTTCTGTAAGGCTGGAAATACTTTATCTCTCTCTCTGTATTAACAGAAGCATTGTTCTTTCTACTTTTTTTTTTTTTCCCCTAGACAAGTTAAGATGAAAATTAACAGCTGAGGAAAATCTGCATATGAATGCATGGTAGGGTGCAACAAATGGCAGCCTGTGTAACTCCCAGGAGGGCTAGATCCAGTACAAATGTGCTGGTCTCCCCACCAGAGCCAACCAGTGCTGGCAGAGCCCTGTAAACCAATACTGGATATTGTAACAGTCTCAGGGCCTTCCACATCTAATTGAGGTATTTCTACTACAGCGCTGCATGGCTTTATCCCTAAGGTCATTTCACAAGGATTTATAGAGTTCAGCAGGAACGATACCTAGGTGAGCATTCTTTTCAGATTTAACCAGTTAGGCGGTTTTTTATTTTAAAGAAAAGCTTCTCACAAAATGCAACCTTAAATAGAGATGCTACATACCCTTTTAAACTGCCCTCTAGAGCCAAGTGAAATTTTGATCTGAAGATTAAACCTCTGCATTATATTCTCTCTGAAATCAAATAAAAAGTAATGAAGAATCCTCCTAGTGCACAGTACTATACAAATACAAACCAGAGGGAAAAAAATGTACAATGTTCTGGTGTGTTAATTCTGCTGTCCTATGGTGGCTAGAACTGAGCAAGTAAATACCTCGCTGCAGTTATTCAAAATATATTGTTACCTTTTCCAGATATGAAGTGTTAAAAAAGCTATATCAGATAGTCTTAGAACCTTGCTAAGCTGCTTTAGGTTCTCTAGAGGTAACTGAAAGATAAATGTTAATATTTTAGCATGGGTACATATGTAAACAAATACATTTATCTTTGGATATTAAGAGCTCTATATTTGAACAAAAAAGGACTTAAAAGCAGATGATTTACTGGTTCTGAATGTATCTGATTATATTGATTTGATTTTCTAGGCAATGTACTTGACTCACTGGTTTTTGCATTCGATTTAGCAGATGGTAATTTTGATTCTCTATATGAGGTACATGGCATGGTAGGTGAAATGGCTGATAAATAGGGAATTCAACTGGATAGGAAATACATTTCATTTCACAGTTGACTTTCTATTTAAAAAAAAAAAAAAAGTTTCTATTTAAAATATTCCTGTTCAAGGGGGTAAAAAAGGGCTTTAACACGGCCTGTTGATTTCACCACTAGCTGTACTTTCCAGATACTGTAATGTACAGTAAATATTTTAATCACAATATGTTTCCTCAGATTTTGTCTCTCTATTTCAATGCGTCATGCATTCAACATAACTTTAAATTTCTGAACCAACCATCATATCCCCCCCTGATTCTCTGTCCTGACTTTCCTACACAGAGGAATCCCTCTTCCCAGTTTTCTCTCCCTCTGTGCCAGGCCTCTCAACTCAGACTGGAGGCAGGTCCCTCATCTCCAACATCAGTGACAAATTTTTACTTCTCGTCCAGGTTACATCTCTGATTTTCTTCTCCTGTTCATACACCCTTCTGTTTAAGAAAAGCTATTTCCATTGTTTTATACCTTGACATTTCTCCTTCCTTACTCACAGATTTGTACAAGTCTCACCATCCTCTATTTTGAATGCTCTGGGGTATTGTTTTTCCTTCACTGCCCTGTTTACCCATAATTTTTTTTTCTAAATTTCCTCATCATTTCTCCTTTTATGACCTCTTCTTATCATTTGTATGCTGATACCAGCCCTGATGTTGCATCTTCTACCTTACTTTTGCCTATGTGGATCCATGGACACTTTCTTAGACACCTTGTGCTCACCCCCATCTCAGTCAAATGATTTGAAGAGGAGTAGAGTACAAATTTGGAATTACTCACCAGCTATTTCTCACTACAGTTCTTCTTCAAGAGAAATAGACTTGTGTTCATTTCTGCCCTCCATCAGTGTTAAGAGTTTAAACCTGGAGTTGAAGGTACCTGCATCCCACCTCCATGAAAAGGAAGGAGTTGGGGAACACACAGGGGACCTGGGGAGACTGCTCATTATCCCGAGGCTTGGGTCGAACTGCCAGAGTAGCTGTGCTGCCTAGGACTTCAGAGTCCTAGAGAAGAGAAAAACTGGTCAAAAAGAAGAGAAAAATGAAACGATCGGGGCAGAAGACCTCATTTAAGAGATATCTCTGAAGAGACATTGGGTCGGAGGCCACAAACACTCCAGCTGCAACAAGAGGACATGGAGTGGGAGGGCATCTCTCCACAGGAACAGGAAGAGGACACATGCCGATTTATAAGCCCAGAAGCAGTGGAAAACATAACAAAATGCTTGCAAGTAAACAAGGGAGAAAGATTAAATGTTTCCTTTAACCTCCTCAAACAGCAATTACACTGCCCAAAGTGGACCGTGTCACTTCAAGCCACTTCATGAGCCAAATCCAAGGGTTCCTAAGTCGCTTTTAATAAGATAAGTGTTCATAGTCTGATGATACCAGATTTCTCTCTGAAGCAGAAAAAAACCACCACCATGTTCGAAAGAGCAAAGGCACTGTTTGATGCATGTTGCTCTGGGAAACCTGAGATAACCCCGGGGGAGAGAGGAGAGGCAGTGGAGAGGAGAAGAGCACACGGTTATTGTAGTACAGCGCACCAAAGCTGTTTAAGAAGCCAAGTAAAAGCTACAGTGGAGGTGCCTGGAGGTTACAACAGCCGCCTTGACCCTGGAAAATGCATTTTCCATGAAGTTCCAAGAGCAAATATCATGAGTTGGAGGCCAAACAAAACCCATGAGAAGAAAAAGAAGAAAATGAGCTCAAAAGAAATGGAGATTCGGTCCTTTCAGGTCAAATGCTACGTTTATAATGCCTGCACTCCCATCTACACTGTCGTCTCACGGAGGAAGAAAAATAAAACATTTCAGTAGGCAATAGGAAGAAAAATCTGAGAAATGCCTCAGATCCAGGTTTTCAAAGGTATCTATGGACAGAATAGATGCATTAAAAAAATCAGGAATAACTGCTTTCATATCTCCCTTTGAAATTCTAAGTGCCACGGAGGTGATTTTCAAAGTCTCGCTAAAAGCCCAGCTACAGTTTTAAATATTGAAGTACCTTGGAGAACATTGGCCAACGTTTCTTAGGCTTTTTTCAAAATGAAATGCAATTTCTTGTGTTTGTGGATTAGCAATTTTAATCCTCCCTGCACTGAAACAAAGACTGTTAGGGTTAAAAGTAGTTTAAAGTAGTAGTATATTCCAGTGGTAGGATTCTGTGTAAATAAACAGAACCCTGAAGCAATACTGAAATTGTCCTGAAATTTCTACCAGGAAATTAGGTAGAGTGAACCTGAATAATATCGAAGAAATAAAAAAAGATGCATTTTATCCAGTTATATTTTATTATGTAAAATTATGCAAGGTGATAGTGGAATTATAAAACCACACCTTTGGATATTTTAACTTTTGGAATTCCATGTTCATTCCATCACTGGCCTACATACACATGGGTCTACATGAGGTATGGTTCTCTCTTTTTATCATGTTGTGATATATTTTTCATAATGATGACTTTTAATAGCAGTTGAGGACAGTTTTGAAGGTTAATACTGTTAGAGGAAGATACACCATGCCGTATTATCTCCTTACCCCTCTATTGCCCTACACCTCTTCCTCCCCAAATTACCTAAAGCCTTCCCAAATGTTCCACCCCTAAACATCCCATAGGGGTATTATTTGCACTTCTCTTCCTGCTATTGTCTCTCTGAGCTCCTCTGTGGGGGTGCAGAACAGCTTTTATCACAGAACCCAACAGATACTTTAAGTAAATCTATAAATGATGTGAAACGTGGCAGTGTTTGACAACGCTGCTACAAAGATCCAGTAAAGAACTCTATACAGATGAAGTCATATCTACTTTGACTGCAAAGTTATTTCATTTTGTTTCTTTAGTCTATTAAGTCTATTAATATTCTACAAAGTGGCAATGTGTAGAAGTATTTAAACTGTCACAAATATAAACAGAAGTTACTTATGTTCACACGTGCACATTACTGTTGTATCACTGGGGGGCTCTGACATTCTCAGCAACGGCACTACGCTGTGCTGTACATAAATTGGCAGGAATTCACATTTGGGATTACTGCTCTCAGCACACTCAAACACACTGCAGTCAGGTCGACACATTTTCAGCTTAAATACTGCTCTTCCATATTTCTGATTAATGAATTTTCTTTAGTGTTCACTCAATCAAGTACCTAAAGTTTAAACCTTCTATCAAATCAATAAAGCCTTTCCAGTATTCATTATTTAACTCTCAAATGCTTTTCCTTCCTTAGCATTTTTTCCCTGCCTTCCTTAGGTACATTAAATATTTTGGAGAAGCGCTGTGAAGACCCTAGCATAAGAAAGAACTACTTTTCAAAGTTTATGTTCAAACTACATTTCTTTATGATATAAAGTTAAATTCCTTCGAGTTGCAAATAACCAATTAATTATGGCATTAATTCAAACAACTTAGGTTGCCCAGGTTCCCTACAGATTGCATGATCACATATATAACTAACTTTTTAAGTAAGTGGTTATGACTACTTTGGTTAATAGGTTGTCAGTAGGCTTCATCCACACCCCATACCCCAGTTTAAAGAACACACAACAGTTTGACGCCTGTCAAGAAGATCTAATCTAAAACAGAATACACTGTAGTGACATCTAAGTTGTATATATAAATGTATATATACGTAACTTTATATATATATAATTCTATATATCCATACATAGATACATTAAAAAATACATATGAATGTATGAAACCCTAAACCCATCAGCAAGTGGGTATACCCTCTCTGTAATGGCTCTGGCAAACTTGGCTCTGGTGTTGGCACAACAAAATTCTATAAATTTCTTCAGTCAGGAGACACGATACATTTAGCCTCATTTATCATAATTAGCTAGAGTAATTTCAATGTTATAATAAGGCCTATGGAATTGATTTTAGTTGTTTATTTATTTTAGAGAAAATATTTTCCATTTGTCATCATAATTTCTGCTGTGTACTTGACCTTTTAATCAAAACGTGCACAATCATTTCTTTTCATCCTATGCTGATTCGCTGATTACTTTTGCTCATAGCTTATGTGTTGCCCAAGTGCTGAGTAACCAACAGCCAGAAGGATGACTCATTAGCACGATACACAGCTATCACGCTATTCTAGGAGATGACTGAAAAAACTGATGCAGGACTGTCTGTCTTCTTGCACCTGCTCCTGGGCTGTGGAGCTGCAAATCAGCATCAGAGTGACAGGACAGAAACTGCAGTTTTCTGCTACCCAAGGAACCGATGAAGGAGTGCCTGAGCCCATGTCAGAGTTAATTCATATTGCATTTGTGCTTTAAAAACTTTCTTCTTTCTGTTTTACCTGCAGCAATTAAGCTATATGAAAACTCAGAATCTGTCCAGAAATATAAAAAACCTTCCTTAAGAGAAAAGGAAAAAAACACAAAACTCATTATCAAATACAGGGCAAATTATCAGTTGGGCAAGTATCATGAAAAGGAATTAATCAAGACAAATATACTAAAAAAACCACCTATAGTACAGAATAAATCTTGCATAAGCTGTACATCGATACAGAGTGTAAAGTCATAAAAATAAAGTTTTCCAATAAGCATTTTGCAAAAAGAAGTAGCTAACTGGCTAACTGCCTTATAACTGATCAGCGTTGACCTGCAGTGCCTCCTTTACTAGTTCAAACCTGAAAATCAAACTTCTCATTAAGTAAAGATTTTTTCCAACTGAAAGGAAAAAAAAAAAAAAGAAAGAAAGGATCTCTGTAAAGTTGTTTAAAAGTTTGCCCAGAGGAGCCTTTCAAAGACTGGTTCTGTAAAGTTGTTTACAGGTTTGCCCAGAGGAGCCTTTCAAAGACTGGATTGGAAAGAAACATGGTCCACTATAAACAAAGCTAGTTACAGAAACACTGTAAGCAATGCAGTCTTACTTAATATACATGGAGAATATTGATAGTGGAACTCAATTATGAATGACAGAGAAAAGTACTGAAAATTAATCTGAATAAAATGAAGGCAATTGATCATTGTCAACAACCCTGAAAAGCCAAAAGAAAACCCCAAACCCAAGCTCAGCATGTTTGGAGAGATAATTGAAAAGTAGAACAATAAATCTGCTTTAATAGCCATTTAGGTCAAGTAGAAATCAGACAATAGAATTCAGGTAGAAAAGAACCAGTCTGACACAAATAGATTTGCAAATATGAAAGTTAACGTGAGAGTATTCTTCCCCAAGTGAACAGAGGGACCTACAGTCAGGACATCCATCAGGTAACATATGGTTCAGAAAAGAGATGCAGAATTCAAAGGAGCCATATCTTTACTACGTAATAAAAAAGAGTTTAAATATGAGCAGACCAGAAACAAAGGAATTAAATTTAAAAAAAAATTAAAAGGGACAATAGCACAACTTTCCTCCAGAAGGAAATACAGTATATATGGTTTCCAACTTCTGAATAGTACAATTCAGCAGTATTGCTTGAAGCTTGTAACTGGAAAATTAATCTATCAGCCAGTGACATAGATGCTGAACAGATGTGTTCAGATACAACTTGTATTGATATTGAATTGAGGAATAGAGGAGAACAGAGAATTTTACCTGAAACTGTTGCTAAAGGAATTTTATCTGCACCTCAATTTCACTAGAACAGAAAGGTTAATGTGTACTTTCTGTCCTCAGCCTGAGTTAAAAACAAGAAGGATCTGTCATCGGGCTCAGATAAAGGAAAATCTCTCAGCTAGCCCTTGTCATTATTCTTGCTGATTTTTTATTCTTCTTATTTGCACAAAGCTGCTTTCATCAAACTTACTTCTATTATCCTGAATTACTTATAGATAAAAATGCTGAATCATAAAACCGTGGTAACAGATCTTCAAATTAATGTGAAGAGATCCACAATATCCTATCTTAAAGCTATATCTTTTTAATACCTATCAAAGCATAGAATTACCTCACATTTTAATACTATTAATGTACTTAGAATAAAACAGTCAACTGTGCCTTAAGAGGAAATAATGTAACTCTTAAGTTCACACAACTCTTTCTCACAAATTCTTTCTTAAAATGTTGTTTAAGTTCTTAAGGAAATATTTAACTCACCTTCTGCACATTCTGAAAGAAAAGTACAGATTTAAATTGCATTAATTTTAAGGGCAAGATTAGTCTTACATGAATTTGACTGCAGTGATTAGAATTTATCCTTTAGCTCACCACTCCTCTACAAGGCACAGGTTTGACTTTGCAAATCAAGAGACACCTTTACTAATAAAAATATTTGCTAAAATATTTGCACCAGAGACCTGGCCTTTATTTTCATTCCTCTGCAAAACATGCTGAACAGGTCTCTTAATAATTACCTCAGGAAAACCTCATAAGTTCTCCCTCTTTTTTTATTTGGTTAATTCCACACCTTACCATAACTGGCCTTTTTTTTTTTTTTTTTCCTCCTGCTATTCCCTTAGATTTCAGGAAGAAAGGATCATTAACCTTTGAGCATTTTCTACTTAAAAAAAAAAAAAAAAAAATGTGAGCATTTTCTACTTTAAAAAAAAAAGCAAAAAGCCAGATTCTTAACCGAACATAAAGACAAACAGAAGAAGAACTTCTCTGAAATTACCTTTAATCTACGGGACAGGCTGTCTAAATGCAAATGAATCCACAAATGTCTTTGCAGATCCATGGAAAATTTGGTAATTCCAAAACAAGAGCTAACAACCCAATCTCTGTGAAGGGAAAGCCATCTTTTGAGGACTGTTTTCAGAGCGGTCAATATCAGTTGGAGTAAAAAAGAAAAAAAAAGTATAATCAAATATATTGATAGTTAAAATATAGCAATATGTATGCGATAAAACCATAAGTAGCCCTATAAAGTACTCTCAGAAATACAGAAATACCTATGAATAAGATCTCTATACCACGTTCTCAAGTGTTCTACTGCAGAACAATGTATGTTTCCTTCCCTGCTCTCCAACCTCCCTTCCACAAACGGGTAGCAGAGCACTGCAGCAGCACTGGCCTTCAAAGACGAGAAAAGGAAATGAAAATGAGTTGCCAAAGAGGATTCAAAGAATCAACAGGAGGGAAAAAAGGAACACAACCTGGATTTGACACATTTCAATTCACTCTGTGACACTGCCTGCTCCCGAACCGTTACAAGAATATTCTTGTGAAACCCTGTATTGAAACTAACATTCACGTGCTTCCTGTAGTTCAAAAATGACAGGCGCCAAAGAAGAAAACTCCCTAGTTTTTGTCGCTTCCAAAAATAGCCTTAAACATTTTTTACATAGATGATCCATAATCCTCACAGCACATGCATCAGCTCAAAGATGGCTAAAGGGGTGTGGAGTGCAACCAGCTGGTCCCAGACTCCTCCTTCACCTGGCATGAAGAGTGTGCATTAGCCATGAGACTTCATCAACTTCAATTTATGGATTTTCAAATGCTGGATACTCTCTCTATTCCAGATTAAGGGGAAACAGACACACTACATTTGAAAAGGGAAAACACATCTGAACTGTTTGTTTCGTTGTAAAGGGCACCTTTCGGAGGAACAAAACATTCCAAGAAGGTTCTTTCCATAAAAATAGCATCTCACAGAGACACTGAGTGGATGGAGAATTCCACTTGTCAAATTATTTTTTCATGGCTGCTATGTGAGATTGCAGCAGGCAGATTTGATAAACAGCCAGTCCACAAATCTCCAGCACTTTTACCACTCCTTTTGGGAAACTGCTCATGCCCAAAGTGCAGTCAATTCAGACAACTGCAAAAATAGACTCCCCAGCTCCCCTGAAGCTGCCCCCCTGCTGAGCCACCGAGGTTACATCCTTCTTTAGAATTACCCTATTCCTTTTCTCCTCGTTGAAATAACAGAATTTGCCAAATCCACTGTGACAAAGAACTCAATCACCCTCTGTCATGTTTATTCTTCTATTGCAGTCAAGCCTTCTGATGGGGCTGTAGGATAAAATTGCAGACACTGGAAAGTTTTTTTGAATTTTCCATTGTCCTCTAAATCTTCTCACCTTATTTTCCATGCAGTTAATCCCTTGCTTTTGCTTCATGGAACGGAAGCCCACTTACTTCTAACTCTGTCTCCATTCAGCAAAGTCCTGGTGTAGAAGGCTGACCTTGATTATTTGCTCACTTTGTGTAAACATCAGCTGAAATGCCAGGGCTTGATTCCAGCCTCACTTCTACTTGTTGTACAGCATGACAATGAAATTGCCTTCATTATTTCTGTGCTGTGCCAATGAGATCAGAAAGTAAGTTCAGAACACATCATCCTACACAGGAGTCTAATTTATTCCTCTAAATTACCGGGACACTTATTTTGTCACGAGCTCATACGTATATGGATGGTGTGTATGGATGTTTATTTTACCCAGCACTGGAACCTTGCCTAGCTTTACTAGATGCCTTTCCCTCACACTTGCAGACTCGAGTCTTATCTAGCTCGAGTTTATGGCAGCTAAAATAACCCCGTTTGACCAAATGTTCAATCTCGTTGTTAGCTCAGGCAGAGATTATAGTCACACTGTTCCCATTGGGATGGCTAATGTCACATCAGTGCTTTCGTTACAAACCCTGTTCTAAAAATTCATTCCAAGATGAAACATGATTGGCATATCAGTTCAATGCTTGAAAGTCCTTTATAAAATAGTTGAAAACAGTTTAACTATTTTTAAGCTTTAAGAAGAAAAGCAACATAAAACCAAAACTAAATTCTCATTGTTGTCTATACATACAGCATAAAATGTTTTTTCTCTTTGAAGCTGGCAATCATTTCACTCAGACCTTGTCCACTAGATTAAGTCTGAACGAAGGTGGAATAGGAGGAAGTAGGGAAAGAAAATTAGGAAGAGGACAGAGGTATCATGGCAAAATAAGGGGAAAGCTGAACTTGTTCCCCTCCACTATAAGAGCTTGTTGTACTAGTGGTGTGAGATAGAAGTGATGGACTGATATCTGAGTCTTACTTCTGAGTTTCCTACGTGGCAAATCTCTTCTGCAATGTTCAAGTTGAGTTGATCAGCGTGCAACCCAGACAAAAGTGACCTGGTAGACTGCGACCATCACAGCAGGACTTCTGATTCCGGTATTGCCTTCGGGAGGCAGATGACTTAAAACTGTTCAGCCAGAAGTCCTGGAAGACTCTTAGTTTCATGAAGCCAGACTTACTAAAGAACTTTCTAGATCAATGTAATCAAAGAGAACATGCACATCCCTTCTAATTCCAGTCTGCAAGAAAACCACGGTTACAGTTACTGGCATTTGCTTTAAAGTATGTTTTGAGGCACGTTTTTCTATTGCTGACAAAAGATCAAACTATCCCATTTAAGGAACAGCTTAAGAAAACAGCCTATTTATGCTTTTGATAGTAACCTTTGCCCAAGCAGTGTGGCAGGACTATCTTTTCCTGGCACTTGAAGCCCTACTGAGGAAAGCCATTGACAGATGCTATATTCCCAGAAGGAGGTAAACTCTTGACGTGGCTGGCTGGATCATGTTCTTCCTTGGCACTTGCCACATAAAAAATGCAATAAAATAAAAAAAACCCCACTGTACTGTTTATCACAGATGCCTAGAAAACCCTTCAGGTCAGAGGAAGAGCTTCCAGCTTCAGCAAACAGTATGTTCTCTGTACCAAAGCGTCCAAGCTGTTGACAGAGAACACACTTGTAAAATGCTTTCAGAGCTTGTTAGTTTAGAGGCTGCAGATATAATCCAGTTTCAAACGTGCACAAAATTACAAAGCTTTCAAATTCACTGAGGAAGCAGCTCTCTGGCCAGCAAATGGTTTATTGGTGCGTGAGAGAGAGACTTCACAGTCATGGAGCTCAACTGGGCTCTCTTCTTTGGTTACTCCTACCTGGCCTTTGGAGCATTTTCTGCTACAGCAAGTGTTCTAATATCTCAGCTTTCTTCTTCCTGCTACCAGGAATGAGTCAGGATTCTTTTCTATCACTAGCTCTCATCTATTCTCTCTGCATTACTGCCAACAGCAGGGATGTGCAATGGCCCTAATGAATTTTGCAGGTTCAGTTGAAAAAGAGCCAAGTCTTTTAGCTGCTTCACCTCGATACAGGTTGCATCAATTAGCTCACAGACAGGTGAACATATCACTAAAAAATCTGACCTAGCAAATTCTTGCAGCATGGATTAGTAGTGAGATAAACTGAGATAAAACCTTGCTTTGCCAGGTTTTAAAAGAAAAATAAGTAAACTATGCATAAAGAAACCTTCTTAAGCAATAGGAAAAAGAAAAACTGCCTGTGACATGGACAAAGTCATGCCACGAACGTGCAGTCAGACCTCTCCAGTGGTAAGAAAGAATTGAAATTTATCCTCAGAACTTTAAACAGAGGGCAGGGGAGCACCCTTGGCACTGCTCCTTATGCACACAGGAGTACTCTCCTTGCGTCTCCAGAAAGCAGGCCAGTAAAAATTGCAGAATAGCAAGCAATTTTAGAAGGAAATAAAAACCGAACTTGAAGTCTATCAATAAACATGCCACTCCCTATAGATAGATACGGTAACAAAAGCTATTTTTCAGCCTGCATTTATTATACAAAGAGTTGAGATTTGTGACAAGATGCTATTGTTGTTCTCACAGAACCTGCCTGCCACAGAACAGAGATCACTCCTTGATCTCTGTGGAGTGGCTCCACGTGCCCAGACTTGGGAGATGAGTTTGCAGAAGATCAGGATCAAGATACTTCTCTGTTGTTTCTAGCTGAAAGTGGCTCTTATGAACGCTGGACGCAAAATGGTCTTCCCTACATTCCTAATTCTTGTTTCTCAGCTAGTATGGAAGAGAAAAGTGAGAAGATTACAATGCTCAAGTGAGAAGGCACGGGAGAAGGATGAATATGGGCAAGAAGTAAAGGGAGAAAAATAAACAGGCATTGGTGGAGACTGCCAGCAAGCAGGGCAGAAGGGAACAATTGGAACGTAAACCCCCGCCAGAAGCAGGAATTGAAACACGGTCAGGCAACAGCTTGGCTATTTAGCAGCAGAAGTACATTCCTCATCAGTCTTCTGTGCCAGATCTGCAGAGAGGGTGACTTCATGCTGCAGGTTTCCCTGTTAACTCAAACGGTTTACATCTGTGCTACTGACCTGAGAGCGCTGATTGTAAGGTACTGCCCTAAAATGCTGAGCACTGCAGAAATGCCTTCTCTGCTCTGCATAACCCAGTCCCAAGAGATTGCAAGATTCCCACTGATCTCCAACTTTAATTACCTTATGATCATAACGAGACCAATGTTTTGGTACAGGTCTATTGGAAGATGTGTTGATTGATTCTGAAATTGCCACCTGTCTCGTTTTCCTGCAGCTGAAAGAGTATGCTTATGGTTGGCTGCACCTACTTTAAAACATCCAAAAGGGCAACAGGGAAGGGTTACAGATGAACAAGTCTCAATTCAGTTGCCTGGCTGAGAGGCAGCTTGAGATGTCATTTGAGAGGCAGTCAGATGCCTAAGCTTAGGCAACAGAAGTAATCCCAGAGACTGCTAGGGTCCAAGACTGTGTTAAAAAGCATTTCACAATCAGTACACACCAAACAGTCATCTGTGCAGAGAAGAACCAGTGTGACTCAAATGATTAAGAAAAACTACCAACAATAATAAACCTAAAGTAATTTTGTTTACAATTTTGCTAAAATAATGTCAACAGGTACCCAGTCTACTATTTTGAGATAGCATCCAAAGCCTTGCACTAACAACACACATTTCACAGTTAGGTTTTGTATTTTGTATGTAACAGTATGTAATACATT
Organism: Calidris pugnax; assembly: GCF_001431845.1. NCBI lineage: Eukaryota > Metazoa > Chordata > Aves > Charadriiformes > Scolopacidae > Calidris > Calidris pugnax. The sequence goes on from NW_015092359.1 coordinate 2,350,261, forward strand.
GCAATTTTATTCTGCAGCCTTAAAGAATTTCACACACATTAACTAATTACTCCTGAGAAGAATCCTCTGGGGTTGGTGTGAATGTAGCATTTGCATTTTATAGGTGGGGAATCTGAGACAGAAGAAGATATTCCTGTCTCACACTGCTGTAAGCCCACTAAAAAATAAATCTCTGTTAACTAAGGGAGTTCCAGGCTCAAACTAAATCAACGGCAAAGTTCAAAGCTGGACATTTTGTTGTCTTCACTAATATCTGTGCTCACTCTCAAATCTCACAGGAATTTCCTTGCGTTCCTGTATGAAAGGTTTCAGTAAAGGTTCCTTCCTTTCCTGAGCAGTTGCTGGCCATCTGACACAATATAAGCCTTTGTGGTAACCAGGACTTTGGGGTTAATGTCATAAAAAGATGTCAAATGGTTCTCAACTAGGACTGGTCAAAAGTTTTTTGGTGGATGTGCCTCCTCCAGAAGAGACACTGCTAAGGGATATGATGCTTCTACCAGAACTGTCAGCAGGGAGATGTCTCCAGGAGAGGCACTGCTAAGGGACGTGATGCTTCTACCAGAACTGTCAGCAGGGAGAAGGATGGGGGGGATTGGGAGTCCCACTGGGGTGGCACCAAGAAACTGGGATGCCCCAATTCCCAACTGGAGAGGTAGGGTATTCCCTGGCTCTCAACCCTCTCCCCACCAGCTCCTCGGTTAGCAGACTTCTGAAGAAGACATCTCCTTTGTCCGCTTCACTCCTCAGGCACTCAGATTCCTCTAGCAGCTCCAGAGGAGAGCAATATAATATATGAAGTGCCAGGGAACACAGAGCAATCGCATATGGAGCCACACAAAGCATTCCACTCTGGTTCTCACATTTCTCCCTTTTCACAGAATCACAGAATCACCTAGGTTGGAAGGGACTGTTAAGATCATCTAGTCCAACCATTAAAAAAAAAACAAAACAAACCAAACCCCACACAAAACACACACACCAACACTAAACCATATTACCGAGCACCATTTCAATTCGTCTTTTGAATACCAGGGATGGTGCCTCAACCAGACTGAACACCCCCAGCTCCCTCAGCCTCTCCTCATAAGACTTACTCTCCAGACCCCTCACCAGCTTCGTTGCCCCTCTCTGGACCCGCTCCAGCACCTCAATGTCTTTTTTGTGGGAAGGGGCCCAAAACTGGACACAGCACTCGAGGTGAGGCCTCACCAGTGCCCAGTACAGGGGGATGATCACCTCCTGAGTCCTACTCACCACACCGTTCCTGACCCAGGCCAGGATATCATTGGCCTTCTTGGCCACCTGGGCACACTGCTGGCTCATGTTCAGCCAACTGGCGGGCAACACCCCCAGGTCCTTTTCTGCCAGGCAGCTCCAGCCAAATTGGGAGTCACCACACTGTTCCTGACCCGGGCCAGGATATCATTGGCCTTCTTGGCCACCTGGGCACACTGCTGGCTCATGTTCAGCCAACTGGCGGGCAACACCCCCAGGTCCTTTTCTGCCAGGCAGCTCCAGCCATTCTTCCCCAAGACTGTACCACTGCGGGGGGTTGGTGTGACCCAAGGGCAGGACCCAGCACTTGGCCTTATTGAAAATCAGCCTGTTGGCCTCAGCCCATCGATCCAGCCTGTCCAGATCCCTCTGCAAAGCCTCTCTACCCTCCAGCAGGTCGACACTGCCACCCAGCTTGGTGTCGTCTGACAAACCAAACCCCACACAAAACACACACACCAACACTAAACCAGATCATCCTTCCAACCCTTCCTGTGGATGGGCCTCACCTTTGCTAGACGCCAACCGAGCACCATTTCAATTCGTCTTTTGAATACCAGGGATGGTGCCTCAACCAGACTGAACACCCCCAGCTCCCTCAGCCTCTCCTCATAAGACTTACTCTCCAGACCCCTCACCAGCTTCGTTGCACTCGGGGGACACCCTACTCCACTACTAAAGACTGAGGCAAAGAAGGCCTTCAGCACCTCAGCCTTCTCCTCATCCTTTGTCGCTACATTACCTCCCGTTTCACTCCAAATTTCCTTACATCATAATAATAATTAAAAAAAAAAAGGAAAAATAATTTATTTCATCCCAATTCAGGATGATTTTTTTTTTTTTCCTCTTAAGAGCAAAGGCAAAACCTCCCGTTTCACTCCAAATTTCCTTACATCATAATAATAATTAAAAAAAAAAGTAAAAATAATTTATTTCATCCCAATTCAGAATTATTTTTTTTTTCCTCTTAAGAGCAAAGGCAAACAACTGTTTTCATCAAAAGTCAATTAATAAAAATCCCATACTTTTTAATTTATAACATCTAGAACTGTTTTCAGACCCCTAACACTTCAACGAAATCACTTCCTAAGTTTACTGATGCCAAACTTTGGATCAGGCCAACTATTAATGCTGAAAAATTAAGGGGTTTAGAATACTTAGGTGAGTAACAGAAAAAGAAAAAAAATTCTCTCATTTCTTAAGGGAAATTCTCAGTTTTACTTCTAATAACTGTCAACAGGCTGTATCCAGCCATGTGGATAATTGCTCATGCGCAGCTACAGTAATGTAGTTGAACTTGATGAGGCTTTTCTGGGCAGAATTTTTCCTATTTGGTCTCATAACTCAAGAGATGTCTAATCTATCACACTAAAACCACTGCAGTCTGTGTGCTTCAAAATTGGTATTAAAAAGAAAGGAAAAAGAAAATCTAAAAATGATTCTAAAATATACTTTCCTGGAAAATAGCAGCAAGTGTGAACTGGAAGAGAAGATGAGGGGCTGAGGGGCAAGCAGGGAAGACAGGTCACACAAATGGAATTCCTCCCACTATTCCTTATGTAAAAACAAATGAAAAATAGGTGCGGATTTTAGCTTAATTTATGTGCATTAACAGAACATAAAATAGACATCTTGCCTTGCGACCTGCATGCCTCTGCAAAGGGCTTGTTCCCATTCCAGAGAGACAGCTGGGGAGCCGAAATGGCTGAAACGCCATGCTGGGATAATATCTCAGGGGGCTCCAAATACTGGGATGGGGTTGGGTTTGGGTCTTTTTTTTCTTTACCTGGTTTTGCTTTTAGCTTTCTTGAAAACGGGCATGTTTAAGGTAAATGAAATCTCCCTGGCCAGTATTTTCTGTGAAAACAAGGTGTGTGGAAAATGGTCACTGCGCACATTCACTTTTCTTGCTTGTATTCTGCAAAGCATGGAATGAAAAGCTTATTTACTTGTGATTCACCCCTCTGGAGTCAAAATGCAAACCAACTGCTGCCTGATTCCTGTTCAGAAATGCAATGATCCAACAAGGTAAAGAAATGTTTAAATAATAAAGGGAATCAACCCACATGACACAGGCATACCACATCACAACTGATCTGATGTGGCACTTCTGCAATTCAATACAATGCATGGAGAAACCATACACAACACAGCATATGACATAAACATCCAATTTTTAGCAGATGTTCTCTTTGCTACATTCCAGCCTTTTACTGTGCCCTGAGATATTTATGGAAGACTCCCTTCCGCTGTAATCCTGGGTAAGAGGTGATACATAGCACTAGGATGTGCAGCACCATAAAAACAGCTCTGCAAGCTGACTAAATTCTGTGAAAAAGACCCACCGGAATAAACATTGTCTACGGAAAAAAAGGTGATAGATGTCAGTGAAAACTGCAAGAAATCTACTGTCTGCATACATCATTCCCTGTGGCTAAATCTATCACTTCCATTGGCACATAAAATGCCTGTACTCTGGGGAAGGAGCAAGCATTAGACAGCTAGATCGGGAGGATGAAAAGCAGCTTCAAAGTTCTCGAGTAAGATGAGAGCAAAGTAAGCTTTATATGGTTGACTGAGAATGGATGGAGGAACAGATGTGTTCAGAAAGAATTCACAGCCTCTACTGAAAAGCAGCACATTGCTCCGAGACCCTTGCATACAGCCTATAAGATATCCAGTCCACACCACTACATGTGCACGCCTATTTCTGCCTGAAATATACGATGAGACAAATGTTTTGTGTATATCAGGGTGACAAAAGAGGTGATTGTGAATGCCAGCTTTGTGGCGCGTTAGAAAATAAGGGTGGAGGAGTGAAGAATCATCATTTGTAAACTAAGTTAATAATGCAATGCTGATATTTGGGGAAAAACCAGAAATAACTGAAATTTGAGGTTTTTCCAAATTAATAAATAATCTCTAACAAAATTTGTAGTATTGCTTTGATTGATTTTGCCCAGTGAAATTGTATTGGCTGTCCAGATGAGCAGAGGTGAGGGTTGTGGAACCCATAATAGAGGTTCTGTGACCTAAATTGTTACGCTACTTCAAACTCTCGAGACCTCTTCATTTGGTCCGGTTTTAACCTATTTAAGTGATCCTTGTGGCTGGAACTGAATTTAGCAAGGGACACAAAGAATAGTAATAAGGGCTTCTATGGGTATGTCAGCCATTTGAAAAGGAAGCTCAAAGAAAGTGCACCAAACCCCTCCTCCCCCCAGTGAACAAGACTGGTAGCAACAGATGAGAAGGCTGAGGTATTCACCTTTTTTGCCTCAGTCCTCACCGGCAGCTTCTCTTCCCACATCTCTCGGGTGGATGAACCGCAAGGCAGAGACTGGGGAAGCAAAGTCCAAAGAAGATCAGGTTCGTGACCACCTGAGGAACCTGAACATACAGAATTCTTTGGTACCCGATGAGACAGATCCCAGAGTTCTGAGGGAATTGGCTGATGTAGCTGCCAAGCCCCTCTTCATGATATTTAAAAATCATGGCAGTAAGGGGCAGTCCTTGATGACTGGGGAAAGGAAAACATGGTGCTCAATTTTAAAAAGAGTAGAAAGGAGGACCCTGGGAAGTATTGACCTGTCAGCCTCACCTCTGCGCCTGGGAAGATCATGGAAAAGATCCTCCTAGAAGCTACGCTAAGTCATGTGGAGAAAAGGGAGGTGATTTGAGATAGCCATCATGGCTTCATCAAGGGCAAGTCTGGCCTGACCAAACTAGTGGCCTCATAGGATGGGGTGACTAGTATTGACCTGTCAGCCTCACCTCTGCACCTGGGGTAAGGGGCAGTCCTTGATGACTGGGGAAAGGAAAACATGGTGCTCAATTTTAAAAAGAGTAGAAAGGAGGACCCTGGGAAGTATTGACCTGTCAGCCTCACCTCTGCGCCTGGGAAGATCATGGAAAAGATCCTCCTAGAAGCTACGCTAAGTCATGTGGAGAAAAGGGAGGTGATTTGAGATAGCCATCATGGCTTCATCAAGGGCAAGTCTGGCCTGACCAAACTAGTGGCCTCATAGGATGGGGTGACTACACCAGTGGACCAGGGAAGAGATACATATGTCACCTATCTGGACTTCAGTAAGGCCTTTGGCACAGTCCCCCACAACATCCTTCTCTCTAAATTAGAGAGAGATGGATTTGACATAGGATGGGGTGACTACACCAGTGGACCAGGGAAGAGATACGTATGTCACCTATCTGGACTTCAGTAAGGCACAGTCCCCCACAACATCCTTCTCTCTAAATTAGAGAGAGATGGATTTGATGGATGAACTGTTAGGTGGATGAGGAATTGGTTGGATGGTTGCATCCAGAAGGTAGTGGTGAACAGCTCAATGTCCAGATGGAGATCAGCACCAAGTGGTGTCCCTTAGGGGTCTATACGGGGAGGAGTACTGCTTAATACCTTCACTACTGATAGAAATGCTGGAACAGGCTGCCCTGAGAGGCAGTAGCTGCCCCATTCCTAGAAACTTTCAAGGTCAGGCTGGATGTAGGGCTCTGAGCAACCTGGTGTAGTTAAAGATGTCCCTTATTGCGGGAGGGTTGGCCTAGATGGCCTTTAATTGTCCCTTCCAACCCGAACAGCTCAATGTCCAGATGGAGATCAGCACCAAGTGGTGTCCCTTAGGGGTCTATACGGGGAGGAGTACTGCTTAATACCTTCACTACTGATAGAAATGCTGGAACAGGCTGCCCTGAGAGGCAGTAGCTGCCCCATTCCTAGAAACTTTCAAGGTCAAGCTGGACGTGGGGCTCTGAGCAACCTGGTGTAGTTAAAGATGTGCCTCATTGCAGAAGGGTTGGTCTAGATGGCCTTTAATTGTCCCTTCCAACCCAAACTATTTTATGATTCTATTATAGACTGAACTGAGGCTTGTGAGTGAGCCTCAAGAATGCTCTGTCTCCACCTGTCCTTGTCTCCAGGTGAGGTGAGGCCAGGGCCCGTGGGAGAACTAGGGCATGTCCTAGAGGATTTCTTGGTCTCAGAAAGACTGGGACCATGGTCAACATTCATCTTCTGGAAAACTAAAAGGAAAATATCAGCACATTTTAAAATGGTATTAATGTCACCATTATGAATGTTCATTATTCCATTATTTGGAACATGGCAGCTTATTCAAAATCTCCACTGCAAAGAAACACAACAGTGTACTTGCTACATTTATACAATCAAAGTGATCTTATAACCCAAAAATTAGAAGGGAAAAAAATAATAGGAAATGACTTACACCAGGAACCATTCAGATCTGTTGGATGCCATTATAGTTATTGTATCCAAATAGATGTAGACAGCTTAATACTTTGCTCCAATGTGCTATCTTATTTCCCAAAGATATACTCAACAGTAATGACTACCTGCACAACACAATGGAACTCATAATTACTTTTCATTTAACAAAAACCAGCAAATGTTAATGAGGAGTTTTGAGTATTTCCCATATCTCAATATACTGCTTTGGGACTCTTAATCAGTCTGTAAGGCTGTTTAGAGCAATAAAGATAAACCCAAAGACTGGTAAGAATTAGATACTTCTAGTGACCCCTAACTGTACAGCTTCAAACAAAGCAGCAGGGAAACAAAAATAAAACCCAAAGAAATAAAACCCCATGGTGTGGTAGACCAAATGACAGATGATTATAATAGAGCACACAAGTGCCAAGGCAAAGGAAAACTTTTTCGAATGCTGAGGGAAAAAAGTACGTCAGTGAAGTGACTTGAAATTTCATTGAGTAAACGGAGACAGAGAAGAAGAAATTATCTAAGAAAAGGAAAAACCAAGATTAATAAAAAGAGATGAAAGAGTAAATTAATTTCATTTTAAAATACGGAATAGTTCTATGAAGAAGACAAATGAAATGACAGCCGGGAAAGGGCATACAGGAAACTATACGCACAAATTGCAAATTATAAGTTTCATTAAGTTTTCCCAATTTCCTGACTTCAAAGAGGGAAGGGAGTGAGAAATGTAGGTGGGTTAGACACTAAGAATAAAGACACAGTGATTTAGATGAGCTGAAAACCACTGAAGATTTTTGAGATATCAGTTGGAAATGATTGGAAATTATTACCTTGTGAAATCTCTTATCTGTGGAAAATTAGTGGTGGTTGTATAAAAGCTCCTAGCAATAGACAAAACATATCTTCATGTTGGCAAATGTATAAGAAATGGCAAGAACCAAGCAGCTGTAAAACAGTCTTAACTAACTTCTTTTAAGAGGATTTGTTCTCAAGGTCAGTCAAGCAAATAATTTGTTGTGAATTACCCATCAGGCTTTGCATATTTTCTTATCCTTTTGAAATTTGTACAAACAATTCATTTTACAAACTGTATTTAAAAGTATTTGTTTGGAAACCCTCCTAATTCTTGAGGTACAGTGTATGACACTGTAAGTCTTCAACATTCAAGGCTTGAAAAGTGAGCATTATTGACCGATTTTATTTGTACACTTATGATCATTCTTGCTGAGAAGACCATACTCAGAAGGCATTCAGAAGAATTTCTGTATTAACAAATTAAAATAGCTTTTAATAGCTTTATACCTCAGTTTCCCACTAACAAACCAGAAATACCTCCTTTCCTGTTTGTAAGAATACATTTATTTATATTGCTTAGTGACACTGTGCAATATTGCACAGTTTTGGTTGCCAGGTTAATTTGTAGGTAAATGTATAATTTCTGCCAGCAATAATGTTAGCCAAAGTATCTCTGGCTCAGGTAAAATAAATAGAATTTTAAAATTAAAATAATTTATTACTAAACTCTTTGTAGAGATCATACAGTAGAGGAAGAGAAGCAGCTGGTTTGGTGGAAAAGACAATGTAAGAAGTAAAAGACCCTTTTGTGTGCAGTTGTGCTGTCCTGGACCTGTTCTACAGGTGTAAAAACAGAGTCTTAAATAAGAGATTTTCTAGAAAATGTAAATATCTAAATTCAATGTATTTAGTTCTTATAAAGCCATTGAGCATAGTGCTGTATGGCAAACTGATAGGGAACAGAAAGACAAGAACTGCAAGATGGCTAAAAAACCTAAAGAAAAACTTCAACACTTATATTCATAGGAGCTATAGAAGACTGCCAGTACCTCAAAGAGAATCTCAAGATCAATTTAATCTACTGTTTTCATTAACAACTTTGGCAGAAAACATAGGACTGGACTCCTAAGACTTGCTGAGGACATGAAGTTGGAAGGTACTATCAGTAGAGGAGTAGATACCATCTGAGAAAACTAAATTACCTGAAAAGCAGAAGTACTGAAATGGGATGAAATTCATATGAATTCTAAGTTCATACACTTAGGAACTTGGGATGAAATTCGTATGAATTCTAAGTTCATACACTTAGGAACTAATAGAAAATATCAGCCAGGAGCCCATCAACAGAGGCAGAGAGCAAGACAGAGATCAGCATGTAATTCTCAATGTCTCAAGTCACCTCGTCCTAGAGGAGAAGAGTGGACACGAGCTGTACACTGATACTTGGTTTGAAGGAAAAGAGGCTGAGTCTGGACTATTTTCTTTCTCACTAGAGACTTGGCTTTTATTTCCAGTAGGGACAGGGAAAGTTTATCTCACTGCAGAAGGCACTGTTATTAACTCCTCAGCTAAAGTGTGCAGACTTCTGGTTCCTCTGCTCCAGGAAAGATGAACACAAGCTGAGGCAGGTGCCGAGATGATTAGAAGGATGTGAAGTCCATCTTAAAAAGGAAAACCAGAAGAAGCCAGCTTGTTCAGCCTACCCTCTCAAAGTCTGTGACCAGGTATAACTCTTGTCTATGAATACCTATAGGTACCTACAAAGAAGGAGGCTACCTAACTGCAAAAGGAAATGCTGGCAATTTGGTGTGAACTGGCTACTGAGAGTCTTCAGCTTTACTAGAAGGAAGTTTTAAGCTGTTAGAAGAGCAAGGACAAGAACTATTTGGTGTGAACTGGCTACTGAGACGCTTCAGCTTTACTAGAAGGAAGTTTTAAGCTGTTAGAAGAGCAAGGACCTGTAAGACCTTTCTGAACTGCTGCCAAGGGTGACAGGGAACCAGATTTCAGACTCTGCTGGTCTTGTGGATTCCTCTGGCTTTGGATTCAGCCTCAAAGCCCAGGCATATTAAAATTTCAAAGCAAAGCTGTATGTTGCTTTCCAGATTGTGGTTTACCACTGACATCTTGGTAAAAACAAGAAGGTGATGATTAATACATCTCCAAAATGAGGACTATAGCTCATAACTTTGTTTCTTGGTCACAGAGCAACTATTCACTGCAAATATACTCATCATCCAACCAAGACATGAATCTTCTCTAGGGCTTCTCCAAAGCTGTGCAATGAACCCCTACTGGAATTAAAATCCACCCCCAGCCTTAACTACCTTCAGCTTCAGTGCCCCAAATACAAAGCACATTTTTACAGAGAGAGAATAGGACGTATTCCTTTCTTCAGTATTAAAAAAGTAACCCAAAATTTAATATGTACATAAATCTTCCATGAAAGAAAGAATCAAGCAAGAGAGAGAAATATCATTTTATCACATTGCAGTACTGAAAGAAGCTTAGCATCACTGTGAATAGGTGGTTAAAGAAACCATGATAGAATAGTTGCATCTGACCTACTCTTTGTACTCCAGACAAAAATGAAAACCATGAGACCAGGGTAGTTTCACTGGATGATTGAAAATGAGAGGTTCAGAGATATAATCAAATAATATGTCAGTAAATCTTCATATAAAAAATCAGGGAGGCTTTCTGCATAATTAGTATAGTCAGTGAGGAAAAAATTCTTTTCTGTTTTTCCTTTGTGTGGTTCCCTTAAATAAAAACAAAGAAGTAATTCAGAGATGACAATGAATATTGTGAGTTATATTTTGTCAAATATATCCTTTTGCCAGAGCTTCTTTCTCGATGAATGAATAAATAAATAAACCCTTAACAAGCAGGAAAAAAATACAGACTAAATGTGGCTACTTCCTTTTAATTGAATTTACTATTATTTAGTGACTGTGTACGGAACAAGCATATAAAAATGGCATAGAAAAAAAAAATAACAGACACTTTTGGACTCTGGGGGAAAAAAGGGAGGAGCAAGTATGATACCCTGCTCACCAGTGACAAAAGACTTAAAAAGCACCAGTACCACCATTATGACAAAGGTAAGGAAATTTCTTCAGTGATGCAATTTACCATGGTCTAATAGAAACCAACACAGTTTTGAATACGTACACACCAGTTGAGAACCCTATCATTGATACCATCGTCATGGCTAAACACTACTGGGTTTTTTCTGTTTACTTCCAGATTAATGGGAATTAAGAAGTTTTCTCGGTAAACAGCTGAAATAGCAGAGTAACTGAAATACCAAAGGTTTCTTTCCAGGTAACAATAGCATGGCTTGATACAGATTTCTTGACAAAGCTGCTCAGTACATTTGCAAACTAAATTAAAAAATAATTTCAAGGTCATAAAAACCTCGTATGAAGAATGAAATCATTCATTATTTTCCTCCTATTAGTTAACTTATTACACTGGTAGGGAAATCAAATGAAAACCAGAACTCCGCACTTCCAGCAGCTGGAACTGTTTTAAGAGTATTATTTACTCACCGTGTGTGGGCAGGAATCACTGCAAATGGTGCAGAGCTGCCGTCACCAAAAAATTGGGAAAGTTCTGCTAATCTTTCTACTGATCTTCAGCCAAGTTTTCAGCAAACAGTGACTAATGGTTTTGCATGACATGTAGACGTTTGCACAAGACTGAGATGAAACACGTTCAATAAGTAACAGGCTTCACTTCATTCTCATGGCTGGGTTTCCTCAAGCATCCTCAGCGGGTGAAAAAGCTTAATCCTTTGACTGCAGTTTGAAAAGTGCACACGGACTCAAACATATATACCCACCTACACACAAACACACCCTGACACACACACTCCCTTAGCTGGACACTTAATTTTTATCCAGGTAGACTTTTGATACAAAACCTGTGTATTTCATGACCCTTAACTGAGTGTTAGTTATATTCTTCAAAAGGATGGAGGAAAAGTACAGTGTTTGTATTCTAAATAAAGATTTAAAGGAATATGTGTAAAATATATTTTTACTGATACCTTAAGGTTACTTGAAGAGGGGTTTAATTAACTTAAAAAAGAGATACAACCATAGAGATCTTTCTAAACCTAATAAACCTGGAAGAGAATGGAAAAACCTTGAGGGAAATAACGGGACTAGATTAAAACTTGAAGGAAGACTGACTCTGAATTTCACATAAACTACAATGTACAAATATAGGCACTTCAGGCTTTTCTGGTCTTGCAGTTTACTCTAGATGAGATACGCTGCCAGCTCTAACTAGTATGAACGTTATATGAAATCAGAGGGTTATGATGCACACTTCAAATGGTATGAGTGTCATAACTTGCAGACACAAATGCTACCCAGGCTCAATAATCAGCAGACTGTAGAGAATTCTTGAGTCTATAAATCTTAACAGGTATGTAATTGTGTCATCTCTCTAGGCATTTGAAGTCATGTTTTCATTTTAAACAATGTAAATCCCCAAAACATTATTATAACCTTATTATCTACTCTGCCTGTTTGTTTGCCATCACTTTCAGCACTGCAAGCTGCCCATTAATTCAAGCACAGAAGTGATAGCTTTTGAACGGTGATAAATACCCTTATGGTACTCTTCATGAAAATGGTATACCCAATCGTACTTTGCCTGCACATAATGAACTTCTTAATTATAATCAACTACTACTAATACAGAACTCTCCACTTGAATGAAACTTTATGAATATTAAGTGAGACAAATTCCCTACCTGGAAGAACTGACTATTTAGAATAAGAAAGACAATATCCCTTTCTTACAACCTGAAGAAGGAAAAGAAGAATCAGCTGAAAGAGCTGCAGTTCAACCACTTAACATTCCCCAGCCATGCTGCTTCCAGTGTCTGTGGTTCTGAACACCAAAAGGGAAAAACATTCTCAAATCCTGCTGTGGTAGTCCCTTATGTGAAACTTATGACGAAGCAATAGTCAAGCACTCATAGAATTTTTATTTTGATCCTATTCCAGTATTTTTCATTGTTTACTGCAGGAACGGTCCCAGTGATTTCAATGAAAATTCTCCCTGGAGCAGTCTGGAGCTATTGTACTATTCACTGAATAGAATTTCAGAATCTCTTTCGCAATTATTTTCAATTCAGAAGCATTTGCCAACACAACTTCAGCTGAATATATAAAGGATTTTAAGTATTCTCTTAAGAGATCACAGAAATTGTTTTTCACTTGGAGGTGTAGAACTACTTGTCCTTTGGACTACTTGCTGCTCCAGATTTGTAAGTGACCAGTCAACAACACATCATCAGGATATCATATAATCACGAAAGGCAGGAGAAAAGAGAAAGCAGAGGAGGTGAGACTGATTATCTTTGTCAAAGGCAGCCGTGAAATCAAGAAGAGTAAGCCAGAGGCATGCACCTTAAATTGATCAAGGAGTAGCTCATTAGGAGCCTAGCTTCGTGCTGCTTCTGAGGTAGGGAAAGGGCAGAAGGTAGACAAGAAAGATTCGAGGAGAGAGATGCAGGGCAAGTCTGTGCAGCACAGGGGTTTTGTTAATGTTAGGTACCACGAGAACATGCTTTTAGGCAGTGCACAGTTACAAGCTGAGAGAAAGGCAAGAGCCTCCACAATAAGCAGGAGAGGAGGAAAGCGAAGGGACAGGTGAGACCACCTAAAGTAGGATTCCAGTAGAGCATTCAGTTCTGACACTGTGGTGAGCGGTGACATATGGGAAGAGATAGGAGGGAAAAAACCCAAAGGTTCAAAGATGACTCTATGCACTTCAAAACAGAAGGAGACATCAAAAATGTCCACATACGTTTCCTATGGAGACATCAGTTTTATGAGCTGGGGTTGGAGGAAAGGAGAGCAATCTCTCTCTTGTTATCTGTTTGGGGGTTTTTATTACTTTAATGTGTAATTGTGCTGCTTTGGAAGAACGATGACGATCCAGAAAAGGATTTGGAAAGGTTTCTCTGAAATCTTTTTGCTGACTAGAAGCAGGGCTTGTTCCCAACTCCAGTTAGGAAATAACCAGGAAGAGCTACTCATCACATCCTAAAAGCCTTTATGCCCTTGAGATTCTGCAACAGTGCATACCCCAAAAAACTATAATTCCACTGAACTACAGAAATGCATTAATATTAAAACCAACAAAAGAGCATAGAAATCTGGAATTTAAAACACAACTGGCTGAATGTTCTGGTTGTTTATAATAAAAACTTCTTCTCTTGGCTGCCTTGTTTCACGGAAGTGAGACCTGTTAGCAACGGTCCCATTAGAAAAGTTCCTACTGTGACAGGGAGCCTGAGGTGACTGCCTTTCATCACAAATCAGAAGAAACGGATCTATTTTCCCATCTATAGCTATTGCAATTATATCCAAAGCAAGTAGATTTGGGGCACACACCTCAAAGGGTCTGGTCGCCACAAGGCACATGCTGAATATTTCCCAAAGCTCAGATCCTATCCATGACTTCCCCTGTGCAAGGTCAGAATTTGCTGTTTAATGACAATTTTCTGTCTCTCTTGGAACAAGCTGCAAAAATATGTCTCTTGACTTTGTATTCTTCCCTATAAGGAAGAGAGAATTTTCTCACTCATATTTAGAAATTTTGTCAAGGGTGGAAGAAATGCACATTGAAAAAACCAAAGAGCTTAATAACTTCAAAGTAATAAAACCAATACAGAAATAGGAGAATGTTTATGAAATAATAAAAAGAATGCCCTACAATGCACAATCAGAACTAATTAGGGGTTTGATAATAATAAGTAACTGGCTTTATTTGTGACAACAATGCTTTACTCTAAAGAGATTATTGTGACAAAGATAGTCTTCATCTATAGTCTTATATTAAAAAAAAAAGATTGGATTATGGTCTTTTAATCAATATCCTTATTGCTTTTAATTAAAATGTAATGAAGAGACGTGGGAACTCATTTAAATAACATCTCAATTAGGTTTTAAGGTTTCATATAGTGACACTTGTATTGCAGGGAAAATTTTGCAGAAACAGTTGAAATTCTGGAGTCTGGGGCTTTCAAAGGGCTCTAAAATGGTGCTTGGACCCTTTACTACTGAGAAGGCTTAAAAGGCAGCTTTGACCAGAAGTTGTGTCATGGCAACATAGACACTTTCACCAAAAGAGTACACCAAGAGAAGGATTCTTACATAGTAGTAAGTAGCTATGATATGACACAATATGGAAGTCTCTAGAGAGCTTTCTAGGAAGCAGGCATAATTTCACCTCGTTAACAGTTTGCCTGAATTGTTTCTATTCTGTAACAGAAGCACTTGTGAAGTATTAAAAAAAGCCCACCCCTGCAAGACTGACTCAAGGCATTGTACGAGTACCACCAGCCCCTTAGGAGGACTCCTGTCTGCTGGGCAAAGCCAAGGCACTGTGCAGCGTGACACGGAGCCCTGGACAGCACGACGATGCTTTTTCCAAAGGTACGTTGTACCGTTCCAAGGGGCTTCCAGGGAAAGCTCAAGTTGCAGAGGGGAAGGCAGCAAAAGAACTTCTGCCTGTGTAAGTCTGTGCACCAGGTCAACCAGGGTACTACAGCCAGTGGAGTCTGTGGTCCCAGGAGCTCTGTGCAGCCTGGGGAGCCCTAGCTGGACCTCGCAGTAAACACCTGCATACATCCATGTAATGTATTCAGAGCTACGTGCCTCCTGCTAAAGGACATCTATCAGCACCACCACTGCAGACTCCTCTCATCAGACAACCAGCAGCGCTCAGGCAACCTTCAGTGAAATGGAAAACAAATAACCTCTTAAGACAAAAATAGTTTAATACTTATTTATAGACTGTCATTACCACTTCATGCCAGATGGGAAACACAATGAGCTTGCAGGTGAGATGCTGCCACCTGTCAAAACCGGGTCAAACGAAAACCTTCATTTTATCATCGCTCCTTTGGAAGCACTAACAAAGCCTGACACATCGGACTTTAATTTTGGATTATTTTTTTTTTTCCCCCGTTCATTACACACCTGCAGAGACCAGCTGAAAATGAATGATATACAAGGCTGAAATGTTTCAAGGGACAGGGAAACAATGTCCTCTAAAAATATTAACATGCCATCACCGAACAGACATACTCCATGCATTTTGTTTGACAGAATAGAAGTGGTGACAACAGTGAAATTCAGAAGCTGAACCAACTTCCAGGAAATTTGAAAACAAAGTAGCACATATAAAATGTCATCCCACAAACGCCTAGCCTATATGGTGTACCACAAACGCAATACTGCCTTCCAGTTTAGCTGGGAGGCAACTGAATGCAAAAGATGGTAAGCAACAGTGACATGAAGGCTAACACCATGTCACAACAGAGGTACCTCAGCATAATCTGTCAAAATGAGGCATTTGTCCTTGGGAAAAGAGAGTGGTCTAATTTTATATAAATACATTTAGATAATTTGAGATATCTTTGCATATATTTATACACACTGGCATGCAGACAAATTGACTTTAAATGCATGCACACTGCTGAATAAATATACCACATCTGTGAGCGCACCATATGATCTCAATCAAGCACTTCAAACAGCCCAGAGGGATGTGAACATCCCTGGAAACCCGAGGAAGGCGCAGGCTTTTCTTTCAGAGTCCCTGAGAAAGCACAGACCGTGGGCACGTTACGTAAGAAATTAAAATCCACGTGCACCTAAAAAACCTGCTTTTGCCATCAACATCACAGCTTTTCAGCAGAAGCTGTTGGAGAGGCCCTTGGTGGTGTATGTGGCCCCTTCCATGGACGGATGGTCTCCTCTCCAGGGCTTGGCCAGCCTGGGTGCCAGTGGGTTCCTCGTCTCCTGGTCACACCTATTCCCATCAAGGCTCTGTCACAGCTATTTTTTTCTTTCTGTGTCCCCTCCAGCTCTGAATACTCTTCTCTCTGAATTTCTGACTCTACAAGTGCCAAGATTAGATTTAAAGGGTAGTTAACAGGCTTTTTGTTAAAAGTGTTGCTATCACTTGTATTTATAGTTTAATCCATCAACAGACTCTTGTTTCTGCCTTCTCGTTTTATAGCAAGCTTCTTTCTGGGGAAAAAAGATCACAGCTAGAGCAATGAGTTCTGTAAGGACACTCCAAAACAGCATTAGAGGAAAAAAGTCAAACCATCCCTGTGTTTCCTTATGCATGTTTCATTAGCACTAGTTCACTGAGGCTCACAAAGCTTTCAGACATCAAAATAAAATATTTTCTTAGGAAAATTGTTGCCACAGGTTCTTCTTAAGGCTGGGAAATGGGAGCACATCACTGTCCTGAAGAGCTCACTTTAAGTATGTGCTATGGGGCTACCCCCAGTTGGGGTATTTTTCTGAGCTGCAGCCTGGAAGCCAACTTTGCAAAGAATATTTAAGATGATTATAGGTGACTGCAGGTTTATGAAAGGGTCTAATGGAATTAAGTACCTTATTTCCCCTGATGTTCAATGGTTTTTAAGCACTTCTCTCCTTATTAGATGCCACAATTTAATTTATCCTTCAGTTATAATTTCTTCTGAATACCAAAGTAATATACTTTCTTCCAGTAATTCTTTCAATTAAATGTTGTTGCCTCAAATATGTTGCACAGATTCTTTTTTCTTTTCAGATATAAGAACACGAGCATTTTTCTTTGTCACAAACCTATTTATATAAGATATTACAACTATCTTTGCCATTTTCAGGTCCCCCATCCTCAAGTAGAAATAAATAGAAAAGGTTTTTATATTCCTGAGGAAAAAATCCTAAACAGCTCGTTCTCCTCTAAAATGGCAACCTGTGTGAAAACTAGAAGCACCACATATACTTGTTTATTCTTATGAAGCAAGAAAAGACTCTGAGCTTTGCTCCTCGATGAACTGTCTGCTACAAACTGTCAGCTAAACATAAATCCATCATCATCTTATGCATCCATGCTATAGACTTTTCCCACAACCTTTGGGAAACATACCTTCTTCCCTAACCCCTAAACAAATAAAAGCCATTTCTACAAGGCAGCTGTGAAATGTTTATGCTCGGTTAAAATCTTGTCGTCCTTGAGAACACGGAAAACACAGGAATTGCCATATCTGATCAGCTCAATGATCCATCTCACCCACTATCTCGCCTCCAGCCCTTGCCAGTACCTGGAGGAAGCATAATGAAGCTGTTTTTAAAAGGGTGCTTGTTATCACTCTGCAGTTGTGCCCAATACGCGATTACCGAGGAAGCAAACAGGCTCTTCATCTTATTCCAATTACAGACAGGAGATACAGCCGTTATTTAGAACCTGCAGAACTTCACGAGTTAAGAAACGGGTTGGGAAAAGGTTTGATTGAATGAAAGAATGCAGATGCTTGGCTGCACTGAGATCAATTAAGTTACAGGGAGCTGAGGATCTGCTCTAAATCATCAAACTCGGAAGCTTCAAAAGTGATTCTTCTTTTTGCTTAATTAGCCTTTAAACATAGACGGCCATCTAATAAACTAATAATATTTTAGGGTAAGTTCTTAAGTAGATTGTCAACTCCGATTTACTATTAGTCTCAGAAAGATCATGAAACTATTTTAGAAGTGGATAGAAGCTTGTAGGGAGGAGTTCATATCAGGAGGTTGCAGCAATACATTAAGACCTCTTTTTTATAGAAAAATACCCTCAAAATATTTCTGTGCTTTTTCCTGAACATCCGTTTTGCAATACAAGTAGGGCATCAGGTAGGGACACATTCAGATTTCATGCATGGCTTGACTATGAAGATTAAATTGTTACTCTGTGACAATATTTTTAAAAAAACCAGCATAGCAAAAACATGCACATATTTAAAAGCTTTTTTATACTCTGACACGTGGCATAGATTTAAGCTTTCAGAATGGCAGAATTTGCCGAGGGCATGCATTTCTTGAGCCACAGAAGAAAATACCAAGTAATCCAAAGATTATTAAATAACTCTAAAAGCCCCAAAGTCTTGCTGACTCTCCTTCTTGGGTGACCCTGGAGGCTGCAACTTGCGTGTGTTAAACTGGGCTAAAGCAGCAGTGGAAGTAGAAACCCTACCCCTTCCTTTCCTCTTCTCTAGTCCTAATCCCCGTGAAAAGGCAAAGAAAGAGAAGATATTTGAAGAGAAGAGCTGAAGCACCCTCCTTGTCCATCTCTAGCTGTTGAATGGTCTCTCGAGCCTTGACAGAAGATGAAATATGGACAGAGAATCTGAATTGCACCTCATGCCTCTCCCATCAGGATGAGAAGAGTAGGTATAGCTCAAAGCAATCCACTCGATAGTCTTCATTAAAACTTAAATACTGAGAATCTAAACAGTAAAACTAGTTATTCAAGCCTATGAAAGCTGGTAAAGACGTTTTCAGAAGGAATGCTGCAATGAATGGTGATGGTTTCCATGAGTAAGTTACCACTAGTGGCTGGGAGTTATGTACCCACATCTCCATTAATATGATGCTGCCGCAACAGCCCAGACAATGGCCTACCATGGTTGGTCAGGGCCACCCCAACTCTGCTGGTCCCAAGTCCCTCCAGGCCCTTTAGGCAACCTGCCATGGGGAGTCTCCTGCACACTTTGTGTTCATGTGCCACACAGTGAGTGGTGGATACCACTACCACAGTTCAAGTCATTAGTCAAAGAGAACCTATGAAAATATCCATCTTAGCTCTACCATCCAACTTGGCCTCTAAAGCTGCATCTTGAGGTGCTGAACTACCTGAGTAAAGTGTTTAGGCTCTTAATTATTGTCACCAGTCAGCTCTCAGAGGAGAAGAAAACCACAAAGCTTCTTGTGCTAAACCAAATGGCCTCGAACGATTCCATGATGGAATAAATTATAATCCCAACAAAACTGAGATCAGAACTCAGCCATACAAACTTGTGTCTGTGCTGTACGTACAACCATCACACCAACCTAGTAGCAAATTTTAGGCACAAATATCTAATAAGGTAATTCCTCAGGTGCGGTAGCCTTTGGTGGCATGGCTCATTTCCAATATTAAAGATTTAGTTGATAAGTGAACTAGGTTTGCAGCTTTTCTTTTTCCCTCGAATTAAATTATGTGCTGTCGTTCACCTGTGAAGGCACCTTGAAGCCTTGAGTACATGATTTAAGGTGATTTCCTGCAAAGGTAGGAAAGGCTGTCGTGCTTCTTTGGGAGTTATTTATGTCTTTGGGAAAGAACTAAGAGTGTGTGTGTGTGTCTATGTGTGTATAGACAAGCCCTCATTCCTGAATGGAAAAAGTGGATTCAAGAGTAACCTGTCATTTCCTTAATTGTTAACTGAATGGAGTTACAGAGAAACAGCTGCATTTCTGTGTTAGATCAAGTGGTAAAATTCTTACAAATAAATGAGTATTTTCAGCCAAGATTTTCAAAATATTGTGCAACTTCAGACATCTTAAAATGGAAGAACATTTTCTTCTCTTTGTAAATCAGATCTTCTTTAAATGGCTCAGAGTGAGCCCTCCCCACATAGCAGGGTTTAAGACCTGTAGATACTTTCAAGAATGGTCTAAATAAATGTCATGAACATTTTGCTTTGCCTGGGGACCATATCTGTTTCCAGTGCTTGCAGTCTTGATGCCAGTTTATTATTTTAAGAAAGTGTTAAAGGTAACTAATCTAGCCGGTGGAAGAGATGCTGTCCACTCTGCAAATACACTTCTTAAAGATAGAAATGGATCCACAGTGGGTCAGTAATGACAACAGAATTCATATTTTCCTCTTCAAAAAGAATTTTAGTGTACCTGTCACCCTCTTCCATGCACTATAGACACTTGTTTTCACAGAATGGCAACCTCCATCTGGAAAAAATGGCAATAGGAGAATCCTGTCTTTAGAAGACTCTCTGATGGAGCTATGTATCCCCAAACTAACCCAGACCTAACAATTTAAAGATTAAAAATGCACAGCTTCTTGAACAGAAGCAAGCAGCAGATGGGAAACCATTATGAATCCTAAGGGCAGCTAACCATTGCAACTGCCAGAAGGAGGTAAGCAACCATAACAACAGCCCAATTTGTTTTCCATATATCAAGCCTTAAAAGTAAGCCGAGTCAAGAAAACCAGACAAATCCAAAGGAACTCAAGTATTCCAGGATTATATTTCAAAGAAAGCCTACCTCTTGTAGGACGCATCTCAAATTTTGAAGGGTGTCATTAATTTTCTGTTCATTCCTTGGCCTGCTCTTTTCAAAAAGGTTTTCACAGTCCACAGGGAATAGCACATTGATAAAAGAAATAACAGAAAACTCTAAATGATATTATTATAATAATAATAGAAACAAGAAGAATTGATAATACGCCAAATCCATAGGCAAATAGGTAGTAAAACTCAATTCAACAGGCAGCTGCCCAAAGAGAACTTTTCTGGTATGTACTTAACAGTTACCCAAATAGAGAAAAAGAAACTTGTTTCTTATTTATGGCCTAACAGTGTTTTAAAAAACAAAAAAAACAAACAAACAACCCCCAAATCCTATGCATTTCTCATTTGTTTAATCAGTTTTAGCTGGAAGAGCTTGAAGGCTTCTTTGACTTAGTTTGCCTACAAAATGTTTGAAAGTGAGAAAGACTCCTGAAATCAGCATTATTTTTTTACAGTTTATTCACCCTTGAAAGAGTCTGGGAAGTCCTTTCTCTAATTCAGTTACTGAATGTCCTGGCCACTACGTGACCAATGGTTCGCAGCTGTTCAGATTCTGTTCAGATTCTTGGAAAGGGCCTGAACTATTTTCAAGACTACTGAATAATGATCATTTATTTTATTAAAACCCATTAAAAGGAATTTTGCCCTGACTTACCTTCCATTATAGACTATTGAGTCTATATATATGAGGGAAATGCACAGTGTCTAAATCGGGAAAGAGACTGATACTTAGGTTTTATTACATCTATCATTCTAAATTTAGTGTAAAGAAGAAGGAATACAGTCTCACACATTTGTTCTCAGAGAAAATTGAAATCAGTTGTTCATACCAGCTTCTTCCATACAGAGAGGCGGTACGGTCCAAGAGACAGAACTGATCTTCTGGGAGTTTAACCCAGCTTGCAGTCCAGAGCCTGGATTATTTGTTGTGATTTAATATGATGTATTCTGTACCTAATAAACCATTTAATTCAAATAATTATTACATTATTCAAGTAAAATTGGAGTGATAATAATATGTGGACTCCTCCACTGAACTCATTCCCTCTGTAACAGTTTCACAGAGCAATGTCATTTGAAGTAATCACTTTTTAGTGTAATAGCTCAGTAACCATAAATTATTAAAAACTACATTAAATGAATTAAAGTGACATAAAACAATCTGCACTGAGAGGGGCCAGTATTATTTTCAAGAAGGAAAAGGCAAGAACACTGCCTCTTTCAACAAGCTAGTGGAGGGTGGGGGGAATGTGAAGCACCCATCTTTGCAAAAACCTAAAATGCAACATAATATGCCAAGAATTTTTCCAAAAATTTAGGAATTTGGCTTATAAGTCAAATGGATGTGCCTGTAAATTGAGCAAATGGAACTGAAGAAAGACCGGAGCTAATAAATTTTCCTTCCCATACATTTATTTTGAAAACAGCTAAGAATGGGTGTAAAAATTAGTAGGGTGGAGATCACACAACCTCAAAGCCACTACCAAGCACAGAAAACACACGCACGCTCTTGTTTCATTGTCTGCAATTTAGTCCTGAAAAGTGCTTTTTCTCTAAAATGTTAAAAACCAGCATTGTCAACAAGTATTACTTCTGAAGCAATATTCAGAAAGCCTGTTGTCAAGAACAGGGTTTTAACCCTGGAAATATCAGATGTTGAACACTAAACTACCAGAGTAGAAGGAACCTGACAAAGTTTTCTTTAGGATTCATTGCTTACAAGCTATTTTTCCCTCTATTTCCAGGCTCCCTAAGCTTCATTATGGCTGATATTACTGCCTCGACACTCAAATTTGATCTTCTTGCTTTTAATTTAATTCCCTTTGGCTGTCAAATGGCCAGTTGCGACATCCGAATTTGATCTTCTTGTTGGCCTTGCTTTTACTTTAATTCCCTTTGGCTGTCAAATGGCCAGTTGCGACATCCATGAGGAGGAAGCTGTAGCAAGGGTAACGTAGAACCACAGCCCTACAGCTTCATCTTGGAGATGTCCACGGTAACAACAAAAGCCAAGGATGCTGAGGCATCACATACCTTCAAAACATAAACAGCACTGCAGAACTAAAGAAAGAAACTGATTGAAATAATTGCTTTAGAATCATGAAACTGCAGTGACCAAAAAGCAAAACCCATCATAGTATTTCCTCATTTAAGCAGACTGTGACAAGAATAAGACTGGGAGATTGAAGCTCATGTCTATGTGGCAAGGAGACAAGAGAACAGAACATTTGGAAGTAAATTACTGATTGATCTTTCAGCAAACAAGTGTTTGCACGAAATATATCCAGAAATGTGATCCACATCCAATATCCCTCCTCTCCCCTGAGAACCTATGTAAAGAAAGAATACCCTCAGGCAAACACACGAGCTCCAGAACAAAGAGAGATCTCTCTGCACTCAAGTCAGACTCCGGAAATAAAAGTTGCAAGGTTGAGGCACGGAGTGAAGTCACACGTTTTTAAACCAGAGGAGACCATCAGTCTGGTCTGACATTCCACAAAATAGATGCCCAGTATTTTACTGACTGCTGAAAGGTTTGCCTTTCCTTGCGATTGCAAGACAAGTAATAACCTTTCCAGCATGTCAGTGGATGTTTGGGTAGTAAAGACAAAAATTGGCTTTCCCTAGCACAGAGCAGTTACTGCCGATTTACAGCTGTTAGAGGCACAGAGATTTGTGCGTTTACTTGGCATTGGTCCAACATTTGTGCATTTATTTGACACACCAAAATTTAGAAACGCTATTAGAGGTTTTACGGAGAGAGCCTATGAATATTTTTGAGGCATCCTTCAGAGACTGGTTCCCATAAACAACACACACCAAAACCAACCAAACAAATTTAAAAAAATCCCCTCTAAATGCTCTCCTCCCTGAGTCCATCTGTCCTATCACCATCCCTCTTCTTCTGCCTGGCATTAGAATTATTTATTAAATCCCAAGCTCCAAGTAAAAATGTCACACTGGAAGAGGGGGTTCATAAGTAAAAAAACAAAGACAGTAAAAAATTACTGTAACAAAATACAAGTGTTATGTTTTAAAGGAGAAGGGAGAGATACTCATTTTGGGTGCTAGCCAATAGAGCTCATCTTATTATCCTAGAGATGAATTTCTCTTATTACGGCCTTGGGAAAGCATCTTGTTACAGTCTACCTTCATAGGAAGAGAAAAGTGTGGAGGAAAAGCTTTCATAATTTCTCCCTCTCTGTCATCACTCACTCACCCCACCCCCATTTTAATTTTTTAAGTCCCTTCTAGCAATGCCACCTGAAAAGTTCAGTTTGGCTCAGCTAAGTGGAAAAAGAGAGTTCAAAGATTCTGGATTGTTAGAACTCATCATCTTCTGTTGTGCAAAGATGATGCTTACAGGCATCCCTTATAAGCAGGAAAATCTCACAGCTTTTCAAGGGTATGACATGTTGATCACCTAATTTATAGGTAAGTACCTGTAGCTTTCTTGGATTAAAGCATCTTTAAACTTCTTTAAACCCATAAAAATGTCTGCTCATTTCTTAGTTGGAATGGCAAATTACTGCTAGAAAGTGAATGAATGCTTGCATGAAGAGTAACTGGATTGAAACTCTTAACATAAAAACTAGACAGTATCAGCTTGCAAAAATAGGTCGTCACCTAAGAAATTGCACAAAGAAAAGAGCACATGGCAATTCAGACTGCTTTAGATACCATAAAACAAAAGAAATGCCCAAGCCCAGAGGACGCGATGTGATATGGAAGTATCAGACTGGGGCAGCAGCTCTGGTTATGCATCTCGTTCTCATGCCAACTTCCTATCACTTTCTATCAAACAGCTTTTTATGTGTGCCCCATTTTCCTCATAAAATGGTCATTGAAAAATCATTTTTTAGATATCAAAATCACCTTTTAAAAGATAGGAAGCAAGCTTTGTCTGGTAAATTAGATAATCGCCTTTAACTTAGAAAATGCAGTGCAGTAGCTCTGCTCCCCTACTTATTTCCTGGTGAAACCTGAGAAAGTCACTCTACTACTTTAATGTCTCATTTCCCCAGACAAAATAATAGCAGGAGGACTGCAAAACTAAATGCATCCAGCCAATTTTTCATACTCGGATCTGCGTCCACTACTGCCCGTAATCTGACAGGGTTGCAGGGACTGTTTTCTGCTTGTGGGATGCTGACATTAGCATGATGGATTGAGAAGTCAGGCAACTAATTAATTCAGCATTTTACTATGATGATATGGCTTATGTTGAGGAGGGAGGAGAGTCCAGCTGGATTAATTTAATTGTTTCTTTATTCTTGCAGCTTAAGAGAAGTATCCTGTGATTGTCTCACTACTTGACATCAATTTCAGCATGACCACCCAAGAGATGCAGCCATTAATGTTAAGGTGGTAATTCATGACCACTTGGGATGGGCAGGTTACCTGCTTCTCTTCAGCATTCAAATAAACACTTAGCCCTGCCTGTAGTGTGCATCTTTTCAGGTAAAGATCTGCCTACGGTATTCATTTAATTTATGGAATGTTTCCTCCTACGTCCCAGTACAAATTCATACAGCATCAGTATTTATACAGATTTCTAATATTAACAGCAGGTTCAAAATATCAATACACAGAATACCTAACTATGCCTCTTCCATCTTGCAGGCAAGAGAAATACATTATGATGCAGACCCAAAAGATTCAGATAAAAGTACATTATTTTTGCAGACAAAATGTTGACTATTTTTCCCTCTTAAACAGATGCAAATTTAAAATTACATTTGCTGTAATGAGAAGATGATAAGACTGGGGCTTTGAGAACTTTTTCTCCATTATGGAAAGACATTCTTACAGATTAAATCTGCTGTTGACAAAGACAGAATCTGACCTAAGAAGGGCTGATGCCTGTTGGGAAAAGTGCATACACCCATAGCTGAGACCTGTCAACATAGCTTACATTGATAAGGTCAGACAGATTTCATAGCTGGTTTTGTTGCATGTTTTTTGTTGCTTTAGTTTTGTTTTTTTTTTAACCATCTTTGCATTTGGGAAGCTCTTCTGATCAGAACAAGAGCAATTTTAGGAAACAAACGCTTTTAAAGAAGCATATGGTCTCCCAGACTAATCAACTTCACATATTTACAGTAATGTGGACAACAGTCCCTGTAGTATCTTCATAAGAAATCAGCAAAACTGGAAGGCATAGCTTGTGAGTGATGCCAATCACAGGGGAGAACACAACCAGGTATTCCAAAAAGCTTCTTTATCAACCAAAACAACAACCTGGTTTTTGCATTCTCCTGGGAACTTTCTTCTGGAAGAATATTGTTCAAGCTTCTAGCAGTATTTTTCAAAATTACTCCTCTTGAACAAAATATTTGGAAGGACCTACCCTGGTGGACATTAAGGAGATGAAACAGGCTCTTTCCCCTCCTCTCTCTCTTTTACAAAAAGGGACTACCCTCATTGTGGTGAGAAGGGATAGGAATTCTCCCTGAAAATACTTAATGACCAGCTCCCATTGAACAAGAATTATCCTTCAAAATGCCAGATGTTTAACTTGCGTGGTTTCCAATTGAAAACACACTCCTAGATACTCAGAAAACATCTGGGAAGCCTGACTATATTAGATAGTTATCCTTGAGAAAGCCAATGAGGTAAATGCAGCCTAGCACAGACCTGGCTAGGCAAGGGAGCACGGTGTTGTCCCCTTTCTGTCATCACTTAGAAGTGAGAAATATTACATTATTATCATAGAAGTAGGTTTAGCATCCCGATATTTTTTGCCTTACTTATACTGTGGAATTCAGTAAATCCAAGTGCCCTTTCACATAAAAATGCATAAAACTCCCTCTAGATAAAGTGCTAGCCCGATTGGTAAAACGCAGACGGCTCTGAAAACATCCCCAGGTACTACAAAAGAGAGCACCGGCATCACTAACTAACCTCCAGGAACAGAGTGAGCTAGCGAACCTGTAAAAATGAAGAGTAAAAATGTAAAATGTAAAAAAGCTCTGGAAAGCAACTGAAAGGAACAAGTCTAGTCACCAGCAGAGAGCCAAAACCGCCCCAATTTGCATGCTGCGGTACTCTCTGATCTGTAAAGAAGAGCAATTAAATCAGAATACTGCTACTGGCTGAATATTGTTTTTCAGACAAAGGCTGGTGGTTCCATTGGGCACAGAAGAGCACGGAAACCAGACTGCACTCTGTTTCTCTTGCACGATTGCTGAGGTCTCTGCTTACCCTGCAGAACACACCGTTATCGGGGGGGTGCTGCTCAGGCATGAGAAACACAGACAGTTGACTCTGATGCCACCAAAACCCCAGAAATCCTGGTATCTTATATTCTGGTAGAAACACCTCCTAGATATGCAGGCCACAGACAGACTGCTTCCATCAGGATCCAGTGGTTCTCTGGAGACAGCCTCGCTAGTCTCAAGAGTAAAGTAGGTGTACAGAAGCAGAAGATTTGTTATTTTGACAAGAGAGGAAGAAAATAAAATAAAAAGAAAAAAGAAAATAAAATCTGTATTCATAGACCTCAAAAAAGACAAATCCCCCCCCAAACCTCCAAGACTATTGTGACTAGATGACCCGAATCTTTTGCCTACAGAGTAAAGAAAACCAGTGGCTATTTATGATGCCCACAAAAATTAAAGTTTTGAAAAGTGTCGCCCAGCATGACCAACAACTTTTCTCCTGAAGCAAAGTCCAAAATTGCTTCTAACCCTTCCTAAAGTTTGGCAGGAAACGGGCTCACTCTTTTTTCATATGTACACGGCTCCCCAGTCACTTCCCAACTCTCACGTGTCTCACATTAAGAGAAATGCCACAAGACCTATTTTTTAATCTTTCGTAAGGGTCAGCCATACCTAAAGTTAACAATTCTTTACAAGTCTTCCCATTTTGTCCTAGAGGGACGGGATTTCTTTGACTGTTTTTATTTACCCATTTGTACCAGCCATGCCATTCTGACCAGATTCAGATGCTGCTTTTCTGCTACCCTTTTGGCTCTTGCAGCATCTGCTCCCTTGTCCGTGTTTCTTACTTTTCTTAGAACTCTATATTCCAATTATATTTCAGTCAAATACAGTGACAGGAGAAATACATCCATTTCTCCAGAAATGTTTCTGTGCACTTTCAAAATGTAGATTACCATAGATCTTAGCAAGCCTGTAATTGCTGTAAGTTTCATCTGGAATAATCACACATTCCATCTTTGCATTACAGTTTCATGCATATATATGAATGAAATAAATATGGCTAGATAGACACAGAATAGCAAACTCCTCCTGTTTTATTTTCTCCACTCTTCCTTTAACGAGGGAAATGCTTTCCACATGGCAAACTTTTATTTTACTGTTGGTCTTCGTATCATTATCAACAACACTTTTCTCCCTTTCCCTCAATCTCCAGCACACATCATTGGATGAGCTCTGTTACTGAGTCACCATAAAATAAATTTCCATGTTCCATTAAAATTCGCAAGGAAAGATGGCTTACACAGAAAATAACTGCTTTTAAAAATCAGAATTCAGTTTACCTAGCAGTTACTAACAGCAAGCTTCTTTTTGCCCTTCCTTTTATTTTAAGGTTGTCACTTTTGTACACCTGTACTGAAAATTTTTAAAATGCAACTCTATAAACACCCAGAGCCAACAACAATAAAGACCTGTTTTCAAAGTCTCTAGGCAGTTGAGGACTACTGATAACAGTATCAATTTGTTGGAGCCCATTATTAACATTAGGAAATTTTTTCTGAAACAAATAAAGAAGAACAAATTCATCACAACATGGTGTTTTCAAAGGTATTAAGGGAGTAGTATTTGTCTCTCCTCTGCCTCCCTCATGCATAACTCACAACCTCTCATTAGAGTGTTAAATTCCGAGTGCTTCAACAGCAAAAGTACACCTGTCTGAGGTATCTGGCCCCTGAGAAGTAACCCAGTATTATACTGGAGTACACTAATTTGTGTATATTGCTACAAACATCAGAAATGCTTTTGTTTCTGCGAGGCACAGTCATCAAATCTAAAAAGCTGCAGAACCATTTTATTTCTTAGCTTTCTTCCATCATCTCCACTCTGCAAAGCCCTGTTTACCAAAACTATGAAACTACAATGAGCTCATTCATTCACATCTGCACAGAATAGGACAGGATGTATTTTCTATAAACAGACAATCCAGAACTTTTTTTTCCCTTTTTTTTTTTTATGAAAGAGTAAAGTAACTTGAGAGAGTTGCTCAGCAAGTCCTGAAAATGACATAATTTTATATCCAAGACATTTCATGCTTGGATATGTATTCTGAAGCAGATGGTAAGTCTTGGAAGAAGATGAAGAATTGGGATTCAGCCACAGCTAAATGTTCTGGAAAATGAATGTAGATTATAACCCAAAAAAGTACAAAAGGTGGGGGAGATCGATGTATCAATCCTATCTATTTTAAAGTTAACTCAAGTGAGAGCTACACAAACATAAGGCTACAAAATTCATGGTCACAAAGAAGGTGTCATTTCAAAGAGCTGTAGGGGCTCTCCTCATGCGTCAATGAACAGGAATCAACCCCTGCTTAGACAACATGGTACTGCTAATGTTTACCAAGCACAGTAATTGCTGGGGTGCAAGTTCCAAATCAGTCTCTTTGAGTCAAAAACCTACTGAAAATTGAATTCCTAGAAGCTTGCTTAGGTGTCAGCACCAAGAACATACAGCCTGATGTTACCCTGAAATGGTTAAGGAAAGCTCAGATTTCTCCACCCAAAGCAGTTTCAAATATCTTATTCAACATCTCCCCTAATGACCTATAGAAAAGCTTGAGAATTCTAATTAAATTCCTGACGATCCATAATTGAAAAGCACCATCAATACAGAGATTCTGAGTTACCTTAAATAAAGAAATTATGAGCTTGAACCTGCGGTCCCAGAAAAGGAATGGAATTAAATCAGAAAAATGCAGATTTCCACATAATAAACAGAATTACTGCTGCTTGGGTGAAGCTATTAGGTGGCAACTAGAGAGAGGAAAGTGTGGTGGTGCTACCAGCTGACTACAGTGAGGGTGCACCATGCACCTTGCAGGTCTGAAGCCCTGGCATTCTAATAATAACAAATTCTAAGTCCTTGTACAGTTCTCTGCTGATGAGAAAACAATACTCCAAATTCCATAAAATAATAATTTCCTTGTGAAGTATATCATTATAAGGAGGTAGTCATTATCTCCTAAAGCTGCTACTGGCATTACTGCACTGTCCTAAAACATCTTATTTCATAGTAGGTACATAGAAGGTCATTTGGCTTTGCTCATTGTTTCATGAGAATAATATCTGTAATGCAAGTATCTGCACAAGCTTCAAGGTAAAGGTGGTAATAAACTTCATAATTAAAAAGGTGCAATTTTACCTCATTTCACAAATCTTCAAGACATTTTAACCTGTTTGAAAAATGTTTTTCCACAATGCATTAAAAATGTTTGTTGTATGATCATAGACTCCTTAATAAATACCATTAGTTTGTTACCCATTTTAGATTATCCCGAAACAATAATGCATCCCTAACAGCCAGCATTTACTGTATAACTAACTCTCAGAACTTTATTCTAACCATTGTGTTTTTGAAACTGAGTTACAAAGGTGTGACATGTTTGAATTGGAAAAGCCAACTGCTTTTAAGTCAAAACTGATAAAGAAATGAAGTGGAAGCATGTTTTATAAAACAGGAACTTGGTTAGGGTCTAACAGCCTGTCCTAACCCTAAAAAACTGTTGGCAGATTGTTTTAAATCATTAGAAAAATTATTATGAGTAGCAATAATGGGCTCTGAGATTCCTGAGTCCAACAAGGCGTCAATGTAAGGATATATTTGAGGTAGAAAGCAAGAATTGTGTTCCTTCCTCAGGCGAGCACCTTCAAAAGGAGGACAAGTGTGTGTAAATTCTCACTTGGAGAGGGATGGGCTGTGGGAAGGATGGGGGAATGATCAGTAAAGCCCAGATGATTAACTCCGTGCTGTGAGTGCAGCCATATAACTTGGGCACACAACTGTTTTTTTCCTTTTTTTTTTTTAACCTCCAGGAATACTAACAGGACTTTGTAATATTTACATCCTATAATTATCTTGAACAATTTCCTAATGGCACTATCAGGCGAGAAGAAAAGGGCTTTTGTTCACTGACGCTGTTAAACAAAGTACATTTTTTTGTCCTCCCAAGGGAAGAGGATTGTTCTGAATCACATTGACATACTCTTGGCCCAACACGAAACTCACGTGATACTAAACTACCCTCAAAAAGTAATTTGATATTCTTTTATTTCATACAAGAAGTTGATTTCGTTTTTAAGGCTTTGTTTGGTAGGTAAACATGTATAAGACATTGTATTAAGACAAAGGAAATAAAAGCTATCAGTAGCAGAGCAGGGAAGTGAGCACTCTTACTGGACTTGAACATACAGAATTTAAGTCAATGTCAGATTATTTATGTAAAAGAGAAAATTTATCCAGTGATTTTCTGCATATTTACCACACCAGTTACCCACCATGAAGGATTTATGTACTATTTTCAAGAGATGAGGATTCAGGCTTTCACTATTTCTACTGGGACATTTTAATGACTCAGACCTTGGAAAACCCTGCTTGAACCCACTGAAACTGCTTGCCGTTTTCCACCAGATTTCTTTCAAGCAAATGTTCATTCAAAATGAAATTAATTTTTTCATTTCTTCCATGAAGCTATTTCCCAGTCTCCTGCTTCCGTGTTCATCTTTCTTGAACTCTGTGCTGGCTTTCAACACTGCTGGTTGCTCTCTCCTCAAAGATACACCCTTCAAAGCTTTTTCAGTCCTCATCTTCCGATTCTTCTCCCCATTGTCTCTCTGCTCCCTTTCTTGGTCTCTCCTTTGATGGATCAGTTTTCTATTTTCAATCTGATTATTTCTGCAGTGCAGTACAGACATTGCCAATCTTGCTTTACACGAGCAAACTCCCATATCTTAGTCTTGCCATAACAGCATAGAGACCTGCTCAGGCTATTTTCTTCCTCTTCTCCCCACTTCACGTTTTCGTATTTGCCACACATTGGGATTTTGATTTTTAAAAAGTTCCTTGTTAAAGCGTCATCCTCTGCTTTGGCCATACTAGCCTACACCTCAAATCCTCTTATTTAGTTTTTTAAACCTTCATGGCTCCCTTCTACAACCTGTCCACAAACCAGGTGGTTAAGAGGAGAAGCAAACAAGAATAAACAAGATGTAAAACATAAACAATGCTGGTGCATTTTTTTTCTTTTTCTCTCAACCTAATTTTCTATCTATTATAATTGCTACCGGTGTGAAATGGTGGGGATGTACAAGGGACGGTTTTCATTACAGGTGGAAAGCATTTAGTTCAGGGTAGTGTAGTGTAGACACCAAACCAAAATTCCTGCTAAGTTTTATACAGTCTCGTTCTGCAACACGCCCGCTTCCTCCCTCCTTGCCTAAGAAGGTTAGGCACATTTTTTACTGTCTGCTTAAACCCACATTTAAGGTTATTTGAAATAAAGCCTCAGGCTTCAGTCTTGCAGCTTGAGACCAATTCTATCTGTATTAATGAGCTCTATAATTGTCTTGTATAACAAAGCTTTCAAACCTGTAAACCTTTTAAAATTATTTAAATCTCATTTTAAACTTACAGAAATACTTCTCGGATTTTGCTTGCACTTGCCAGAGATTCCTTCATGCTAATAGTGCTTAAACTCGATTTCTTACTTAAGAAAAATAGTTTAAAAATCAAATATTTGCATCCAAGAATTAACTTCTGTTTATTATGCAATTCCGCTTCTCAACAAATTAACTTTAGACGTAAACATGACACATTTTTATCCACCACTTTGTCACTCTTCCGAGCAGGCTCTGAGTCAGACCTATGTTATTTCTGTCAGCAGCTCTTCCTTTCAGCACAGGGATGTAAGAACCTGTGAGATCCAAGACCCCGCATGGCAGTCGGAGCTCAGGCCACCTCACTTTACACCAGGTCACTTCAGACACTCCATACATGTTAATCAGAACACCACATGTAAAATAGCACAATTACACACAATGGTCCCAAAAATCAGCACTCTTTGTAGCTCATCTTACATTTAAAATGCAGAAGCTAAACGGTTAATCAAGATGCTTATGTAGTATGCTTGAGAGAGATTTTTTTCTCTTTTCCACAAAAAAAATATCCTCGCGCCACTGAGCAATCAAAGCATTTTCCCCAAATTTACTACACTCATTATCTTAAACTAAGTGTTTGATCTCAACTCACAAATTAGAGCTTCTTTAAAGAAGTTTGATCCCACATTAAGAGGCCAGGAGCTCAGATCCATACTCTCTTCTCTCTTTCTGTAGTCTCCTTCAACAGCTCTGGCTAAAATCTAACAAAAATTCACTGAAAACTAGCTGTCTGCAGAAAACCAAAGTTCCCAAAGACATAGACATTTATGGAATTGCTAAATTACATTTTATATTTCCTAGCAATACCAGGAAAGTGCCATCTTCTGTTCCTAGCTGTATTGGTGAAAGCTGGGAGAAATTAAACTGATTTCAGAAGAATATCCAGGGAATTACCTTGGCTATGAAGCTCCTCCTTTGAAATTTCACCTCAACATTTATTCTCAGTGAATCCCAGTCACCCACATGACATAAGATGGTGCGAAAATGTCATAAATTGACATAGGACCATCTGAGAGGCCAGCTCCTGTTTCTGAAATTACTCTTACACATATGCAAACATGGCAGTATTCACCAGACTTTCCACTTTGAGAAGTTCAAGAGGAGCTCAACTTGTTCTGTTGTGTTGGATTCTAACACAGAGGTCATGGCTTCATGTTTTATCTATGCCTGCTTATTCCTTTTGTTTTGGCTGTTCATGTGTGTACCAGATAGGTTCACGCTGTACATGACATTAAAATAATTTTTTCCTTGACTTTTCTATTAATCAAGAGATACTGAAGTGGTTAATCTATAAAAGTCAGTAGCAAGAAAAATAACAAAACACCACAAGCACAAGTACACTTTAGAATTATCAACGAGAATGAAGTATCGTCCTCAAACCCTCAAAGTTATATTCAACTCCACTTGCTGTGTACAAATGAAATTGGCTGGCAATGATAAAAGAAAAAAAAAAAAAAAGGATTGCTGTAAGAGGTTATGAACCTTTACACCTAAATGAGTTAATATCCTTCAAGCTCCCTCCACAGCTGCTTCATAAAACTCAGAGTTCAAGAACAGTGAACTGAAAGTTGGCCCTCAAAGTTGAGAAACCCACAGGTAAGTTTTAATTAAATCAACAGATCTAATGCTACCTACCCAAGGTCAAAAATCTGGCATGAAGGGAAGCCAAGTTTCCTTTCATTTCTATAAGCTGGAGGCCTCAATTCATCTTCTTGCACCTTGCATTTTCCTGTGCTTAAAGTGAGCAAATGTTAGCAGCGTATTTTGCAGACTCAAAGGCCTTTGAGAAATGCCCAGCAACAAGGGATCACCCTGACAGCGTGGATCTCAAGGGAACACTTTTGGTAGCCTATACTAGAAGAGCATCATTTCTTTGACATTGCGTTGTGTTCCAAAGAAATTCAAGTTGTACGTTATCACTTAGAGTCCACCTGCATGCTACAACGCTGGCTGAAGCCGATGGCAGGCCCATGAGATTAAAAGGAAGTTGCATTTTTTTCTGTTCAAAACTTCTTAAAACCTCTGATGGAAGACACTGCATCTAAGAAGAAAAGTGAAACAAAAGCCCAACTAAAAGCCTGCATTTTTAAATTCATATCCTTACAGTGGACAAAGGGTTTTTCATACTATCCATTCTACCTCTAATCTTTTTTTCCAGGAAAACATCGTACAGTGAGGCACAGTTCCTAGGTTTATGCATGTGCTTACTATGGAGGGAGTACTTAAGAAGTGCTCTGCCTCACAGTTCAGTCCTCTTTTCTGCCCCAGGAACAGCAGCCCTGAGGTTCTTGAGGAACCCCACCAAGGAGAGGGTGTGAAGACACTGTGCCATCTGCCTCATGCGCACTCTTATTGTTCTGCCAAATATAATGCAATTCAGCCTTCAGCCACTAAGAGATAACCAATGCTGCATGATTTTTACTTCAGCAGTATGAAAGTTTGAGATTTTAGCACTATTTTTGTTTTGTTTCTTTTCCCAGCCTTGAAAGGTTGGGAGAGCCTTTAGGCCAGGCTGGATGGGGCTTTGAGCAACCTGGAAGAGGTTGCCCAGAGAAGCTGTGGCTGCCCCATCCGTGGAGGGGTTCAAGGCCAGGCTGGATGGGGCTTGGAGCAACCTGGGCTGGTGGGAGGTGTCCCTGCCCAGGGCAGGGGGGCTGGAACTCTGTGATCTCTAAGGTCCCTTCCAACCCAAACCATTCTATGAATTCTGTGAGGTTGGCTTTTCTCCTGATACGCAAGATTTCCAAATACTGCAAACATCAAAGTGCTTTTCCTAGGGCAAACAAAGCATCTTCAACTCCTCCTCACCCCCCCACCTTCCCTGAGATACAGCCTCACCAAACAGCCAGTGAAATCTCAATCCTTTGCTGGCATCCATGGGTGTATTGATTTTAACAAGGCTTTTGACTACCTTCACACACAAGGCACCTGTGCTGGGAGCTATTAATCTTGTTCAGCATCAAAAAACCCACCACTGCCTGGGACTCATTGGCCATGGCTGTAGGCTCAGGTTGTGCCAGGGCTGACCTGTGTGGGCTGGGGAGAAATGTTTTCCTACTTGTAGAAGCACGGGCTAAGAAAGAAGTCTAAATATATGATGGAAGTAGGAGGAAGGAGTGAGAGAGAGAGAGAGAAAGGCTTCTTGAGGACAGATCTTACTGGAGTAGGAAGACTGGTATTTCAGAATAGGAAAAATGTCTGATGGCTCTTTCTCTTGTGTTCTGAAAAACAGGGCTTATTTACAAAACAAACACACTGAGATTGTACCAAAAATATTGCGCACTCATGTTACCAGTTCCTCCACCTACACAAAGTGTTCTTGCAGGGTCTTTAATTTTGACTAGCTGCTCAGGTTAGTGGAGTGGTGGCAGTAAATTCAGCTCCTGTTGGTGTTTACAGACTGCCTTCAACTTTATGACAGAGCAATATTGGTATCAGTTAATCAACGTTTCCCTCAATACTACAAAAGAGATTTCCTGAGCTTACAAAAACAAGGCTACCAATATATTAGCACTATTCCTAAAGTCTTTGTCAAGCCTGTATCATTGCATTTGCAAATCAGCAACAGGTCTGCAAGGACACTTCAGTATTTTCCTCTGTAGAAAAATCAGCATTTCGGCAGATCGCAGACACAGACTAAATATCATACTTTAGGGAATAAAATCTGCTATTCTTCAAAGTAAAGACAATATAATAAATGTAAGGAAATCAGATATGACCTGCAGAGGGTGCCATGGCAAGCTGCATATGAAAAGAGAAAATAACAATCAGGTGAGCTCTTTAACACTGAGTGAAAATATACATTCCACCTGAAAGGTATGATTAAATTCATAGAAGGGTATTTTTTTTTTTTTTCAACTGCTTTGGTCTCTTTCTTTACTAAATCTGGATATACAGGATGGAAAGGAAAAAAAAAAAAGTCTGAGCACATTATAAATAAAGAACTGAAGTTAGGAGAGCTGATAAAATATGAATACCATTCCAAGGAGCTTAATGTGTCATAGCTGCATAATAGAAAAGGGAGTGAAGTGCGTATGTGCCCCTGCTGCTTAACAGTAGGTTTGAAAGAGGCTGCAAAGGCAGCACAAGTGGAAAATTCCCTCGTTGGCTGCTTTCCAAGGCCTCTATTCAGCTTATGAAAAATATGATGTTTTATTTGATATTGAGTCTATGGATTGGGCTTTTTGAGGTTTTTCTACAGAGAAACAATTGGAGAACGGAGTGGGACACTGAAACCCAGGGCCTTCTGCCTTTCCCCCTACCCCCTCCCATCCAGTCCTTTATTATTTTTAAAACCTCTCATCAAATCTGTAAAACGCCTTCTTCATAAAACACAGCCAGTCGTGGCTGTGACGGATAACATGAAAGTGCATTTCTGTGATCATCTTCTCTGGTCTCGGAGGTGA
Organism: Calidris pugnax; assembly: GCF_001431845.1. Classification (NCBI taxonomy): domain Eukaryota; kingdom Metazoa; phylum Chordata; class Aves; order Charadriiformes; family Scolopacidae; genus Calidris; species Calidris pugnax. Next base: position 2,386,788 of record NW_015092359.1, read on the forward strand.
ACAGTAGCCTAGTAACCAGGGGCTGCTAAATACTGATACCTGGATTCAGCACGGCTCTGGTAAGCCTGCCATCTTCCATCTCCAGGGGAATCACTGTATTAAATTTACATTAAAGACGGCTGCATGACTGACCCAAGGGTCATATTAGCATTTTTACTCCAGTAAGTTGGTCAGCGGAACATTTCTGTACCATGAAAATTATTCCGGTACTCTATTGTTAAGAATTAAACATTTATGAGAAATATTGTAAGAGCATATTAGCAAGAACGAGCTGGTAAGGAGTACAATAAAGGGCAGAGCAGTATCAATACGTAGATCTGAGAAAGAAAATCAAATCGGATTCTTTTCATCTCAAAATGAAAGCGGGCACCAGGAAACTGGCAGGAATGGGAGTGAAAGGAATTCTCTATTTACTGCCAGAGACACAACAAAGGTAATGGTGACAAATGTGCTTAATCCCCCCCTGCTCTTCTGCACTCCCTGGGCTTTATTCTCATGCAGACCCTTTCATCAGATTCAAAGTTTGGTAGCGTATAGCAGATAAATATTATAGGCCAGAATCTCCATTTTTAGATAAGCCCAACACGCAGAGCTGCTTGGATTTTACACCCTTGAGATTCAAGGATCAGTCACAAAACAGACGAGGGACTAATTGACATTTATTCTGTACTTGAAAGGAAACCAACAACCGTATGTTAAAAAGGATCAGTTGGGAAAAGACAGGAGGAAATGAAAACACAGAAAATGCTACCTCGCAGCTGTACGAGTGCAGGAGGACTGAAAAGGAACCAGCACGACTTGGCATTCAGCATGGAGCAACAACAGCTCTCACAGCCCATTAATATCTATTTGTCTGTACCCTAGATAATTCCGTATGGGCGAGAATGACCAAAGAAAAACATTTCACAATCTAATACGCACTAAAAAGCACATTTCTTTGCACTGAACAATGCATTTAAGACCAGTACAGCAATTAATTCTGTTACATTTAAAGGAGATTTGGCTATGATATGCCTTTTTTTTCCCCCCCTTTTTTTTTTTACCCATAAGACTGCGTTCTAGGAAAAAAGCTTTTATTGGCAAGGTGACCTGAACACACTAAGGTAATTTCATTTCAAGCATCTCTCCTCCATTTCTAGAGAAAAAAGGAGTGACTGGGTGGTTTCCAAGCTGGGAATCTGGCTGTGTAGACACTACCTCCATAGACACTAGCTCCTGGCTTGTAGTTCTGCCTCAATTGTCCATATATAAAATGAAAAAGGAGTAGCTCTTTGATACCTGAGAGTTTTAAGAAAATACCTTATGCCAAGAATGTAAGAAGATACAACGTTTGGAAAGGGGACCATCAGACTTTTGTCAGATGGTTGAAGGCTAGAGGTGAAAGGAAAAGGACAACTTCTGACAACTGGAGAGGCAGAAAAAAGTTAGTGGTCTCAGACACAAAGCAAGGGAATTGAAATGCAGCTATTCCCACTATTCCCATCGGATATATAGTGCCAGTTCCTGGAATATCTCCTGCATTATATAATCACACAGCAAAGGTTAAATAATGTGCTAAAACATGAATGTGGAAGCATCATATGTGTCTATTAAAAAAAAAAAAAAGTTTAGAAAGAACTTTTTAATCTCCATTCAAGCCAAAAAAGTTCTTTAAGACACATTCACTGATTTTACCCCTTAACGTGCCAGCTTCCAAACTAAAGTGATATATTTGAAATGAGTGACTGAGTTGAACTGAAGCCCTGTGTTCCTGGAGGAGCACAAAGACTGCAAAATGAGCCTGTGCCTCCTTAGAGAGCTTTAAGAAAGCACTCTTTAGATATAAAAATTCCCACCTTTCTTTAGCTTACCATGTATTTCTTTTCTCCTAGACTTTAGGGGTTTGAGGTTTGATTTGGGGAGATGGCGTGGTTTGTATTATGCTTTGCTATTTTCTCTCAAAGGCTTGTCCCATGATATTTGTGCCTTGTTTTTCTAGGGGTGGTCATCTTATTCTTGTGTTCTCTTATGTTTGTAACCACTCAGACCCCCGGCAGTCTAAAATCTAATTCAGACTGGACTATGTAAAGACCTAAGGCCTTTCAAAAGTGTTTGATACAAACAGCTATTACAAATGCATACACAGTCTCTTCCCGAAATGCCGTTTCAGTTGGAGCTGGGAGGGTGGCTTGCCAATGGAAGAATTTGCAAGGTAAGACAGCGTCATGTTCACAGCACTGGAAAATTGCTATTGAGCAGCAGAAGTGCTCTCAAACCCAGCAGTCACGATACCGTGCCAGGCTCAGGGGAATTAAGCCACCTCTACACTGTTTGCCTTCCGGGGGCGGCTGGGAAGTGTCCCAAGCCCTGGCACAGAGCAGAAGGTACTGAAAAGCTGCTCTAACTCATACCTGAGTGCCCACCGCTCTGACAGCCTGTTCCACCAGCAGGGACTGGCAGGGCTTGGAGGCTCTTCGGCTGCTGCCCTTTTCTTCTCCAAACCCCCCTCCCAGCAAGAATAGACAGTAGAATAAAAGCCTTGGTTCTTTGCCACCGGGAAATCCCTTTCCACTGAAGAACCCTCCTGGGGCTGCATCCACGGCTGCTGTGATTGCTTTTGGCAACTTCAAGAGATGGAGGGACATGGCCAAAACATGCCAACAGCAAATGGATTCACGGCCTTCTACTCGGGGCAGCTGTTTTGCAGAAAAGTAAGCCTTAAAGCAATGCCTCTACAGCAGGCACGAAAGTAATTTTAAATATTTATGTACTACTTCAGGTTGGGTGTAATGATTGGAAAGTTTTATAACTGCTGAACAAAAGGTTTAAAGCTCTTTTGAGTGAGTGAGGTTTGAAAATGGGAAGGAATTTATTTTTGTTTTGTATTTACATGATGATTCCGCAGGTATCATAAACTCCCTCCACTTGGCTTTGGCTATTCACAAAGTGGTTAACTTAGTCATAATCCTAGAAAGACCAATTATTGCTTCAGAAGTTAAGGCTAGACCTTCATCTGGGCTGCTTCCAAATGAACCAGTATGACTAAGTTTTGCAGTTTTGCCTTTTTTTTTTTTTCCCCACAAGAATGCAGGTTTTCACAGGGCACAGCTATACGGTCAGGTTGCAAATAAAAATGTAAGTGGAGAAGCTGTGCCTTTCTCTTTACATGCACACAGGTTACAAGCAGCAAATCTTCAACTCCATCCTCTGCTCGGAAGGGCTTGAACCTGCACTTGGACTGCCAGGCTATGTAATATTTCAAAGGTGGCACTTTAATAATCTTTATACTATAAAGAATTACGCTTTCCATGTGGAGCATGGACAGAAAGAGCAGATAAACATGAGCAGGAATGACTGCATCCTGGTGATCTCAGTAGTCACCAAGGGAAGAGCTGACCCAGCGAAAGCGTCTCAGTGAATGCATAAATGTTAAGTACATACTGGAGCAGGGACGTGAACCCACTTCCTACTTCTCCCAGAGAGACCCCCCCTAGTCATTAAGTTGCAGTTGTATTTTTTCCACTCCAGCCCAATAAATTATTAATTCCTTAAAGTAAATTGAAAGCAGAGTGAAAACCTTCAAGCATGTGTCACTGAGGCACCTGCCAGGGCAGAGCAGCAGGCAGTGATAGCGGTCAGCTGCAAAATGGCAGCGGATGCTCTAACTTAGGGAAAAAGAACAAAGGGGTTCATCATGACTTCTTACTTTTGCAGTATGAAGCAAAGTAGTGCTTCATTAGGAGCTTTCCTCTACTCTTTCTCAAACCAGAAGGAAACCAGACTGGAGATAGATGCTCTCCTGCAGCACAAGGTTTGTTCACTCTGCTCCTGAGAGGATCAGGGTTTCAGTCATGTTCCCCAATCCAGCACCTTCTGCTGGTGAGCCTGAGCTTTTAAAGCACTGGCTTTTTATGCACCCAGCTCCCCTCCGGCATTACGCAGAGGACCCTGGCACTCAGGTCAGCACCGCTCAGTACATCAGGCAAGGAGGCACTTCAAAGGCAAAGCGGGAGCGTTGGTTAAGCCCTGCCAATCTCCCTTTACTCCCCCAGCCCAAGATGAACAACGTGGATTTAAAGCAATAAAGGATGTGACCATTCTACAGTTTTCTATGAAACAATAACAGTAATAATTCCACCCCTCTCCTCATCATCAGATGTTTCAAGGATCACATTGGACAATCTGAAAGGCTTGCAACAAGCCACGGAAAATCATGCCGCCTTCCTGCCTTTGCTAGGCAAGCCATAAAAGCTCTCAGAAAAAGAAATCATTTTTATTTTTGTGCAGGGTACAGGCTACAAATCTGCCTTTAATATCACTCACCAGGGTTTCAAGTAAGATCTTTTGATCTTTCAGCAGGTGCCTTGTATAATCTCATATCGCTAATGGTTTTAGGTAGCGACAAACAGCAAACTGTGCCTGACTCAGCAGTCCCTCACTTTCTGTATGCATCACCCCAATGGAAAATACAGCATTTCCCTCCTAGCTGCTCCTTTAAAACTTGCCTTGTGCTTTCAAATAAAAAGGGAGAGAAAGGCAGTTATAAGGTGGGGAGGAGGAGGGAAGAATGGGAACAACCCAGATTTTTTACTGTCACACTGATGACTCTCAAACACCTGCCTGCAAACAAACAAACAAAAAAATTAAAGCCTAACTCAAAGAAACAGGTATCTTTCACTGACAGAAATACGGCTCACAGTTCTGCAAGGAGGTAGCTTACGTGAACTGGAAGAGTGCTGGTAGAAGATTTCAGTAGGACTACTCATCTATTTGGAGAGGCCACATGCCTAATCACAACTAAATCACAACTTAACCCATCAGGGCAAAATACATTCAAAACACACTAAAATCCCATCTAAAATTCATATGACACTGGCCTACACAAAATATTTGTTTGAAGAACTGAGGCATTGAGGTTTCACTCAGAAAAACTGAATCTTTACCTCACAGCTAAGTTGGCTGAGATTTCTACTTCACGTCTGAATCTTCTGAAGCACTTAAACCAGATCACAACACAACATACCATGGGAGTGCTCTTCTTAACCTCTCCAAAGCAATAGAGAAATAAGCAGCTCCAAAGACTGGTGATGCCATAAGAAACTCAAAAACGCCTTAGATTATTAAGAGTTCTTCTCCGTTTGTGTTTTTCTGTGTCCCTGTAGAAGGAGATTTTAAGAATTGAATGCAAAGTCTCTGTTAAAGGAATTCTAGCAAGTATGAGAGCTCAATCCAAAAGCTAAACCCAAGACAAATCTTTTTTTTTTTTACCACAGGCAGTGAAGTGGCAATTAGCTTTAGTGTAATTTCACAGAAAAGTGACAAGAAGAAAAAAAAAAAACACAGAAAAAACCAATTCACCAGTCTGGAACTTAAAGCGAACCTTCCCCCCAGCCTTTAAAACAAAAGTGATGGCGAGGAAAAGATCCGCTCTTGCTTTCTCTTGGAGCAACCACTTATTCTTCAGAAGGTTTAGAATGATATTTGCTTCCCTATTTTAAACAAGATCCTCTGCTTTTCTGCTTTACTGCTGTTTCCCCTAAATCCTTCTTTTTCGCTCTTCTTATTTTGAAAGCATGGCACAGTCTCTGCATCTTACAGACCAGCTATGCCAGGAGATCCTACAGCTCAGTGGCAACTCCAGTTGTTTGTCTCATGGCTCTGGTTCTCCTCTCACATACATCACTTTCACACTGCCATAATCCCACTGACTGCAGTGGAGAAGCTCCCGATTTACACTTACATTGCAGAGTCAGGTCATGTCATAACTACATAGCTCGTTAGGCTGAGGACAGACCTGAGCCTGCTGGACCACCATGGAGCAGATCCTCTCCCCTGACAAAGTCTCAGAGATCTGCCAGTAGGAGTGAAGGTTCAGCATCCAAGGGAGGATAAATGTCCATGGTCTGTGTGGAAGCTTCACCTGTGCAAACACCTGATGCGTGGAAATGGATGCAGCCCCACTTCTCCCTCTTATGAACCACACATCTCCTATGCTAGATGTTACTTCTGCCCGGGGGTGAACCCATCTGCTTCTGCAGAGAATCCCACCCGTGGCACAAACGTTTCCCAACATCAGTCATTTTGTCATAGCAGGATCCCCAAAACTGGCAACACCATCAAGAAGATCTTAAACAACTTGTCTACCTGGGGGTGAACACATCTGCTTCTCCAGAGAATCCCACCCGTGGCACAAATGTTTCCCAACATCAGTCATTTTGCCATAGTGGGATCCCCAAAACCGGCAACACCATCAAGAAGATCTTAAACAACTGTCTAAACACTACAGCTGCTGCGTCATCTCAATGAAAAACTCAACAGTTAGGATTCTAATAGGGTTTATGTGCAGCAAAATGACTACTATTTGTGATATATACAGGGGGTCCTGCAGCCCTGACAAAGTAGAAAGCTGTTAAAAAAAAAAATAATCTTTCAATCAGCAAAAATGTGCTAAACGAGGACTAAAAAGCCTTTCAGCTGGAAGAAATGTGCTAAATGAGGACTACAATGGCAATGCACATCCAGAGAAGATTCCCCAAGCCAGGGGAAATGAATACACCAGGAAATTAGTGAAGAGAAACCGGGTAAATATTAGCAGAAATATGCATTATCAAAGCCATTTTCTTCTTGGATAAAAAAGACAGGAAGAGCATGACAGCAAGCCCAAGAGATCCATTTGAGACCAAGGAAAAAGAAGAAAAGTCAAGTCAAAGAGTACCCAGGGTGAGCAGGACTAAGCTGCTCCCTTCCCAAAGTCATTTCACAGGTCTGTTCTCAGAGGCAGTTCTCTAACCAGGTCTCTGTGGAATCACCCCTCAGCTACAGCATCTAAGACCAGTCACAATCTTCTATGGTGGTTTGGAGAAAAGATTGCTTTCAGGAGCATCTTCCATTCTACATTTTCCTACTTTATGCTTCCCTTTTGAAAAAGCCTTTCCAGCTTTGTAGTCAGGAGCTTGTCTCTCATTTTAATCTTATCTACTGTTGGCCACATGCCTAATCACAACTAAATCACAACTTAACCCATCAGGGCAAAATACATTCAAAACACACTAAAATCCCATCTAAAATTCATATGACACTGGCCTACACAAAATATTTGTTTGAAGAACTGAGGCATTGAGGTTTCACTCAGAAAAACTGAATCTTTACCTCACAGCTAAGTTGGCTGAGATTTCTACTTCACGTCTGAATCTTCTGAAGCACTTAAACCAGATCACAACACAACATACCATGGGAGTGCTCTTCTTAACCTCTCCAAAGCAATAGAGAAATAAGCAGCTCCAAAGACTGGTGATGCCATAAGAAACTCAAAAACGCCTTAGATTATTAAGAGTTCTTCTCCGTTTGTGTTTTTCTGTGTCCCTGTAGAAGGAGATTTTAAGAATTGAATGCAAAGTCTCTGTTAAAGGAATTCTAGCAAGTATGAGAGCTCAATCCAAAAGCTAAACCCAAGACAAATCTTTTTTTTTTTTACCACAGGCAGTGAAGTGGCAATTAGCTTTAGTGTAATTTCACAGAAAAGTGACAAGAAGAAAAAAAAAAAACACAGAAAAAACCAATTCACCAGTCTGGAACTTAAAGCGAACCTTCCCCCCAGCCTTTAAAACAAAAGTGATGGCGAGGAAAAGATCCGCTCTTGCTTTCTCTTGGAGCAACCACTTATTCTTCAGAAGGTTTAGAATGATATTTGCTTCCCTATTTTAAACAAGATCCTCTGCTTTTCTGCTTTACTGCTGTTTCCCCTAAATCCTTCTTTTTCGCTCTTCTTATTTTGAAAGCATGGCACAGTCTCTGCATCTTACAGACCAGCTATGCCAGGAGATCCTACAGCTCAGTGGCAACTCCAGTTGTTTGTCTCATGGCTCTGGTTCTCCTCTCACATACATCACTTTCACACTGCCATAATCCCACTGACTGCAGTGGAGAAGCTCCCGATTTACACTTACATTGCAGAGTCAGGTCATGTCATAACTACATAGCTCGTTAGGCTGAGGACAGACCTGAGCCTGCTGGACCACCATGGAGCAGATCCTCTCCCCTGACAAAGTCTCAGAGATCTGCCAGTAGGAGTGAAGGTTCAGCATCCAAGGGAGGATAAATGTCCATGGTCTGTGTGGAAGCTTCACCTGTGCAAACACCTGATGCGTGGAAATGGATGCAGCCCCACTTCTCCCTCTTATGAACCACACATCTCCTATGCTAGATGTTACTTCTGCCCGGGGGTGAACCCATCTGCTTCTGCAGAGAATCCCACCCGTGGCACAAACGTTTCCCAACATCAGTCATTTTGTCATAGCAGGATCCCCAAAACTGGCAACACCATCAAGAAGATCTTAAACAACTGTCTAAACACTACAGCTACTGCGTCATCTCAATGCAAAACTCAACAGTTAGGATTCTAATAGGGTTTATGTGCAGCAAAATGACTACTTTTTGTGATATATACAGGGGGGCCTGCAGCCCTGACAAAGTAGAAAGCTGTTAAAAAAAAAAATAATCTTTCAATCAGCAAAAATGTGCTAAACGAGGACTAAAAAGCCTTTCAGCTGGAAGAAATGTGCTAAATGAGGACTACAATGGCAATGCACATCCAGAGAAGATTCCCCAAGCCAGGGGAAATGAATACACCAGGAAATTAGTGAAGAGAAACCGGGTAAATATTAGCAGAAATATGCATTATCAAAGCCATTTTCTTCTTGGATAAAAAAGACAGGAAGAGCATGACAGCAAGCCCAAGAGATCCATTTGAGACCAAGGAAAAAGAAGAAAAGTCAAGTCAAAGAGTACCCAGGGTGAGCAGGACTAAAATGCTGCCTTCCTAAAGTCATTTCACAGGTCTGTTCTCAGAGGCAGTTCTCTAACCAGGTCTCTGTGGAATCACCCCTCAGCTACAGCATCTAAGACCAGTCACAATCTTCTATGGTGGTTTGGAGAAAAGATTGCTTTCAGGAGCATCTTCCATTCTACATTTTCCTACTTTATGCTTCCCTTTTGAAAAAGCCTTTCCAGCTTTGTAGTCAGGAGCTTGTCTCTCATTTTAATCTTATCTACTGTTTCAAGTAGACTCGAGTGAACCTGACAGTCTCAGGACACGTGGCTTTTATGAAAATGACAAAATCCAAATAAATTGATGGTGATGACAGACCCTTTGGGCAATCTGCAGTGAAAGCTACGTTGGGCAATCCCAGAGGCCAGCTTAGGCCTCCTGCTGGCTTGCAGAAGTCAGTTTGAGAGTAATACTGCAAGTTACCATATAAAACAGATGATGTTTCCTGTAATGGATTTTATTCAGTACCCTTTGGCAGAGCTCAGACAGCGAGGGGAAAAAAAAAAACAACCCCTTCCAGCATTTTAGCTCAGAAACTTCTGACTCCTGTACCCTCCATCCCATTTCTCCCGCTGGTCCTAAAGGGAAGTTGGTTTCCTCTCTTCAGTACTGCATTTTCCTAAGTTGCATCTGAACACGATGCCTAAAAATAGCTACTCAGAACAGAGAGGGAAAAAAAAACCAACCCCTTCCAGCATTTTAGCTCAGAAACTTCTGACTCCTGCACCCTCCATCCCATTTCTCCCGCTGGTCCTAAAGGGAAGTTGGTTTCCTCTCTTCAGTACTGCATTTTCCTAAGTTGCATCTGAACACGATGCCTAAAAATAGCCCTTACAAGCTGTTACATATATTGGATTTATGGCGTAAGGGTATTACTACACTTATAGAGATGCAGGCCTTTTTTTCTGAGTTTTCATGGCTATTTTTGATGTCTTGAGCTTTTCAGTCCTTCAGAGCTTCAGTGGAAGAGAAGGGGCTGCAGCAGTGGCACAATGAGGGGCGTTTGGAACAGGAGAGTTGCAGGCTCCAAGAACAGCAGTAACAACGGCATCAGAGGTGGGATTTGGGAGCTTGAATTAGCAGTCGTATAACAGCAGATTAAAACAAGATTTACAATTTGCAGTAACAAGACACCTGCAACGCTTCAGTCTTACAACATACCAGTTCCTGTTCAACTAACTGTGACTCTATGACAGTACTACACCTTAACATGAGACACATTGAATCCTAATATTCAGAAACCATATTTGGGAAAGGAGTACCTCCTGTCTTCCTTAAGTATAGATAAAAAACCAGCCCATTCCATATTCTTCCGATTCCCAGTTTGAGCTGTCTTCAGTGTTGTTATTTTTTAAGCAGCTATCAGCTTCAGCCTGTTTACATCTGCCAGCCCGTGATCTCCAACTCTCTCTCAGCCATAAACCACAGATGCTTCACACCCTCTGAATGCAAATGACTCATTTTCTAGTGGTTCTGATAGATATTAAAACATCCCCTTGATGTCTCATCCTTTCCTTTTTGCTGAGATTTTACGCTTTTTTTTTTTTAAAAAAAAAACAAACACCCAATCTTCAAGCTCCTAAGAACATACTCTCTTTTAAACCTGCCACGGACACTATAAACAGACAGATCAGAATTTTCCTTCTAGTTTAATTATCTTTGTGAACAGGAACGTTAATGATTTCTGTTTATCAGATTTTTACCTATTTTTCTATTTATGAACATGCACAGTTCCTCCACTTCATTACTCGCAGGACTCTTGAGAATGTTTCTTATATAAGTAGGTCATCTATTTGCTATGAACCGTAAGCTCAGAGTATGTAATCACAAAGTACTCTGTGAAGCTGAGTGGTGTTATTTCTTTCCTGAATGAGCCACTCAGAAATACATGCATTTAAAACAGCAATTTAAAATAATACTACTACTTTGAAAAATAAAAATGAAAAATAACAAAAAATACTATTTTGGTGAAAACCTTCAGAACCCACCAATTTGTCACACGTATGTGGTGACAACTGTATGGCAAAATGTAACCGCAAAAAGGTCAAAAATGCTACGTTGCTGAATTTTAATTTTAAGCTTAGATTGAATATTATCATCATACTCTTCCTACTACTGCTGCAAAGTAACGTAACTGCCTAAAGCTTCATTCATGGCTTTCTGACACTGCTTCTTAGGGAAAACAGCCATTGAAAATGTCAACAAAAATTACTTTAAGGGAAAGGGCTATAATACCCAAGATTAAAGTGAGTCATCCCACAAATATCTCAAGTACAAGCGGTCTGTGCAAAGCACTTGAATAAATCTTTTTGAGAATGATTTTCACTGCTAATGAATGTAATCTGACAAAATTAGAGGCACAGACACTTCTTAAGAAGTTCTTATCAAGGACTATCAAGAAAGTGCTGTGCCCCTTCCTCTCTTACATACAAACCAGCAGCAAGATGTTCGACTCACTTAGAAAACTACCCAGATTTTTGCTCACGGAGTTTGTGTTACGTGGTGACTTCGATGACGTACCGCTTATTGAGAAAGCTGTTATGTTTCCAAAGCCTTGTGGCTTGGCTAATTGTGTAGATTCAAATTTTTTTTTTGAGATTAGCAATACAGCAGCTCCCTGTTTGTGCCAGTTGAATCTGATGTTTAGTTTTGATGAAGTGAACGGAACGATCAGCACATGTCATCACAAGGCTTGAAAAACTCTTTATGTTCCCGCTTCCACTTGGAGGGAGCACGATGTGAGACTGGCTACCTTCAGCACATGGAGGTGCAGTTGCTCCTCCTGCTCTTGGTATAAGGTGAGTAACACCAAAGAGGACTCTTTGGGCTGAGGACTTTCACCACACTTGCTGCTTAACAGAGTATTTCCCCCCACTCCTGTGACTCATGGCAGGGAGATGCCAGAGCCCAGAACCTGAATTCCCTGGGGTCCCTCCCGTCCCCTGCTCAAAGTCCTCCTGCAAAACATAAAAAGGAGACACACTAATTCTTTGATTGCTGGTGCCAAGAGGAACGGAATGCAGCAAATCCAGCATCAAATGCAGCAGCTTTTCTCTGACGCCTCATCTGCCATCACTAAAAGCAGGGAAAAAAAATGACCAGCAGTCTCCCGAAAAGAAAATTAATACACTCTCAATTAGTGCTTATGTTCAAATGACCAGCAGTCTCCGGAAAAATATAATACACTCTCAATTAGTGCTTATGTTCAAACTCAAGAGCACCTCCTGAAATGCTCTCTATAGATTTCTCCATTCCAGAGTAAACATAGTAAGCCTACCCCAGCCAAATCTGTCTTCGATAAGAGAAGAAAGGCTACATTATTAATATTTGAAGTCAAGGAAGGATAAACAAGGATGTTGGAGAAATTAGACATCAATTATACTTACTGTTGCCATACCTTAGAGTAAGCATAGCCATTTCTTTCACTTCTACTGAAAGGCAATCAATAAAACAAACAATATAGATTACTAGAAAAAGAATAGAGAGACAAAGAGAGAACATCATTATGTGCCTGTATATACCCATGCAGCACCAGTAGTTTGAATAATGCAAACAATCCTCGTCTCTCCTTTCCAAAAGTCTACAGGAGAAATGGAAAATGTTCAGAAAAGAGTGACAAGAATGGTGTGGGCACAGGACAGGTTCCACATAAGGGATGAATAAACGGGCTACAGCCTGAACCAGAGATGCCTAAGGGGAATTATGATGGTGGCCTACAGCATCATTTGTGGCGCACAGAACCAAAGAGGAACCAGCAGTTCACCATCCCTCCTGCTGCAGGACATCAGTGAACCTCACAGGTGGCAGCAGATGATCCAAACAGAAGGAGGTGACCGATCACACAACAGGTACACAGCCCGGAGGGAGTCCTTACCCCACAGTGTTGTGGAAACTAAAGTCTTACACATGATTCCAGGGTGAAATCCACACAGGGCCATTAGCACAGAGACACTGGAGACTAGGAGAATATTCTGGGGAAGTGCCACCATATGCTTAATCAATTTTTACACTCTTCACTAGATAACTGCTAGTAGCTTCTGGTTTAGATAGGACAGTGGGCTGCATGGCCTTCTCCTTTGGCTTACATCTGCAATTCCCTGTTTACGTGCTTTGACTGAGGGTCTCTCCCAAACATCCCCAGTCCAGGAAAGTAATTGCAAAGGTTATACTCTTCTTCTTACGGACTGGTTTTGTTTGGGTTTAATTGGATTTGCATGGTGGTGGTTGCTTTTTGGGAGAAGAAAGAAAACCCAACCCAAAGCAACTACATTTTTGTTCAGCAGTTGAAACCACGCTAAATTATTTTGTAGGATGGAGAAGGAATTATGGAGGTTTAACCTCTTCATTGAACAATATCTATTAGAATGCTACCTCCTTTCAGTATCCTTCTAAAACATTTGCAGGTAACTCCCTTGAATATCTATTAGCTGCATAAGAGAATGTAAATGTATGACAATATATTTCAAATAATTTCTACACACAAGTTTTAAGTCATTCTATTATTCCCTTCAGGGTCACCATTAAGCATCCTGAACAGGTAAATCTGTGAGGTCTTTTAAATGTTAAGAATGGCATAATACCTTTTCTTTCCACCAAGGAAAAGTCCTCTTTCCACCAAGGGAATGAGGCGTATCATGGCACAGCCAGCTTTACTCTGGCACAAAGTGCTTTTGGGAACGGCACCGACTCCTTTCTTTGAGCTGCAATCCCTGGTGCTCGTCAGCCAGCGGTGCCACCATAAACACTCATCCCACCAAGCAGCAGCAGATAATCCAAATGTCTGCACCCTAGTGAAAACTGCAAGAGCAGCTGAGGACTCTGCTTCTGTCATTTGCAGTAGTTTGATTTACTCACTCAAGTGCCTCTGATTCACACCAACTGAGAAGCAGACCCTTGCTTCTGCTTCCCACTGCGGCTTATTCAAGGCCAAAAATATGCAGGTGCTTAAAAAAAAAAATAATAATATAAATGCTACTTTTTTTACCAGTTTGCTATATTTTTTTTAAATTTTCCAGCTCAAATTCCCGTAATTAAAATTCCCATTATAATTTTCTGTCGCAAGAAAATAACACTGGTTTTCTACATGCAATTAGTATTGCATTAACTGGAAATTTAGACAACTATATGCTGAAATTATTTTCTCCTGGATGTGTCAAATTTACTATGAGTTTTAATTCCATAGTAGAAATTTTAGTTCCTTAAAAAATTAATTGCAGAAACTATATTAAGAGATTGGAAAATGGTTGAGCAATCAAATTGTCTCAAGAAGAGAAAAATACCTCTGAAGAAAATGTACTATCTACCAATTTACAAAAATTAAAATTCCAAAAGGAGAAGCAAGAAGGAAAGTTAAAGTAGCACAATATTACGCATTAAGCAGTTTAGGAAGTCTTCATGGTACTCTACTAAACACAAAGGGAACTTTGCTTTATCAGTAAGAGATGATACTTTTATATTTTCTGTCTAAATGATCACCTTTGAACTTAGACGGCTCCACAACAACAAAGAGATGATACTTACTTTTATATTTTCTGTCTAAATGATCACTTTTGAACTTAGACGGCTCCACAACAACCAGTATCGACACGTTAGTCTCTTTGCCAGGAACAATCCAAAGAACTGCTTTTCCACTAGAACTGAACCTTCCCTCAAGACAACATCAGCCCTTTGCAAACTGAAACCTGCCATCTGAACCCAAAGTTCCTAACCATTTGCAGGTACCGTTTTCATCTATTTTGAAATGACCCCAAAAGACAGCAGGGCCATCCTCTGGACTCTACCATGACAAATTTGGTGCAGAAGCAAAGGGAACTTTATACTGACTTTGGGGCTTGGATTTAACCAACCCGTGGTGAGGTGGGAGCATTCCCAAGCTTGTCTCAGATCAAACCATCACAGCCTGAAACTGGGAAACAAGAAAATAAACCAGCTATGACACGCAGCCACTCCTTATTACAGAACCACACTAAGGCCTGGGATTGCCTCAAATGTTGACAAGAAATAATTTTCCTATACATAGCTGGTTTTTAATATACAGCTCGCTCCCGAGGAGCTTGTTCGTACTCACATCTGGACAGGAACATTTGCTGAGTAAGGGCTGCTTGGAATGAGCAGGATTTTTACAATCTCACTTTTAGACTCAAAACGTGGTGATGAGATTGATTTCTGCACCAAAGAACTTACATTGTACATATGTGTTGGGCAAAGGTAATTTTTATTTGAACATAAAAGGACCAGTGTTATATCAGTAGAAAAATAACAGATATTGTGTATTTCTATGCCAAAATCCTTGCAACAGAGAATTGGCTCATCAAGGAACATTTTAAGCAAAGCTGCTTTTGGTCTGTTTTCATGCATTGCAAGAGAAATCTGAAGAATTTTTCTAGCTTATGTTAGTTACTGGAAATACCACATTGGACCAGCCACTTATCTTCTGCCTGCGCTTTAAAATCCTATCCTTGGTGACGTGTGGGGAGGGAGCAAGGGATGGTGGAGCCTGTCCATCTCTTTGATGCCAGCCAAAGATCTGCAGCTCTCTTCTTCTGACTGCTTCCCACAGCCAGAGCCGGACAGAGTGCTCACTACAGAGGGGAAAAAAGCTATCCCAATATGGGAAAACTTATCCTAACTGTTATTAACACTTCTGCAGTTACTTGTGTTCATTTTCTCCTTGTTTAAAAAACACACAATGAAAATCTACCATTCCTGCAGATGATGCAAATACACAGAAAACAAAAAAGAAAGGCTCATATATTGACAACACTTTTCCCTTCGGTATCGAGTATAAAAATACTTTGCAGTTTGTGGCTCCAGAGCCAGTAATAAGAGCGCTGGGTCCCTGGAAATGCTTTAATCAGAGGGCATGATTGCATTAGCTTGCAACAACAAAGATTGCTATCACTTCTTACAAAGACATACATACAATCTCTGTCTTTAAAACTCAATATTTAATGAAAAAGCTACTTTCTTCGGGTTTACAATGAAGCTAAATGATATAAGGAAGACAGTAGAAACGTGTAGAAAAAAATCACTCATCCCTGTCCAAAGAAACCATACGTTCACAAGAATGGAAGACTGTGCATCTTGCACTGTCATCAGAAGGGAGGGAAGGTCCTTGAGAAAGAATGGAACCTAATTTTAATTTAAGAACAAAACCCACTTTGAATACCTTTGTGTAGTGATAACAAGCTTTTCAACGCTGAACCAAAGCACACACTTGGCATGATTTAGCTCTTGTATGTTCTTGTCAACCAACAGATAAAATCCTGTTTAGCTCCCAGATGAGCCAACCTGGTTCAGCCACAAAGTTGATGATATTCTCCCAGGAATAATACCTCACCGAGGCTGCAAGCCCAACCTCTTTCCCTGTTGCTCTTCTCTCTGATTTAAAATTCAGTCTCAAATGTTGATGAGAGTGTCCTAGTGAGAGTAGTGACATTTCAGTTTACATTTTTCTCCAATCAAAATAAATGTAGACTGTACAACGTGAATATGAATTTTAAAAGAATCCATTTTAAAAGTTACTAAAAATCACTGAAGCATTGCAGATGCTTGAGCAAAATACTCTCACACACACATGAATGGCTGAAGGTTAAATGAACTCTATCAGCCAAGGGAAAAATCAAAGGACAAAAATCCAAAAATTCAGTTTTTAAATAGAAATCAAAATGAAACACATGAATTTTCTGTCTTAAAGCATCTAAAAATCAAAGACATCTTATTGAAAAAAAAATAAAGTTGCTTGTTACTAAGGGAAAAGAAACATGTTCCACTTCGAGGCCAGATTAAACAGGTTGATCAAATGTGGAAGCTTTCTTTGATCATTTTTTTCAGAACTGGAAAGCTATATTTTTTATTCTAAGCAATATTACTTACCAGATCATCCCTTCACCTTCTTTTCTACTTCATCTAGTAAAGGAAAATATCAAGTATTTTTCTATGGCTTCTTGCATAGTCTGTGTTTAAATCAGTTTTTAAAACTCTCTATTTTTTTACATATTATAATTTGTGTTTTCATGACTTTTAATGTTTGAAAAATCAGTGTTTCATCAAGTGTTCTTTACGTATTGTAAGTATTTTCAGCACAGTTCCAAGTTTGCTGTCTAATATTTTGGCGCAGCTAATCCTGATGAAGTAATTAAATTAATTAGCTTGATGAATCAACTGGACCTACAATTTCTATCTGTAATCAGCCAGTTAACCTGCGAGACAGACAAAATAATTTGAGAGTTCTTAAGTCTGAACTGATGTCACGTCTCTAACGGCAACTAAACAAGACTGCATTAAGTAGAGGTTTTAAACTCATTAATAACAAAACATCCTAGAGGAAGTGAGCCTGCATAATCTTCTTTTAGTTCTCAGCACCTTGCAATGCTAAATACGAGATGTATTGCAGTGCAGTTTAGAAGGTGCAGCCTCACAGTCAGCAGTGATTGAAAGCAGCAGAGTGCAGCAGAACCTGACTGCTTGGGATCTTCCCAGGACTGAGTCGACAGCAGTGATGTTACCTGCACTTGCTCTTTTTTTATATGATATAGGTGAAGGTAGATATGAGAAGGACTGGTTATGCCATATTCCCCAAACATGACATCTTGTTTCCTTCCTAATTTGGAAGGGAAGGAAATGTGATACCAACCAACTGCAAAACAGACGAGGGACTCAAACAAAGCAAAATTAACTGGAAAAGTAAAAAAAGAAGTCCTCAGCAAGCAACACATTTTCTTGATGAGCCATCTCTCCTAGACTTGCTCAGTGCTTCATGTGAACATCTGCCTATCCCAGGCTAATGCCCTCCCAACACTGGATCAGGTCGGACCATATGGGTGGGACTGGGGAAGGACTGGGTTCCCTCCCAATCTCCGAGTCTCTCCTCTAGGCTCTCTTCTGAGGCTCTTATTTGTGTTGAGGATCAAGTTACTCCACATACAGAGACACATACCTACTTGTATCTTCTGCTGATACTAATGAAAGCATAACTGTCACAGTGATGGTCAAATGAGGGTAATACTATGACTCCTCTAATGAGAAGTAATAAGCTATTAGAGCAACTAATTTGTTCTAAGAACAAAGAACTCACGAGAAGGAAGGATGGGATCCCCTATGGGTATGCCCACATCAGCATTTTATTTCAGAACAGGAGTCTGCTTTTGAAGTGAATTGCCCAATCGTCTGCAGATAGCATCTTCTTGTTTTACATCATGGAGTAATCTTGATGCACGTGAACTAGGTTTCTTGTAAATGAAACTAAACCATAGAGCTCGCACCAGGCCCACACCTAAGAAGCTCCCACTGTGAAGAGGGAAGCAAAGCTTCAAACCAAAAAGCAGGTTGCACCTTCACCATATCCTCCAGAGCGAAGCAACTGCACCTGCACCAGCAGAAGGCTCTCCAAACTCTGAACAGTGAAGTGACCATGAAGTTCCTCTGCACCAGGCCCACACCTAAGAAGCTCAAAGCTTCAAACCAAAAAGCAGGTTGCACCTTCACCATATCCTCCAGAGCAAAGCAACTGCACCTGCACCAGCAGAAGGCTCTCCAAACTCTGAACAGTGAAGTGACCATGAAGTTCCTCTGCTGCTCTACCAAGTTACAATGCTATGCAACGTCCCAGGGATAGAGTTCCGCTCACGTGAGAGGGATAAAGGCTTTTCTGATGGGAGAATAACAAGTTACAGTGTCAGGAGCACCGTAACCTGGTGACAGCTGCCACATGCCAAAGGGCATCAGTGTTCAATGAAATTTAAGAAGATTGGGAACAACCACCAGACCTCAGGTGTGGCAGAGCAAATGCATCCACACCACGTGAGTTCAGGTGGGAAGATATTTCTGAGCCTGCATCTGACTCGATATCTACAACGCTGGCCTAGGGACTCTGATGGCCAAGGAGAGCCCGTGATGCAGGAGAGCCCGGAGGCTGTGAGGTGCAGAAGCCTTCTGCACAGCCCTGGCAGCAGTCTCAGAAACCACCTGGCCATTCACAATCCTACACAAGTTGCCAGCTCCATCCTGGGGACTGAGCAAGCCGTGCCTGCAGCCCACCAGGCTACGTGCAGCTCTCACAGCCCACCCTCTCCCTCCTGCGCCCGGCAAAGCGGAAAGCAAACAAGCCCCTTGACCAAAGCTACACCTTGAATAACCTTTCCGTGGTTCCTTTTTTTCTTCTTTGACTTCTTATCAACCATAAAAAAGAAGCATTAAGGGGATAATACTAAGTAAAAATTGGCTCCCTTTCACTGTCTGTAAAAAGGAAGTGAAACAATTTCTGAAGAGTACTAGAAAAATCAAACCCTAATATCTGAGGTACCCAGACACCATAATGATGTGTCATGGCCTGCCCACAAACATATTCAGCCTAGAGGAAGTATTCACTAAAAGTTTTTTCTCCTTTTCAGCCATCAGATAACGATAATAATTGTGAAGGTACAAAAATAAACCGGAGACATGTTTCATCTGTCAGGAGACCATAATTCACAGGCTTTGGGTACACGACTTAATAAACAAATGGCGGCAGGACGAATATCGTCAGTTCTGTCCCTTTTTTCTGGGGAGCAGGGAAACATCCAGTGTGTTTAAAAAAAAATAAAGCTGTCAAAGATTGGTATGTGCAGCAGGAAAATCTGCTGCAGAGATTTGCTAAAAGCCCTTATAGGCCTGTTCCCTAGACAAATCCCAGAGCCATGTGAACAGCAACTCAAGAAGTACCACTCGTCACTGTCATTCACCCAAATGCAAGATCCTCTGCAGAGATAAGGTGGAGGAGAACTGATACAACCAAAATAAAGGATGGTAATGATAACATCCACAAAGCATAAATAAAGGGACTTCTCTCCCCTTTCTATCTTGATATGAAGGGGGCAAGTCTTCAGCTCCTATAAACTGACATGGTTCCACTGCCTACCCTAGAGCCACACTGATTTACCATCAGCAGAGCAGCAAGTCACATAAACCATCTTCCAACCAAAATATCTAACCAGTAAATGGGCCTGCGAGGCTTGAATTTTCATTCTGACCCTAGCAATATCTTTTTGCACACACCTAAGTGGCACTGGAGTAGAAAAATAGCTTATTCTGTCACCCTCATTTGAAAAAATGTCCTGTCTTAGCCCAGCTGAAGAGATTTCTGTATATGGAAGACCTCGTCATAAGTCTAGAAATTGTTCTTTATTTTCTCCCATTTTTCTCCCCCAAAGGAGAAGGAAAGAGATTACCAGCTCCCTCTGGGTTCCAAACCCCAGAATGGTTTGATTGGCTTAGTTTCTGTTTCCTGACTGGATAGGTTACATGCAATAATAAGCTTTTAAGTTACAAATACCTCTGGGAAGCATTTAAAGCATCACAACTCATACATTTATCCAGAGAACAGAAAAGCTGACAAACAGGCTTTCAGCTTCATGGGTGTAACACTATTAGCAAACCACAGGGAAAAGAGATTGCCCTCGTTGTGAGGACAGCCCACGGAAGATCTGCCAGATGAGGTTCTGCCTTGGTCTTTGGAAACCTAGGAGATTCAGCTGGTCAGTACCACCTACAAACCCAACTGTTGAACTGTGGTCCACTGCTACAGAGTGTAAGTAAATGAACAAGCCCCTCTTTCAGAAGACCTAAAAAGTCTTACAGCTTAGCTATAAACAATTTTGCAAACACTGTCTTGACAACACTTAATGAAAAAAAAAAGATGTAATTAAGGGAGATAAACAATTTTGCAAACGCTGTCTTGAAAAGACTTAATGAAAAAAAAAAGATGTAATTAAGGACTTGCCTTGCAACACTACGGCCACGCTGATAAAGTGATCAAAAACACGGCATCCTTAGGAATAGAAAAGCTAAAGTCACCCCCAAAACTGACTGAAACTGCCACTGTAAGAACACAGCTGGTGCAGGAACACAAATCCATATGAGGTCAGCTCAAATCTGCCATGTTGTTTAGATCTGTTAGCCAGACGTGGGCTTCCTTGCACAGCCAGCCACGAACTCACAGAAGTTGGCTGGACATGATAGAAACCTGTGGAGCTGCCTCGCTAGGGCTCAGCAGACCTGGATTTGGGGCTTAACAGAGCTATCAGCTGGAACCATCTGTGACTGTCCTACTACTTCCAGTTTCTGTAGAAAGCAAGCCCTAGAGAGACTGGAAGGGAAGGTCACTCATACAGCCCCGGCTATCAGAGCTGCATTAGCACTCAAAACAAGATTGTCTACCCTCTAATGTTGGTCCCTTGGTTGCGAAGACCCTATGTTCATGCCAAATCCTACACCTCACAATTTCCTGGGTTCATCTACCTCCCCAAGCCAACATAAACATCAACAATTAAACTGCTATAAGCTACTATACTATTTAGGAGCCTAAACCCATTGACTTTGTTGTGTGCCAAATACACTGTGTTGTGAATATGGCAGCTAATCTCTCAAAACAGAAGTTCCTTTGACATTTCCAATCATATCTAATGTACAATAATATTTCAGTAAACCTCATATGATTTCTTTTAAATGTGAAATTTCAGAGATGTCAGTGAAGTTTCACAAAGATGAATTCCAGCTGCTATACAGCTGGATAAAAATAAAGTCATAATATAAAGGCCAGCAAAGTCTGAAGGTGTCCTGCCAATAAAGTAGCTGAATAAGAGTGAAAAAAACATTACCAGAAACCTTAGGCTAGCCTCATTATTAGGCAGTTTCATTTTGATCTGTAGAACAAAACACTATTCCAGTGCACAGAAAAAAGAAAAAAATAAAAAGATGTAGTGCTTTTCTGCAATTTACAAGTTTATAAAAGAGCTACATTCTGGGATTTGGATGACTGCAAGGGCACAGCATTGATTTGCTCATAGTATGAGGAGAGTATGCCTCGGGTAAACCTTTCTTGTCTATCATACAAAGGCTTGCATATAGATCTTTTGCAGACTCATTCTTAATAGATAAGAACACACAAATACTTCTGGAACTGGAGGTGAGTCAAAAGAAATTTCATTCCCACAGCAATCCACACAAGTTGTTAGAAGAGACAGATGCTACTTCAAAAAATTTGATTCTACAGGGTTTGGCAGACATGAGCTTGAACTAATAACCAGTTAGCACCAGAGGAAAAGAACACCCAAAAAAAAAAAAAGGGGATGCTTCTTGACTGTAATTTTGTTGCCTTCTCAAAACTTGAGAAAAAGCTTGTGAGATATTATTTATTATTTCACGGTGCCAACAGCATGCACTGAAACATCACAAGATGAAAAAAGAAACAACTTCCATTTATCTTAATAGCAAAGATTTTTATTGTAACAAAATGAAGGAACCTGCACTCAATGTAATCAATTTTGAAATTGGAAGCTAAAGGGAAGCCTCACAGAGGAAAGAAGGTGCTTGAGGATAAGGCATTAAGGACCTGACACCTCAGTTAATTAAAACCTTGCCTGAGTAACGAGTGCAGTATCAAGACCTCATTAGTCCTAGTTTCATTCAGGTAGGCAATCACCATGACAGGACCATCAGAATCGCTTTCCTTTGTGGCACTTTAAAGGTTTAGGCCAGGGACATAAGAGGCCAGGAAAAGCTTTGTGTCTCATTGACTCGTGTCCCTCTGGGGGAGGACACAGACAGTGGTGCTCTATGGCAGTGCCCGCTGCCACCACCTTGTGCTGCCCGTTCAGATGCACACAGAATCACACGGGATTGGATGATCTCTGGAAGTCTCTTCTAGTCCAACCCACCCACCAAAGCAGGTCCACCCAGAGCAGGTTGCACAGGAACGTCTCCAGGTGGGGTTTGAATGTCTCCAGAAAAGGAGATTCCACCACCTCCCTGGGCAACCTCTGCCAGGGCTCTGCCACCTTCAAAGGAAAGAAATTCCTCGTCATGTTTAGGTGGAACTTCTTATATTCAAGTTTGTGCCCATTTCCTCTTCTCCTATCCCTGAAAAAAGACTGGCCCCATCCTCTTGACACCCTCCCTTTAATCATTTATAAGCATTGATCAGATCCCCCCTCAGCCTTCTCTTCTCCAGACTAAAAAGACCAAGTCCCTCAGCCTCTCCTCGTAAGGGAGATGCTCCAGGCCCCTCATCACCTTTGTAGCCTCTGCTGTCCCCTCTCCAGCAGTTCCCTGTCCTTTTTGAACTGGGGAGCCCAGAACTGGACACAGTGCTCCAGCCACGTCCAGCCATGCCGCTCGCTGCCCTGATAGTCCATGACTCAGGTCAGAGACTAACAAGGTACAAGGGATGAAAAGAGGGACAGATGGACTTAAACTGATAGCCTGTTCCGATATTTTTTTTTCAGCATATTTACAAAAAGAGAGTTTAAGAACTGCAGAACAAACATTTTCATAAAAGCATATATTGCCACTTCCCAGTGACTTTAACTTTGACCTCTTGCTACACCTTAAGCCTAAGACTGCATATGGTCAGTTAAATTGAGTCTACTTCAAGTTCTAAACCTATTCTTCAGCATTAGAGCCCTTTTTTGCCATGCTTGAGCAGGAAACCTCCATCCCTGTACCATCAGATCAGCCTCTACCACACAAGCATCCTTAGGAAACTAGATAATGTGTGAGTAGATGGAGCCTTTAGTTTTCCATATTTGCATGGGGTGTCTTCAACAGTACCAGCATGGGAAGTCCTGTTTTCATGTCACCTTCTACTCTTGCCTTCCACATCCCTTCAAGCAGCAGATACCACTCAGTAAGAACTGATGTTGTTACTCTAATTGCAAGGGATACAGATTAATTTGAAATTAAGGTTTAAAAGGAGAACAAATAATAGTAATTAAAAAAAAAAGATAGAGAGAATTTGTGCCAATTTCTGTATCTGAGAGACTGCTGTGGTTTTGCAAACAAAACTGCCTCTGGATGAACTTGTCTCCCAAGACTGCAGTCCAGATTATTCCCTCTTTTTCTCCATGTGCTGTCAGCTGGTTAAGGTGGGAAATAGACTTTTTTCAAAAGCGTTAATGTTTTCATGGTATGAAGCCTTTGGGGGGCTTAGGGCTGTTTCAGTTCCATTTTTTTGATGATATTTGAAGTGATAATTGATAAAATATCACTTCTTTTTACAGGTGTCAGGGAGATGGAGTGTCCGGGAGTGGCAAGAACATTGTATAGAAAAAAAGCTACACAGAAAACCCACAGAACAGCAGCAGTCCAAGGTGCTTTATGCTACAGAATAAAAGAACATGAAACTGTACCAACTAGACTATAATTCAACATTTTTCTGTTGATTCAGTAGCATACATGCTATTTATAAATAGCTTCCATAATTACAGACCTTGACATACCTATCAGAGGTCATATAATAACTAAAAAGAATGCTAAGTTCATTGCCCCCCCCTTTTTTTTTTATATTTAACTTTCCTACATTAGCCATTTTATGGCCTGATATATCCAAAAAGAGACAGAAAGAATAGAAAGAAAGAACAGACAAAACAAAAGGAACATAAAAACCAGAAAACAGTGATGAGAAACATTCCTAACATGTAGCTCTTTCACAGACAAAACAAATAAAAGGAACGTAAAAACCAGAAAACAGTGATGAGAAACATTCCTAACATGTAGCTCTTTTTCCATCCACAAAAATGTTGAGCCGAAGAGCACCCAGATGTAGAAGTCTGAGTGGCAGGTTGATAGCACATAGTGGTATTAGGAAGAAAAAAGCTGCATAATTTCATTGCACCAAACCTCAAACCTACTAAAAAAAAAAAGTCTTGTGATTTCATGGAATGGTACTAAAATATTGCAAATTAATGCCATCAGTGCTTTTTTGAATCAAAAATATCATCTAGTAATTTTCTCTTTCCCAAACTGTAAAAATATGAAGACCGATCCCCAAGAAGCACATTTGAGTATTTACAATCATGGACAAGAAAGGAAATGTCATCCACCCTGGATCTGACCTGGAATCAGCTTCTGCTGCACTGGGAGTCCTCAAACCCACCTTATGAAAATCCTTGCTTTCAAAGGAGCAACACGCCAAAATTGGGACAAAAAAAGTCCATTTTGTACTCTTCAAGACTATGCCTTTTGTTAGGCAGTCATGAGATAACAAGAAACTATGGGAAGTGAGCCTAGTGGCACTGAATTAAGTCAACAACAAAAAACTTTGCTATGTTACATTTACGTACGTTAATGTTCCTCAGACAGGAAAATGTGTGTAGATCTTGTGGGAGGATTTACAGCTGCAGCAACATTAAGGATTCTTTTACAATTCACTGATGTTCATTGGAATTCAACCCAAATATTCCCATATTTCCCCACTAATTGTAGAGAAGACTACTCAGCCTTTCTTTTTTTTTAATTAATACTTCTAAAAGTTAATAGTTTAAAAAATCGTTTTCTGTATTTTATCAGCTACACAGAATAAGGACATGTCAAAAGACAACTTTGGGCATGAAATTTTAAGCCCAGCTTTTTTCAGTGTAGACAATTTCAATTTATTTGCTACTACATTTCAATATAGGACAATACGTGATAGCCGTAATGTTAATTGGCATCTGTGTTTTAGAATAGCCAGTTAATCAGGTAACTGCTTTTGAAAATTTCCCAGTTTATGAATGTACTTACATCATAATGTTTTGAGGTTGAACTGTTTTTGCTTAAATGAAACAATAGTTCTTATTTAGATCTATACCTACAGATACGGATATACAAAGGAATAAATAAAAACATTACTAAAGGAATAATTAAACTTCATTGATAATTAAATAAACACCAATTTATTTCCATTGATCTCATTCTTTCAGGAATTTGAGTTTCAGTTTGAGTGATACACAAAATTTATTGATTATAGCCAAATGCTTAACCAGCATCTAAATTTGTCACTGTGCTTGCTCCACAGGCAGGTCACAGTGGGACTGGACACATTTAATGCAGTTTTTGTGTATCAGTGAATCACAAAGATTACTCAATAAAGAGTTCTCCACAGTAATATAGAGAGCCAATGACCCTTACAAGAAATATTCCCTGTAATGATTGAGAATTGGCCAAAAAATAGCTTCAGTATAAACTTTCCCTATCAAAAATGACTCACTGAACAATCTTGAAGAAAATTCTTTTTAGTGCTATGAAGAAAACCACATAAATGGCAAAACAATCCTCTCTCACTATTTCAGAATGGAAAGATTAATTGTCTATTTCAGAATTGCTTTGTTTAAAAGTCTGGTCTTTTAAATTGTTATAATAAAATCTTAAATACTTCAACTGGCTGAAAATTATAAAAGCTATTATACGTTGGCTTTTTTATCAAGGTTAGGTTTAAAAATGTCAAATATCAAATTTCCAAGCAGTGGTAAATCCATTAACTGGTTCTACTTGGAGCTGCACCTTTAGCTCCAGGGCTACCTTGGACCCAACAGTCCCTGTTTCACAACGTTCACAAATGGCAAAATCTGGTGTGGATCCTTGCTAAGGGAGATATTACTGAGAGGAGAAAACCAAAGAGCTGAGCAGGACTGTTACGTACGTTAATGTTCCTCAGACAGGAAAATGTGTGTAGATCTTGTGGGAGGATTTACAGCTGCAGCAACATTAAGGATTCTTTTACAATTCACTGATGTTCATTGGAATTCAACCCAAATATTCCCATATTTCCCCACTAATTGTAGAGAAGACTACTCAGCCTTTCTTTTTTTTTAATTAATACTTCTAAAAGTTAATAGTTTAAAAAATCGTTTTCTGTATTTTATCAGCTACACAGAATAAGGACATGTCAAAAGACAACTTTGGGCATGAAATTTTAAGCCCAGCTTTTTTCAGTGTAGACAATTTCAATTTATTTGCTACTACATTTCAATATAGGACAATACGTGATAGCCGTAATGTTAATTGGCATCTGTGTTTTAGAATAGCCAGTTAATCAGGTAACTGCTTTTGAAAATTTCCCAGTTTATGAATGTACTTACATCATAATGTTTTGAGGTTGAACTGTTTTTGCTTAAATGAAACAATAGTTCTTATTTAGATCTATACCTACAGATACGGATATACAAAGGAATAAATAAAAACATTACTAAAGGAATAATTAAACTTCATTGATAATTAAATAAACACCAATTTATTTCCATTGATCTCATTCTTTCAGGAATTTGAGTTTCAGTTTGAGTGATACACAAAATTTATTGATTATAGCCAAATGCTTAACCAGCATCTAAATTTGTCACTGTGCTTGCTCCACAGGCAGGTCACAGTGGGACTGGACACATTTAATGCAGTTTTTGTGTATCAGTGAATCACAAAGATTACTCAATAAAGAGTTCTCCACAGTAATATAGAGAGCCAATGACCCTTACAAGAAATATTCCCTGTAATGATTGAGAATTGGCCAAAAAATAGCTTCAGTATAAACTTTCCCTATCAAAAATGACTCACTGAACAATCTTGAAGAAAATTCTTTTTAGTGCTATGAAGAAAACCACATAAATGGCAAAACAATCCTCTCTCACTATTTCAGAATGGAAAGATTAATTGTCTATTTCAGAATTGCTTTGTTTAAAAGTCTGGTCTTTTAAATTGTTATAATAAAATCTTAAATACTTCAACTGGCTGAAAATTATAAAAGCTATTATACGTTGGCTTTTTTATCAAGGTTAGGTTTAAAAATGTCAAATATCAAATTTCCAAGCAGTGGTAAATCCATTAACTGGTTCTACTTGGAGCTGCACCTTTAGCTCCAGGGCTACCTTGGACCCAACAGTCCCTGTTTCACAACGTTCACAAATGGCAAAATCTGGTGTGGATCCTTGCTAAGGGAGATATTACTGAGAGGAGAAAACCAAAGAGCTGAGCAGGACTGGGGGGCAACGGACTGCAGTGGTCTATCCATTGATGACCTGTGGTGGTGGTCCAACCACTGATGGTCTGTGGCTGTTGTTCAAACACTGCTTAGGGGGAAAAATAGACTTGGATTAAGTTTCAAATCCCACACTCCTCCCAGAATGTGTTTGGGTCAATGTTGCACACTTGACGGGAAAGGAAAAGCTCCCTGCATCCTCCTACCACAGCTCATGTATAGAAGCTTCGTAAAATGTGCAGATTCGCCCATTCCTGACATCACAGAAATGCTCTGAAGACACCTTAAACACTTCTTCTTTCCCATAATTAATCACCATTCCTCCATTCAGCTGAGTAGTAAATACCACACACAGAAAGACAGCAGTAACACCTGAGGGTAAGTCCATCCAACAAAGAGGCTGGGTACTTTGGTCACAAAGTGCGATTACTACAGGAGGAACTACCGAGAGGGGAAAGAGACACTTCTGGTAAAATGCTTTTCCTTTTGCTGCTACTCAAGAACAGATATGAAGTGCCAACTAGCAGGCTGACATGGAAAAATACAAGTCTGGATAGAAACAGCCTAAGGAGTCTGCATGAATCACACCCTGCCCATTGCTTTTGTGACATCTAACTGGACGCCATGGAGGAAAGCAATACAGCTTTATAAAACTGAGTCACCTGGAGTGAAACTCTGATGGGGAATTAACACCTGCAGGTGACTCAGCCATGGAGAGATGAGGAAGGAGTCAGAGACCAGTTCCACAACCTGTTCTGCCAGCACAGAGTGCCCCAGGGTGGTCGTCACCACCAGGCACCACGACAACACAGCTGCAGGGCTAGTGCAAGCAGCACACGTTTTTTGGAAAAAAAAAAAAAAAAAAAAAAAAAAAAAAAAAAAAAAAGAAAAGAAAAAAACCAAGAAAACAGAGAAAAAAACCCACAGTGTTTCTGATCTTGCTTAATATTGCAGCCACTTTGAGGCAGTGGAAGTGACTGTGCAGGAAAAGAAAAAGAAGCAGGATAAATCAGACTTTTAACCTACTGTGGCTAACAATATGGGGAAAGAGGGAAAGGCTGGGAGAATGCAAATATGAGAAAGTACTTCAGTATTTTGAATACCCCCACCAAGGCAACTACTGGCTGCATTGTGCTTTGCTTTAAAGCAGAAAACACTGCATTTTAACTAGAACAAGTAGGTAATATTAATTGCCATTGCCAAAGCAGATGCTACAGACAGAATAACACGTAAACACGTGGGGAACAACTGAGTGATACAACAGCCCAAACGCTCCAAAATGAAGGGAGCCCAATTAAGCTGTCTCTTGAGGTTTTCTGGCTTAGATGCCTAAGATTATCTGACTGAAGCTCTTCTCAAATAGGTGGGTTTTGATCCCTCCAGCTGCCTCTCATTTCGGACCTCAATAGCTTGGCTCCCCTATCATCAGTAAAATTCAGGACTTAAAATTCAGCTTCTAAATTTGCTCAAGTTTAGATCCAATCCAAGTATAAAATATGAAGATATTATACACAATATTCCTTCTTAAGACTACTGAATCAAACAAGAAGGTGGTTTTTTGGTACGTTTGTTGGGGGAAAAGAACACAAAGTAAATTCAATTTAAAATCCAACAACAAGGGAGGAATAGGTAAGCATAAAAAAACCAGAGCGATTCATATTTATAAAAGCCTGAATGTAATGAAGAAGCATTAATAAGCCTTTCTGCTCCCTTTAGCACCCACAGCATGATACTGTTCTTTAAATGAGGAGCTCACTGCAAGGGGCATATCTCAACTGTAACTAAATCCAAGCAGGAGGTCAGCTACCAGGAGACTATGGCATACATTTGCAGTGTTTCTAAAAAAAAAAAAAAAAAAAAAAAAAAAAAAGATTACCAGAAGCTTTTTTGGTGTTATCTAATTGTCAGAGAGTTATTCTAAATTCAAAACATGCAAACCCATACAGAAAGGGCTTTACTCAGGAACCCAGCGTGAGTAAACCATCTGGAAAATAAAATGGTTTTGTTCTCTTTCTTAGCTGCTCAGTAAATCACCTGACATTGTTTATCTTCATTTGCTTCTTGCCTACTCAACATTCATCATCTCTCATCATTGATCTTGATTTGTTTGTGTCCACTTAACAATCGTCATCCAACATTGTTCAGCCTCGTTTGCATCTTGTCTGCTCAACAGTTATTATCTGACACTACTCATCTTCATTCATGTGGCAGTATTTCCCTGATTCAAGGTTTTATCGGTGCTTTGAATTCCCCATTTTCATCAATATGCCAATATCCCTATCTATAAGCATCAAAAGTGGCCACTTTTATTGTTCAGTTTGAAAACCATTTTTCAATTCCAGTAAATCTCATGGAAAGCACTGCCCTTTCCCCCTGCTTCACCATAATGAATACTCAGTATTACCCATTTTCACCTCACAAGGAAAGAAAAAATCTGTATTATTTTATGTGTATCACTATGTATATATATGCACAAAAATATTTAAATATATATATATAACACCATAATTTCCACGATAAACAACAAATATCACTCAGATAAATAATGCATTCTCTTGACCTTCACCTTCAGAGTAGAGAAGCTGTCAACCAGCAGTATTGTATTTAGAAGTACAACACATTTAGGCCTTTCTTAAGCTGAAGAGGAATATATTTCATAATTCATTATGCCCTCCTGCCTTAGTACTTTGGGGAAAAAAAGCACTAAATAAATAGTTCATAATAAATACACCAGCAAATACAGCATCTCTCCTACTCTTGAATTTTCTTCAACTACCTCACATTCTTTTCACATTAACTTCTTAAAAATACTCATTTTTTAATCTGAATATAACACCAGAATTCTTGCACATTTGTAATTCTTCAGTCAAGGTAACCTGAATCTGTTCAGTGAAGGAAATAACCTGTTTATACCATGCAGAGTGTAATATACTGCAGATACCTGCAGATCCAGATATCTGATGGACGTCCAAACATAGATGGAAGTGTTTTCAATACTCTCTGAAATATGTTTCTATGAATAGTCTGCAAATCAACTTGTATGCTAATGTATCTTCGGAAAGTGACCATAGAAGACAAATAAACAATTTACACAATGTGAAGAAAGTTATTATAATTGTCTCACGAACTGCCCCAAACAGCAGAATCTGGCTTGCCTCAAAGCATCCATTACCATTGGCATCATTCGTTTCGGCCAAAGACCTGGTCAAAGGCTCCAGAAGTTGCCTCTCAAGGTTTCTCGTGATGAGAGGTCACTCAGCATTATGCAAATGAAGGGAGACTGCAGAAGAGAATACCATTAGGGCTTCCTCAAACGTGACTGCTGCTGCTTAGGTAAACTTCATCTCACATACACAAGGCTGTAATCGTGAGGATGAGATTAGCTGCAAAATCACTCCTTTTTCAGCCAAGTGACACCGACCTTCAAGCAAAGACAAAGATGGGCTGAAGAGAGGCCTCCCCCTTGCATTAGCTCCCTCCTCCTCACGTACAGGTTTCTCACTTGCCTTCTGCTAAGCTGCAGCGTGCCGGGCGGTGAGTTCATGCACCCCCCCTTCACCCTCCTGTTTCCCCCCTGCACACACAGGTTTCAAATCCCCACCTGCCCCTTTTCCACTTTCCAAAGCGAAACATCACTCCAAGCCCTGGTTTCTTTAGTGTCATCTCCCCACTTCTTGTTTCTAGTCCTTTAAAGATGATGGGTCTGCGGCCAATGCAGACCAGCACAGACCTATGGAAGGTAAATGAGATACAGTTTGGGTAATTCTCCCCCTGTACTCAGCACTGGTGAGGCCACATCTGGAGTATCGTGTCCAGCTTTGGGCACCTCAGTACAAGAGAGAACTCGAGGTGCTGGAGCGGGTGCAGAGGAGGGCAACGAAGCTGGTGAAGGGCCTGGAGAATAAATCTTATGAAGAACAATTGAAGGAGCTGGGACTATTTAGTTTGAGGAAGAGAAAGCTGAGGGGAGACCTCATCACTCTCTGCAACTACTTGAGAGGACATTGTAGAGAGGTTGGTGCAGGTAATTAGCAGGTAATAACGAGAGGGAATGGCTTCAAACTGCAACATGGTAGGTTTACACTGAACATCAAGAAAGAGTTTTTCACAGAAAGAGTGGTCAGACACTGGAACAGGCTGCCCAGGGAGGTGGTTGAGTCACCATCCCTGAATGTGTTTAGGAGTTGTTTAGATGTGGTGTTGGGAGATACGGTGTAGGGGAGAACTTTGTAGAGTAGGGTTGATGGTTGGACTCGATGATCCCAAGGGTATTTTCCAACCTGAATTATTCTATCAGTCTATGATTCTAATTGCAGCCTAAACTACATCATGTTTTCAAACTTCTCATTTGAATTCAGCTCAGTCTCAGAAATTGAATTTTCATTCAATTACGCCAACAACACATAGAAGATGGCCCCATCATACCTATTAATTCATCACAGAATTAGTGTAAAAACTATATTTTGTATAAAGCTTTAAAAAAACCCAAACATATCACTAGGATATAATTTTGTGACCCTCTCATGCCCCCCAGCTGTCACAGTATAACATTCCCAGCATTATTGAAATCATCTGCTGAACATGCATTTATAATTCTCTAGGGAAGACTGGTTTTAACTAAGAGTAGTCCTCTACCTCCTACAAAATCAAGTGTCTTAAACTAGCTCAAGCTGGCCCATAGAAAAGGAGACACAACTATATTTCTCTTAGCATACACAATGTTATTAAATTAAAAGAATTTCATAAAGATTCATTGATTTCAAGCACTTGAAAGGAAGGTGTGGGTATTTTTAAAATTTGGGTGAATGTCACGGCCAGTTCTGAGCAGATTAACCATCCACTTCCTTTAGTTCTGATCAGAAATAAGGGGGGAGAGTATTTTTATGCCAGAAGTAGAAGTAAATTGTTCTATTCTTTTCTTTTTCTTTAACTGAGTACATGGATAGAAAATATGCATTGTGACATTGTTCAGCCTTATCCTTCCATCTTCATTCAATTTTCTATCATTAGCTATCTTCTTCTTACTGAAATTCATGCATTTCTTCTAGATGGGGATTCATTATAGATGTTTCAAGACAGTTATCAAAGAGCGTATGACTCACTACAGTATTTGAAAGGTGATAAAGAGCTTTAGGAAACAAATAACAAAAACTTCCTACTGGCAAGGTCCGTTACCATGTGAAATAATCTTCCACGATAGGCAGCAGAAACCTCATTATTCGACATGTTGTAAAGAAGGCTAGCACAAGCACCAGAAAATACAGTATATTAAATAATCCTTCATTATTAAGAGGGGGTTTGACCAGATGACCTTGCCTGCTTTCTAATATGTTACAGTTTAGGAGACAAAAATGCAAATAAAACAGGCTGTGGTAATTCATGAAGTATTCAGACTCTGTGTGAGGCTACAGTGTTTATATATAGATATACACATATATGTACAAGAAATCAGTCACAAAGCTCCCTGTGGAGTTAGGTAAGCCCTATGGCTTGGTCAGTAGACACACTCTAGAAATGTAACATCACCAACCACTGTATGTTTTAAATGGGTTCTGAAATACGTAACTTCCTCTACACCCACCTGCCCAAACGTGGGCAGCTGCTATATTTTCTTTCCTGGGTTTTTACAATGTGTTAGGAACGTGTACAAAATGGATAATTTCATGTGTATATGTAAATTATCCTACGGGGACCCATAGGCAGCACACACAGTTTGCTAATTTGTGCAGGACAGGATGGGTGTTTAGTGTGTGCAAAAGGGTATGTGTTTTGGTTTTCAAATTAATTTCTTAGTAATTAGAAAGCATCTCTGCCTCATGTGAATTGAATCAAAGAGCTCACGGATCACAAGTGTCTCAGAGGATGAGGACAACTCTGTCTAAGAGGGATTTCTCTTTCTTTTTTCTCTTTTTTTTTTTTTTGAAAATCAGTCATTTCAAGTCAATGAACTTTGCATTTCAATTGAAATGCTTTTGTGTTGACTATTTTTTAGATATTTAGATTCGATTTCGTATATTTACAAATAATTTCTAGAAAAGCCACAAAAAATCCCAGCCATACCCAGCTGCATACGAAGTCTCATTCTCAAATCTTAGATAGTTTCCATTTCTTCTGATGCTTAAGCGCTTATTTTTCGAAACACTGTCTCCAAGGAAGTGACATAGCGTGGAGAGCTTTCCAAAAAGCTGAGCTTCAAATGGAAGCTAACAGAGCTGCAAGGTGCTGTGCACCTCCACCCACCGGGAACTCGTTCATCCGAGCTCAACGCCTTTGGAGCTCAACACCTCCCACAAGGAAATGCAAGATTTCTCCCTCCCCTCCAGCTTGCCTGCATATAGATCTATAGTGAGGGCAGGCTGCAGGATCTCCCAAGTGCCAGCACTGTTTCTGAACTACGTGCCCGGGGTGAAGGCTCCTGACCTGGGAAGATGGGTCTGGCACGAGCAACTCCAGCCCCCTGGTCTCCGTCGCTGCTCAGAGCAGGACTTGTGCTGATTGCTGCACCGGAACGCTCCTGATGTACAACTGCATTTAGGCAAATTGCATCTCATTACACATCATTCCCACACTCGGCTAGAGAGCAATTCTTTCATCTCTTGGCTGCCGTTTCGACACAGACTTCAAGCAGTTTAAGCAAGAATCCAGAGCCCAGAGGGCTCCCAAAATCAGAGGGACTGTTTAACTTGCATCGCAGGATAACTGCCCGTGTAATGAACAGCTATCCTGTACGGGCAGTTCTGTAGCAGAAAAAAAGCATATATAGAAAGAGGCAGCAACCAGATACTTTTCAGATAGCTGGAGTTTCAATCAACCCTGAGAAAGCCAAATAAATGCCACTTTTTAACTTTCTGTATATCTCTGTACTCGATACAGGACAAAATTAATATCTACTGTAGCAACCATAGCTTGCTGAGTTAGTTCTGTTTTAAATAATTATCTTTGATTATATCTGAGGTAGGGGTTTGGTGAACAGGTCCGATACTTCAATTGAATCCTTACATTTTTTGTTGCAATTCTATTTATTCCACCTCCAACACAAGGGTGGGGTTGAGGGGGCGTCCTTCTGGTGAACTTCTGCTTAATGTTTGAATGTCCTCATCCAGCACTGACACAATTGGTAAAAATGCAGGGCAGGTTTGTAGACCAGATTCAGCTTCACGGGGCCTCAAGTGATGTGTAGTTCAACTGGTGCTCCTCATCTGGCCTCAACCAGTGTTCCTCATCAACAAGGTATGATGAACCCAATTAATCAGAGCTGAGCTGCTAACGGTGAGACCGCAGCTCCTCCAGCCCTGAGACACAGTTTCTCCCTGACCTCCCCAGCCCTGTTCCACAAGGGTGGGTAAGGTTTTTTTGAGTACAACCACTTGCGAGGCAGATGACAGACATGATTCATGCCTTCCCAGGCCAGCCAATAATATAGCAAATAACAAAGAGAGGGAGAAACAGGTTTCCTCTGCCACCGAAACCCCACGGAATACGCGATGCGCGACTCCATTATCTTCACCCCTTTCAGTCTCACCATGGCCACGCTGCACTCAGACATTCACCTTCAGCGCTGCCTGGCGGATTACACCCCCGAAACAATAAGAAAAAACAAACGGATCTACAGTGCATTTCTAAAGTGGAAGCAGAGCAGAGAGTTTGGAAGCCTTTCAAGTAACACATTTTGTTTGCATTTTTATGAAGGGTTTTTTTCCTCACATTTAATTTGGCAGTACGGTTTACGAGTCAGGCATAACAGTGCTGGAGAGGAAACCAAATACATTTGTAATTTTCAATTTGGGAAACCCTAGGAAAAGACGAAGAAAAAAACCAAACATTTGACTTATCTCTGCCTCTGTAGAGATGCTACTCTAAGTAGAAGAAACAACAATATTTGGGCTTGACAGGGAGGAATGTGTTATTCCATCAACCAGGAAAGTATCTGTTAAAATGCTGGAGTTTAAGATAAAAAAACCAGCAAGGCAACAGAAGACCACAGAAGAAGACCCTGTACTTCACTGAAAAAAAACCCCACAGCCATAAGAATAAAAGGTTAATGTTTATATTTAACATGTTGCAGCTACAAGTTTAGCCACCACCTTCCTTTGATTTCTTTTCTCTCCTGTTCAAGCCTTGTTTTTGTTTTTTTTTTCATCAGACTACTTGAACTGCTGTACTGAATCACAACCATAAACTATCCACACGGCACCCTCTCTCTGACCCCCCCATCAACAGACAACCTCTAACTGAATCCAGCTAATTGGTATTTATTCCTTGCTACAAAGCCATGGCCAACCAAAAGCATAAGTTTGAAAAATGCCTGCTCATGAAATGGCGCTGCAGCAAAATTACACGTTGGGCAGGAGGATGGATGTTACCTTTTCTGAAGGAGATCAGCATCTACAGGCTTTAAGAGCTTTAGTTTCACATGAATTGAGCCTGATGTTGCATAAAAATTTGTCATGTTGCAATCCAAGACAAAGCAGCCTTTCATATACACATATTTTGCAGCCTTAACACTTCATAGGAGAAAAAAAAATATTAAATGCCATAGCCCAGATTTTATCCATCTCCAAAGACCAGATTGGTGGTCTGTTCAAGCCACTGATTACCTGCAAAAGCAGTAGCTATTGAGACATTAAAATGCTATATTTTTGTTGCCTACAACAACATGATAGCCACCATAAAGATTCATAGCAAGTAATCACAATAATGCTTGAAAGCACGGGGCTTTTGAAAAAAGTTGTTTTATAAAAATGACAGCTTCATGGTGCTGGTTCACAGCTATGACTTGGTTCGTTTGTTCAGTTTATCAATGGAGAGTTTCTTTGGAGGGTTAACATTTGGGGTTTGGAAATCTGTGAATATTCCCTGTATTTCATGCTACCTGGTCAGTCAGCAGCATCTTACAACCTGTCCAGAATTTTAAGCCACCACAGGAATCGGCAGAAATCCAGCCTGAATTTTAGAAGCACATTGATCTCTGACACACTCAAACCAGACACACCGGATTTGGGCGACTGGACTAAGCTCCCCTCACAAAGATCATTTTACCCCAGTCCCTGGGGTGCTGTAACTCACTCTAGCCATTTCTAAAACCACACCAAGCTGCATCGAGGAGGCCCAAATCACTGTGTATTCCCTACGTGACGGCAACACTAAATTCAGTCATACTTAGGCATTAAGAAGTTTCAGCCTTCTACCAGTTGCCTGCGTAACTCCCAATGAAATCTAACACACCTCAACTCCCAGAGCTCCTGTCAGTTTGGGTTCATCCTCTGCTGGTCTAAGTACAGTTTCTCACAAACTGTGTGTAAGAGGAAAGAACACATTTCCTCTGAAGCACTGCACAAAGCCATGACCATTCCTGCTTTAGTAAGACGAGGTTATTAGAGAATGCAAAACCATGTACATCCAATTACATGCACAGACAGGTAGTAGGACCTTCACTCTCACAGAAGAGCAGCTATTCTGAGAGTGGGCACAGGGAGTCCTCAAAGCCTCACAGAACTTTGGTGGCAATGCCCCCACTTTTGGGGGGAATAAAACAATAATTGCTCTTACTTTATGAACAAAGTAAATTACTCAAGTATTTTGTACAAGCATAAAATAAGAATTCTGTCTTATTAACCAACTCTCAAGTTCTCTCACTGGGTTTCACATTTCTGTATTTATTAACCCTAGCGTTAGAAAACAAGAAATGGAGTTTTTCTTACACCAGGCAGAATAGATCCAGAGAGACTCTATTACTGCCCTATAGCTCATTTTCATGAAGATATTACAAGAGAAAAAACATTTGCAGAATATCAGAGAAATGGCAGCGTCCAGGTGGAAGTTTAGATGAGGCGTGGTGGACCCAAACTCACAGGTTTTATTTGCACAGGCATGAAAACACCGACACGCCTTTGCTATCAACTCCCTAGGCCAACTTGGCTGTCATCTCCTTCTCTTGTCTCTCAACTTCTTTTTTTTTTTTCCTGAGGAAATCCAAGAATTTCAGGAGTGGTAGTAAAAAGGCAGGTGTGTGTTTCACCATGTACACCAGCTCTACAGCCCTAATTGAGCCCTTTGAGCTGCGTTCTTGCACCCACACAAATGCATTCTGCACAACGCGGGAGGCAAAGCCAGTGCAGCCGTGTTTACACTTTTTCCTCCCTTCTTTGTTTTGATACAGCACCATGAATAATTCCCAAAGGGGAAAAAAGATCCTGGTTTGTGAATATTTTTCAGTACAAAATTAATGTTGATAGCAGGAGGTTTCAGAAGCTCACAACCTTGAAAACTGTGGTGACATTTACACTGTTCCACTTAGCTTTAGTTTGGATTGATAGCAGCGATATGATTCTTCCTCAGAAGCTAATGAGTGCCTGTAACACCGAGTGAAAAAGAAACATGAACTGGAAAAGAGCCATTCTCTGATTTCTCATCATTTCCGTTGCCAAGGAAACAGCTTCCCCATCAATGGATGGCATGGGGTCGGACCAGCTGCTTCCTCCCAAGGCTGGCTCCCCGAAATCACAAAGCTGCGCTGAACAGATTAGGAGTAAAACAGAATAAATTCACATCTCTAAAAAAGATCAGCTGAAACAAAAACTCAGCAGAATTATGGATTTTCTAATTATGTCTTTTGAGCATGGCACCACACGAACTGTC
Organism: Calidris pugnax; assembly: GCF_001431845.1. NCBI lineage: Eukaryota > Metazoa > Chordata > Aves > Charadriiformes > Scolopacidae > Calidris > Calidris pugnax. Next base: position 2,424,992 of record NW_015092359.1, read on the forward strand.
TCTCAGAGATGTCATAAATCCAAGATCCCGACAAAACACGGTCATTAAAGATCCCATGCCATCTTTTCATAAGATTAAACACATCATTAGTCTCACTGCCTTGGCTGTGCTCCAAGTTGAACAATTGCATTCTAGATAACCTACCTAAATTCCCCTGCCACTTAAACATGACAAGAAAGTTTTCATTGCTTCCTTTTGTAAAGCACATGGAGTCATTGCCGGTGCCATTATAATGGTTTTATGCCACCAAAATACTCAGGCAAAGTGACACACTCATTCCCACAATGACACAAACAAACAAACTTCTAATTCCATTCATAGCAATAATTATATATTCTGCTGTGCAAAATTCTATTACATACGTTCTGTTTAAACACGTCACGATTTGCAAAAAGGTGATAAATAATAAAGCTAGATGTGAATAATGATCAAAAAATGGTGGTGAAGCTGTAGGGAATGTGCTCAGGACAATTTTTGAGACACACCAAAGATTCAGTTAGAATTAGGTTCTGACATTTCTTCAGGTCTCCACATCACTGATTATTACTTGCAATATAAGTTCAATTTCTACTTCACGACAACATTCTGGGACCATACATTAAACATTTTCATTAAAAGGCAACAAACACCTTATATTTTGCCATGGTCAGCAAGCGTGGGCAGTGATACAAGATACAGAGTAAATGCCTCTCCTGATCCCATACTGGTTATAGAGACACAACCGCACGGCAGGACCTGGGCAGGCTCTTACTTCCTTTCCTGGTATCTGTCCAATGGTGCCAAGCCATCATATTAAGCCTTACAGCTCAAAAAGAAAGCAATGTGCAACAGGCAGCAGAAGGAACAGATTGACAAGAAACCACCACAAAATGAAAAATGAAAATATAGGAGATAACCAATCCTGTTACGTTTTGTGAATTGTTTCCAACACTATGTTTACATACTTTGCCTTGCTCCTAGCGTTTAAATCACTTGAAATATAAGAACTGCTATCATAAATTGTCCAATATGAGTTTGGGATGTTTGTTTCTTTGTTGTTTTTTTTTTTCCCTGAAGACCCCCTACCCTGCTCTCATTCATCCTGGGATAAGAAATGACAGTGAAGTGGTCTCAACTTACATAATTGCCAACAGGATCACAATCTGTCCCCGGTTTTCTCTTTCTCTATTGTGACATATTCTGCTCTTTAACTAGGCACATGATGAGATGTAATTTGAATTTACAGCATGGAAAAGAATCCCCGAGCACATTACAAACTCATCTGCCAACTGCACACAGCGATTGTTCCTCTCCTTTCTGAAACGCAACCACTTCTGCTGGGAAGCACACTGACTTTTAATGGCACCACAACTGTTTAAGATGGAGAAGACGACAGACAACGCATCCAGCGAAAATATCAGAGAGATTTTCAAGCTGATCCACGTTCCTTCAGTGCCTCTCGGAGCCTGTGGAAAACTGCCTGAGTGTATTTTGCAGAACTCTTCTCCAGTTGTTTTAACCAGTCTCCCAGCTCGTCTTGGGAAAGAAGAGGCTGCAAGTTTTACATTTGACCCCTGTATGGAAAAGCCACATCCAGCCAGAGGGAAAAAAAAAAGATCTAATTTTTTACTAGATGAGAAAGTACAAAAGGAAACAGGCAAATGTAATGTGTAAAGAATTCTTAGAGAATGGCACATGCTATGGGATTATTCATGTCTGCAGACTTTCTAGAACACTTCTATTAAGCATCCACAGAATCCTACAGCATTTGTCCCCACTTCAACAATTAACTGCAGAAAATATTTTTGAAGTCCCAGAGAAACCAATTAAAAGGTGTTCCTGAACTGAGGCTCGAGTCACAATTAAGTTTCATAAGACTTTCTCATACACTTGACTGAGTTATTTAAAAAAAATGAGTCACCAGAAATGACATTTTATTCCCATTTTGCCAGCTGTGAATCACTCTGGCATATGAACGGACCCTGTGATCAGTGACCACAACAGACTGAAGAACCTGACGGTAGGATTTGCAGGAATTTTCTATATCCAGAAGAGGCCTTTTGCATACGTCTCACAGCTCTTCTCTTGCTTTTGGTGGCATGCAGGGAGAACGCAGCTGCATGAGAGACAGGGGTTTGCAAGCAGCCGTGCTGGGTCTGCCTAACAGAGGTGCAAGATATACCATTGCACAGTGTCTGAGTATTGCAGGGTACAGCAGGAGTCAGAAGCAATGCCAGAAAAAAAAAAAAAGCAAAAAAAAAGAGCTACATGCCATCATTCCTCCAAGGAAGGAAAGATTTGAATACATGAGGATTAGCAATAAACTGAGGAAGAAGCAATGCAGAAAAGCTCCACACTGAAGAAAGAATCAGTCAAAAGAACAAATCCCCCTTTTGAAAACACAAAACCTACCACACTTGGCAGGAAAGAGACTATCAAGAACTATGCACAAGACAATCTCTCAGTGCTGGTACAGAGCAGCAAAAAGATGCTGTTTCCCCATCAGCACGGACCTTGGTGCCACAGAGGGAACATCGCCGAGGAAAGCAGAGCCAACGACTTTCCATTACACTGAGTTATGGCATCGCGGGGAAGCACTGAATCAAATCTAATCCCGGCTACTTGTAGGCCTGTGACTTAGCAATTGATGATTTTTTGTGGCAGGCCACTCTTCACTAAGCAGAAACAAAGTCCCTCTAAGCCCGTGGAAAACCAGATCAGCTTAGGGTCCCTGACAGCTCCCCCAGTAACGCCTCGGTCTGCAGTCAGGCAAGAAAAGATACGGAAGGGCAAACATGAACTTATGCTTATTGGTGAGACCCTTCCCCAATTCCAGCCCCTGCTGCTGCTCTCATTTATCCGGTGCATTTCTCACTGCACCAGAAGCCTGACAATAGTGGCAGGAGGGTGACCGAGATGGCAGGGTTCAGCCCTTTGGTGCCGCTGCCTCTGCCCTTGTTGTTGAGGGGACACGGCTGCAGGGCCGGGTCTCAACCCAGCACTTTCTGTTTCACAGTCTCTTCATAATAACAGAAGGTAGACAAAAATCACATTTTTAAGTCGTGCAGAAAGTTAGAACAGAAGGTGATACTAAGAAACCCACCTCTGCCTGTATCTGAATCCTTTCCCTAGGTTGGCTATTATATAAAATAATATAATAAAAGGGTTATTTAGTATTTTAAAATCAAATTTGTAACAAGAATCGACAAAGAATCTGTGCGCTAAAATTACTGTATCATCGACTTTAAAAGGAATGAAGTGTGCAATGGTAATTTCTGTCAAGCTTTCACTAATCCATAAAGAACATTTTAACAGTTTCAAAAATACAGCCAGTTCCTTTCTGCTAGGAAATCTGTGCAATTTGCAAAATTCTTATTCTTTCAGTCCTGAGGTGAAGTGCGCTACTCATTCCCTACCTCCTAGGTTGGGAAAGCAAACGGTGAACAAAAAAGCAAAGGCAAATTGTCACTTACTAAAAAAAAATAATCTGCTTTTTGTTTGAATGGCTATTTTACCATTCACTTTCCTACAGCTAAGCACACCGCAACACATATTAGCATATTTTCACTCACGCTGTAAATGTATTTATTAGCTACAAATCGTGTTGCTATCACAGTTAAAACCTGCACTACATATGTGGCCATGAAAGTAACACCATTAAATAAATAATATAGCTCTAATGTCACTGATAAGCAACTTTTGTGAAAGACTGCTGATAGGAAATACCTTCAGCTATACTTTTATTTTTATTACAAAAGTAAGATAATGAATATACTTATATTAATTTCTGTTCAAAGCCTAAAGTTCCGAGGAAAATAGTCAGGACTCTTTTGTGACTTGCAGACGAATCCCCATGGTATGAAGCTGCTCGAGCAAAATCCAGCCTTCCAATCTTCACTCTCTTAACTCCACTTTTCGACTAGACACACATGAATCAGCTTTGAGTTAATAAGAATGATTCAAACATACCGAATTACCTTGAGATCAAATTCATACTGAATCTCTTCTGAGATTCAAAATATTTTATTTTCACTTTATTTTCATTTTTCTCATAGCTCCTCTCATTTTAGATTTGCCCCCAAAGGAATCCATTGCTATAAATTACCCATTCTCAGAATACGTTCCACGCTAGAGAAAAGTAGGAAGTCCCAGGAGAAGTTTTGCTGTGAGATTTCCATATGAATTTTCTATAGCCTGGAGGTTTGATTAAGAGCTGAAAACCCATGGTGTTAAATGGACGTGAGCTTCCAACTCCACATTGCAGAACAACAGAGAGAAAGGTCACCAGTCACTGTCACCCAGGTGCTATTCACTAGTCTCCTTTGGATGAGGTTTGGCAATTCCTCAGCACCAGGAAGGTGACCCTACAGTCTGCTGGCCAATTTTCAACAGCTCTAAACCCCAAGCAAAGCTTATGACTCCAATAACTGCAGCTGGATATTAATGGCAGTTGGCTGTTGTTCACCAACAGTCCAGGGGGACTTCCTACCAGGGAAAGGAAGGGAAATTAGCCCTCATCCTAGTACAAGCCACCAAAGCACATGGTCCTTATCACGAGATAACACCGCCTCCTTATACCATCTCATCAGGTTTGTCCCATAGTGCATCCCTCTCCTGTGCACTGAGGCTAACACTAGCCTACTTCCAGCACTACACAGAACTATAAACTTCCCCAGCAAGCCTAGTGTGACTCTAAATTGAAGCCTTGACCCAATGCTTAGGTCTCTAAGGTCAGTGAAGTTTAGATGGAGTTGCATCACAGCACAGCATTCACCTGGACTGTACCAATGGCCTGGATACACCTTGAGTTCATCTGCCAGAGCTTTCTCTGTAATTCCTTCACAATCTATTTGAAGTCTAAAGTTATCCTGACATGTTTTAATCATCCAGTAGCAGCTTAAGCAGATCACCTTTTCCCAATATCTAAATAGCATGTTTTATTTCCCTTTTACTGTTCCCAAGCCTCATTGTACCTCAGCGCTGATATATAGCTCAGCATCACACCCTTGGGAATCTGTCTCCATCTGCTTTCCTGCATCCTCCACCACATCCTTGTGCAGCTTGGTACCATGGGGCTTGTCCTTCAATTCTGCAAGTTTTATCAGTATTTTCCATGGATGGATGATAATTTTCTTTTTTAAGTCATGTTATTTTTCCCCCATTTCTACGTTTTTAGCACTTCATTTTCTTTTTTAAGTCATGGTATTTTTTTCCCCCATTTCTACGTTTTTAGCACTGAAATAACACTTCTTGTTTGCACATCTCAGAGGGCAAGAACCATATTAACCTCCTAAGTGAAAATTTTTCCCAATTGTCAAGAACTCTGCTTACGTTCTTTGAAAACCTGGCTCAAACCTGGCTCCAAAATCCCATGTTAGAGAGTCACTGTAAAGAATGAGGGCAACTCTGGTATCTCTCACTCAGCCCCTCTCTCTGTCACACACGCCCCCCCCCAAAACACACACGGAACAACCCACAATATAGAAATGCCAACCAGAGCTACAGGACAACGAAACAAAGCACAATTTACAGAGACATCACCCAAGGAGAGACTTTTCATAGGGAAACTGAAGAGTCAAAGCTACGACATAAATTGACCCACCCCATAATCAAAACAGGAAGGAGAGAAGGAGAGATGAATAAGAAAAAGGAACTCTAAATAAAAAGGGGATTGCACCTCTGCTACAAATAAAAGTTTCCTTTCAAACTTTGGCAGGGCTAACCAGAATCACCAAAACTAAGGATCTAGCACATGGATGACATAAAAAGGAAGAAACCCCCTGCTACTTAAGATACATTTTTGAGCTGTTTCAGGGAATTTTCATGCACCTGAAAAGGACAGACACCCACTTCTCATGCAGACAAAGAATGGTATTAATATCCTGTGAATTGCAAATCATCTGCATATACTGTATCTCTAATGATTAATTTGCTTGGTGTGGTTAAGCCACCTTTTGGGAGTGGAGGGGAAGAAGTACCACCATAGCTAATGCAACATTCAAAAGGCAGAGCACCATTTTCTTTTTCCCATTTGCTATGGTAGAATCAAAAACATTAATAAGGAAAAGAAATGGGACATACTCCTGCAAGGCACTAGATGGTGTGGACCAAGACAGATGTGCTGAGCATCAGTACTCAGCAAATGGAACAGAATATGTACAGCCAACTGTGTGGGTTTTTTAAGAGAGCATCGCACTTATTCACTTTGTATTGCAGATGGAGTTGTGCTCACTAGCTTTCTCCTGCTTCACAGAAAATTAGTTGAGTGGAAGGTGACTTAAACTAGACGGTCAAGTGAGTGGAGCTGAAATAAGAGGAGAGTTCTGGTAGTTCAACAATTCCTAACTCTGGTTGTGAGAGGCACCTGGCAGAGCAAGCGCAACACAACGTTAACATGTCTACATCGCAGACTGCAATACCTTGTCAGACCAGAGTTAGTTTAAACTTGCTTTCTGGGTGCTGGAAACAATGCTGTCATGATGTTAGAGAGCTCAAGAAGAATTATTTTATGATAATTCCCTAAACAGACAGAAACCAAGACTTGCAGGATAAGATCAAGAGGCTGCAAGTCTGTTCAAATGCCAACTGAGCAGGTCCTTTTTATAAACAGGGAATTTATTAACATGCTTAAGACACGCAGCCGACAAATATATTATTATTTTCTTTATAGTAGCATCTAGAGAGGCCTTTAGCTGAGATAAGGACTCCCAGCTGTGCTAAACACTATGCAGGCATATAGCAAAAGACAGGCTCCATTCAGAAGCGCTTACAATGTACAATGTACTGTGCAACTGTTCACCCAGTTCTGCTTGTCAGCAATGCTGCACCCTAGACCCTGTATTTTGCATCTGTGTCTTTGAGCAATGACTTAAGGATTTCATGTAAAAACACTGGCTTGCCAATCCGATGGTCTATTACAATGGTATGTTAGTTAAACACAAGAACAGTCTAAAATCTTTACATTTCTTCAACACAGTATTAAATACTGCAACGCTAACTCAAGCTCTAGTTAGCCTATTCTGCTTTACACCATCACATGCCAGTCTTCTATAATAAACCATGTGATGACTCATAAACATCTAAAACATTTCCCTTGGTGTTCAGTATTTTATAACATAGATGCCAATTATGTTGGAGCAGCAGACTGCACAAGCCCGAACAGTCATCTATTATATGAATGGTTCCATTGATTCCTATACTACAGAGGGTTATGCTTTCATATATCACACTGAATAGGATTTGTTTCCACAGACACTGGGGGTAAACTATTCGTGAAAGTGCTTTTGCAGGTTATAGGTGCCACCACTGTGCTTGACTTTACTCAAAGATTTCCCAGGCTTCGAATAATAGACCTTCCCCTCACCCCAACCCTCATCGCCTTCTTCTTTTAAAGCAAACTTTGCTATGAGAAAAAAAACAACTCATTTTACAGATATACAGTAATAGCCATTGTGCTCAACACAATCTAATGGGACTGAGTTAAAGAAAGGAGCTTGAAAATAACCTAGGATGAACAGCAGGTTGTCCTCTAAAAATACCTAGTTCATAGAGCACTTAGTAAAGAAAAGCATCCAGCTCATGCAGATGTATACAATAGAGGACCTTGAGATACACAACACACTGAAATTAGAGTAATTTCTACTCTACACTCTCCAGTGCTCTGCCTTTAAAACAAAATATTCAGAAACGTGTTGCTATTAAGAAGAGACGTGACATTTCTAAGTCACAGGTAAATGCAACATGGTCAAGGCAACACTCCATGGAAATATTCAGTCGCATAAAAGTCGTGTTCTCACAACACTGACATTTCTCACTCACAGTCACCCGGCTGCTTTTAACAACCAAACTGCTGTTGACTGCTTCCTTGGAAGAAGCATGAATCCCTGCTGGAGCATCAGGCCACAGGCAGGAAAGATGCCCTGTAAGGCAGGAATGGTGGGGACAGAGCACGCATTAGCACACTGTTCTCAGCATTAAAACCATCAAAGCGACCTCCAAGAGAAGGCAAGAGTATAGAGAGAGGCCCAGCATTTCTCCTGGACTCCCTATGCAGTGAGAGGTTTCTCTTCCTGGCCTTGCTCCAGAGAAGGTCTTCAGCTTAGTAGCTAGGGAAATAGATTCCTGCCTGAAATGTGAGGCAATTCTGGCTCCACCTTCAGTAAGCTAAATATTTCCCATTAAAGGGATTAGAAGGTCACACCTATTGTAAACCTCTATTGTCCCTCCAAAGTGAGCTTCTAAGGAAAACAGGAGCAGAAATACTACAGAGCTCACTGGCAGGTGGGGTCAGAAACCTGAAGACCCTGAATGAACCCCCTTCCTCCACTGCAGTGGAGACACAGATTCTTAGTTCAGACTGGGATAATACTAAGCTAAATGAGAGTCAGACAAAGGTGCAGGAAAGCAGTTGGTGACTTTATTTCCTACCTAGGAAACTTACACAAAGCTGGTGCTTTATTTGCACCCTTTATTTGTAGTCTGCAAAGCTGGTGAGTTGGATACAACAATAAAAAAAATTTCATCACCGTCTTATTTTTCCCTGGCTGGTCTGGCCACCTTCGCTAGAATGACATGGTTTGCTTCAAAATATCTTTCTGAAGTGGAAAAAACCCCACAAACCTTTATTCCATTGATTTTTCTGAAAGAACTGAGACTCTGTGGATGAAGTCTACTTCTAAATATCAAATATTATTAAGTCTTCTCCAGTGTCTCCTGCACATCTATGCAGACTCTCTGTATTGCTTACACATGCTACGGCGCTATGAAGCTCTCAGAATTATCACTCATCGATATCCTATAGCCACTTACCTGCTGCTTTTTTTGTTGTCAAAAAATTGACAACTAACCTCATGTCCATCCAGCTTTCTTTTCTGTTTCTCAAACTATACTTTTTACCTTGTCTCTCCAACATCAGTATCTACTCAGCTTTCCCTCACAGAAGCAATCTCAAGCACTAACAGGTGCTTCCCTGCTGTTTCTTCACATTTTATCGCTTCATCTCCTCTAGCTATCCTGCCACAAATTATTTTCTGCCTGCCTTTTCCATCATTGCTTTGTTCTGTATCAGTCCATTGTACCATTAACTCTGTTGGTACCTCTTTGATGTCTAGAAATACCTCTGAGCTTGGTTGGTGTCTGCAAGCTCAGCATTCACAGCAGGGAAAAATTGTGTCCCACTAGAAAGAGGCCACTGTTGCTCAGCGCTGCCTTGCAATAGCTTGTCTAGCTCATACAAAAGATGTCAGCAATATATGGCTACTGTGACATTTTAGCTTCTTTAAAGTAATACATGGAAGGCAAAAGCTCACGAGAATGTTTCATGAGAGATCACGAAAGCCCTGGATGATACCTCAGATACACTAGTCACAACTGTACCAGGAGCAATCATAAAGGCACCTTTAGAGGCTCCACTGGGCCAAGATACCATCACGCTCTCCTCTGCTTCAAGCCATGTTGCAATTATTCTTGGTTTCACCGAGAGTCCCTGTAAAGTACAATACAGCAGTCTGCAAATACTTAAAAGCCCAGGTTAAAGCATATGCACAAGAGGGCCACACTGCAATAGCCAGGGCAGTTTCTCCTCACAGAAAGTTGGGATAAAACTGTACAGAAACAAAATGCACTTCTTGGAAAAACAAATCTTCTACTCTGCAGCTCTTGACCTGCTGTGATTTGGGCCTCCTTTTTTCAACTTTGTTTATCTAGATGCCCACAGGGAAGCCCCCGATGGCTTAGATTGTTCTGAAGTTACAATGAAACACATAGAAAGAAGAGCAACATTCTTTCTTGCCTTGTAATTAAAAGGTTCCGCTAACTATTCCCCTTGGCTCAGGAATTCTTTTAAAGGTAGCATATAGCAGTACTGTAAGATATAAAAAAGACTTTCTATAAATTACCATGTCTGTAAAAATCTGCAAAAGTGTCTATTCTGCATGTGGGGGGAGAAAAAAAGCTACCATTAGCCAAACATCGTAACTAACATGATTCCCTGCTTATTAAAAACTAAGGAAATTCCTTTTTCAGCTTCTGTAATTGCACCAGATTTTGCCAGTGTGAAAATACTAATTCATGTTTTACAAATCCAATAATGTTGCAAAAGGAAAGAAGAAATCAGAAACAAATGAGCAACTCATCATGTCATGCAATACAGTCTTACGGCGGGTGACCTGGCCGTGCAACTCCATTTATACTTTAGAGGAGTAGAGGGCTAGATTTTCTGAAACACTCATCTACAAAACATACCTGGAATAAATCCAGATGCTTGCTGTAGCCTAAACTGTACATAATACAGGATATAGAGCACTGAAGTTTGGAGCTTTTTTTTTCCAAATATGGCTTACAAACCAGCACAAATCAACACATGGCTGTAGAAAGCCACCAGCTCGACTCTTCCATGACTGAAAGTGCCTTAGTAGTGTACATCAGATTTTAAAAGCCCACCAACTCTATCCCACTGTTTGTGAGTCACATATGTGTGCAAAAAAGTAAGAGAGGAACATCTGTAATCTAAAAGGAATCCAAGGTGCACGGAAATAGCACCATGTGGACCAGCCACTGATGCCCAGGCACAATCAGCACGGTGCCTTACACCACGTACCCGGGTACGGTGTGTCATGGTAATTATGCGGCAATCCCACACACACTCTGCAGAATATATTCATTTTGCTGACAAGAGTAATAAAATAATTGCTCGTTAACACAAAGAGGTATCTTCCTTAGTGATGATCTTAATCACTTGAGAGGAAGAATACAAAAAGGCAGGCCTCCTCAATCACTTCTATCAAGAAGGACCACACGGGGTGTGGGTGAGGAAGAGGGCTTGTAGTTGGTGGGACAGATGTATTTCACTCACTGCAAGGGGATTGTACCCAAATAAAAATGAAGGTTTTTCTTAACTAGCTTACTGAATCACCACTTGCCTCTCTCCATTTATCAGTACCCTACCCATAAAATAATATTTCTTTAGCTCACAGCTTTGTAATACTTGGAGCACAATTTTTGTAATGTGCTAGATCCTTGCCTAAAAGGTACTTAAGGAAGTACCCAAGTACCAGAAGATGCATTCACTGATGCAGAGTTAGCTTGACCCTTTTAATGTCTGGTATCATCAGGGGAATAAGCAACTGCATTTACAAGGCATGCACGCCCTGAAATGTGAAAAGAAGCTACCCAAGAATAAATAAACTGAGCTGAACTGCATAAGCTCATAAAGCCAAGGAAATATAACTCAATGCAAGTAGGAATCTTACTTGCCTCTTTCTTTTTTTTTTTTTTTGCCTAACAGAAACACTTTGAAATAGTTCTGTTTAATCCTTCCAGATATTCTGCTGGCTGGATGGAGACTATGTAGTTTCACATACATTTCCAAGCACTCCACAGGAGCTTACATTTGTCTTTAACAGCCAACCATCCAAACTTGGATGGTACATAAATACAGTTCTCAAAGCTGAGGCCTTCCAAAAAGAAAAGATCAGTTGGGACCTGCTCATATTTCAGCTTTTTAAGGAGTAATTTCCACTTATCTCTCCCAATCTATAACTTTTACCTACTTCCACACTGAATCCCCAGAGGAATATGCGAAGGGATATATCCCCCAGAGGGATATACAAAGAGCAGACTAGAAGTAGATGTCAAACTTAATATGAAGGCACCACACGCATCTGAGGAAGGATTCTTGTATGCAATATGTGTGAGGAAGAATTATATTAGAACACCTGAATTACAGAAAGGACTAATATCTGCCTCTGAAGGCTAATAAACACTGATAATCTGTGAATGACCTCTGCTCTCTCAGTGCTAATTAATCAATGTTCTTACCTCTCACTCGACATGCTCCATTTGCGTTGCCCAGTTTCCCATACGTGCTGATTTTCTCTCCTGCTCCTTAGTTTTGATGGCTTGTCCCTCCTGCTACAGCTCACAGTTTGTTACTCGAAGACCTCTGCAGTGACGGGCCCTTGGTTAGGTACACGACCACAGCTATGATGACATCTTGCTCTCCAGGAAGCTGTGCTTCAGTATCCTCACCTATAAAACAGGGACAGAGCTCTGGGGTTCTGTTTGTTGGAGTTAATAAGACACTTAAAGCATCTATGAAAATATACAAGTGCTATACGTTAATATTTTTAGGATTGCACACTTTGGTTTCACATTTATATATATCTACATAAATCATCTTTGTCATAGAAAACTGGTTTGAAGAGCAACTGTTCTTTCCACAAGATCAGTTGTATGGGAAGAATAGGCATTATTCACCAACTATTTTCCTCCTACTGAAAAGCTGGTGAGAGCAGAAACAATCACATGCATCTTCCCAGTAAAACATGAAGAGAAAGGAGTCAAGAACAGTTCACAGGAACCCACAGTTCAAAATTTATGTGTATAAAATGTTCCTAACAGTAAAAAGCACTTCTTTTTTTAAACTGAAGAGAAAGTTCTCTTCTTTTGAGAAGAGCTTCACAGTGTATAATTCAACTTCTGTTTCAAAAATGAAAAGCAAAACAAACAAAATTCTTCACTGTTCACACTGCAGTTGTAGATCCCACAGAAAACAAGTCTTCACAGTATCCAAGAACCAAACCTGGACAAAGTCCCCCACTCTCGATTAGCCAGAGACTGCAGGTGGCACTTGGTGCCCCACCTTTCAAACTTAGCTTCTTATCTGTGCTGGCAAAAAATAAAAAAGCTTGAATGCCGTGTCCTGCATGGCATAGCCCTCTACACCTAACTGCATTACCATGACAAAAAGAGTCGTTATGATTCCTCCTACACAGGAGTACAGGAAGAAAAACTTGTAAATTGGCAGTGACATCATCTGCTAGAAAGTGATTCACACTTCATGAAACAGCAGGGAAAATTAAATTTACTCCCAACCACCCCAAAGCTCTTTCACTGAATCAGTGTGTGGCAGAAATGATAGTAGGAGACGTAAATCCTTTCTCTATTTTAGAAAGACAAGGATTGTGTAATGAGCTAGAGTGCATAGAGCAAAATTACCATATACTGTCACTGAAATATATTTCCCCTGTGGTTTTGCCAAAAAAGGTATGAAACTGGGATAGAAAATAAAACAGGTGAAGCTAGAGGCAGAAAGCGGATTAATACGCATCACCAGCGGTATGTGACCGGCACACAAAACGCTGGGCTGCATGACTGACAGGACCAGAAGATGAGCTGTTTAATACTTTCTCTGAAGCTGCCCCATCCTCAGAAGGCAGCCACACCTCAACACGTCGCAACTTCCACATCCCCCTGCTTTGCTGACAAAGAAAACGGAGAAAAATTTAACCCATGAAGGATAAAGGTTCCCCACATCTCTTTGAACCCTGCGAGAGCCCGACAGAAAGAGAAATGAAAACATTGTCTAGCTTTTCTACAGAATTCCTCAGACGTAACTGCTACTTCCATTAATACTATCGTGGTGCCCACGATGCGCAGGTGTTTGCAGACCAACGCGAAGGATCTTGCCTTGCCACAGACTATAACTGAGAGAATCACATCAGGCTGGTAGCATTTTCTGTCCATGGGTCACACAGCATTGCCAAATCGCCAAATAAATCAGGTGTGAGCACCACACAACAGGAGAGAACTTCTCTAAGAAATCATCACTTACGAAGACAAATCAAGTTGCCTCCACTCATGTAAAGTTACCTTCAGCGAGAGTTACCACATGCTGAAAGGAGTGATGTTTATCGAGCTCTGCAGAGAAAACAAGCCTGAAGTTCCATTTCTGTGTTGAAGAGAAGGTGGGAAAAAAAGAGGCTTAAATAGCTGTAAAATGAAGTAGCCTGCAGCCTTCCTCTTAGCTCCCGATGGTAGGGTCCAACCTGACATAAGGACCCCAATACACCTGACAGCATGTGAGAGTAGTTTGGGTGAAACCTCAGTAATCCATGTTTGAGTCAAAGGCAACCAGGCTCCGTGATTCCAGCAAACTATTAACCTGGACATTAGTCAAAAAGTTTCCAGAACTTTGCTAACAAACCTGGGCACCGATTCAAGCAAGCGAGACCTTGAATACAGTTCTGCCTCAAAACCACATGAAGCTTATTGTTTCATGCAATTTTGATGGAAAAACACAGCTGTACTGACAGCTCCTGTCATGATTCAGTGTCCTTTTTGGAGCACCTCATTGACAAGCTGGCAACTATCCACAAGCACGGCAAGAAAATAAATGAAGTGTACCTTCCTGTTTCCATCCAATTCTGAAAAAGGCACTGAAAAAGGCAGCAAGTGATAAGTCAACTTACGCCTATACGATTTTCTTTCTTACACTTTTTTTAAATCAACCACCAATTTTAATAACATAAGACATTAAAAAAAAAAAATAATTCAGGATAACCTTGTATGCAATTTTAAGCTCCAAAAGAAAAATGAAATTAAAGCATTCTTTAAAATATACATTTATGTAAAAGATGCCTATGAAACATAGAAATTAATCCCAAAGTTCACGCGGTTTTAAGCCAAACTCTGCCCCTCCTTATGCTGGAAGTGGAAGAAGAGCCACACAGCCTGGCCCTTCGCCTGGGCTGCTCAGCCCTCGCAAAAAGGGCTCTCCATTCATACAGCACTTTCCCAGGATATCAGCTTCCACCTGTACAGCCTGCTACACTGCATCATGCACTACCCAGCACCACATTGCTGCTCTGTGCTGCTGCAGGCCTGACTACATTTATACTCCAGCAAGAATCCCTTTATTTCAATAATAGTTTTGTCACGAGCGAAAGCTTATGTTAGTTTACACGGTTTTAGAAGTTACAGTAATGGATATTCTCTGCCATTTCATAACATTTTTTCAATAGTACTAAAAAGTCAACCCAATAAATAATTATGAAACATTCCCATAACACTCATTTTACTATTATAAAACTGCAGAAGTGGAGCCTCCCTGATCAATAATGGATAAAAGGAAAGGCAAACCAATTACCGTCTCTTCTAAAAAATAACTTCCCCCTCCCTACACCTCTCCCTCCGCTCTGAGAGTCAAACAGAAAGATTAGCTCCGTGTCACACTGCTGCTGCCTTTGGTGGCCCAGCAGAGGAAGAACCACAAGTAGAGTTTTTGTTTTTTAATGGCACTCTCAGGATGAGGTTAAACCCCTAAGTCTGGGATGAGAAGCAGTGGGGCTTGCTTTTTCTTTACACCCTCTGCACCTCAATATCAAAACCAACAGAACACAAAACCTGCTCTAGAGGATGTAGCCCTGCTTAAGTGCAGTTCAAATGGAAGTAACACTTTTCCACAGCCTGGAAAACACAGGGATGGTGCCCTTTCAGCTACCTTCTGTGCTAATATGATTTGCAACAGGGCTCCTGGGGCAGTGCAGTAGAACTATTTAAGCATAATAGTTAAACAAAAAGGAAGACAACAGGAGCACACATTAACAAACACCTTTCTGTATCTTACATTAAGCAGAAGCTAAAACCCATAATACTGTTTCTTCACATGAAAATAATTCCTGTTTTTCACAGTGCTGGTTGAATGGCTCCATGAGTCTCTCGCCGTCCCCCTGCTTTGCAGGTAATTCTTCTTGTGATACCTCTCCAGAGCAGCCAAACACAGCAGCCATGGGCTCCCAAATCCCCTTCTCATCTCCCCTGTTCCTGGCCAGCCGGGTTCTCCGCTCAGCTCTGCTTCTCAAACAACTCTTCACCCCAGATCTCAGTGAAGCTCCTTTGAACTGCTCCTGCTGTGCCCTGCCCCAGCCCAGGGACCGCAGAGGGGTCCAGTCCCACCAGGGCTGGAGGAGGACTGAAGAGGCAGCCCACTCACACACAGAGGTCAGAGAGAACTGAAACAACTGAAGTTTCCACCTTGCTTCATGACTACGTACAATTTAACATTTTGCGTTCTCCAGCTGCAGAAAAATAACAGCCTCATCACCACATTAATCCCTCACTGTTATTATTTTTCCACAATATACCTATCACTCTAATATTTACCACTAATGAGTCACTGTAAATCTTAACTTTAGCTTCAAGGTTACCTTTGTTGGAAATGTCAGGCCCCACAAGGAAATAACAGAGCCGGAGGCAGAACAACCAAAGGGAAAGTTTATCTGGAGATTCAAGAGGATGGCGGGTCACCTTTTCAACAAAGGGTTTATTTCAGGATTCCAACTCAGCATAGATTGTCACCAACATAGATTTTATACTAAGAAAAAAAAAAAAAGTAGGCTGATCCTTCCAGAGGTAGTTTAATAAACAAGATACTGGATAACCACCATATTGCAAACTAAACAAGGCAGCAACTGCAGTATTCCTGTGTTCTGTAAATCCTGTTTCTTGGCAGTTAACACTACCTTGCCTTGGTGCTCTTAAGTATTAGACACCTTCCTTCTGAAATGACAGTCAGAAACCAGGTCCTAACTGGCAGTGATTCCCTGAGTTAAACCTTGCAACTCAGTGGTTGCTTTTTTTTAAGAATACCTCCGGACAACTTGAAAACAAGGTCTGGAAACTCCACTTGGGAAGTGCTAAAGCAGCACAGATTCCTATGTAATACAAATTTGGGGTTGGCTTACAAATGCCTTTTAAAAATGCATTATGGAAATAGGCTCAGAATCTACTTCCAACACTACAAAAATGTTTTTTTTTTTTTAATTTTAATAAGTATGTCTTCTTTCGATTAATGTACCATCCTGATGATCCCCAGAGTACCTGAAGCAATATATGATATGCTGCATTCCCTTGCCTGCAGAATTCACTGTGTATGTATCCTTATGAGTCACTGAATCCCAGTAGACTATTAGGAAGAGCCATCTGAACAGCTTTCAGCTTTGCTGGTTGACCACAGTGATTTTACACATATTCCTCACACTCCAGAGCAGGACTCCTTTGGGGGGGGGCACCCAGAGCACAGGATCACCAAATGTCCAAGGAAAGGACAAATTGCAGAGTCCCAACTTTTCAATTATCCACTTGGCAAACGGTTGTGGCTCAACACACAGGCAAAGCTGTTGTGGGTGCACAGAATATGGACATTGTCTCTTCAACAAGTTTGAGAACAGCTTCCTTATCACAATGGGGCTATCTTCATTTTTGACTAAAGGGTGGTTTGGAAACCTACCATAAATGGGCTGTTTTGCTGGAAAAGGAGATATCAGACCATGTACTTTTTATCTCTAAGGAGCAACGTGCAATATTTCACTGAGTCCATTCCAAAATGACAGCCCATTTGAGTGCAGGCAGTTTTAACCATTGCTGCCCCTATACTTGAGTAGGAGTACCTCATTAGGAAGCTAACACTACAGCCTACTGATTTTTTTTGGTAATCAAAAAAAAACAACCACTGTTTAGAGGAAACTCTTCTTTAAAAGTAGCCATACCAAGCAGCCTGGAAGCACTAGGGTGACGCAGGCAGTCTGATCAAAAGAAAAATGTACAGAACTCAGGACAACAGATATCAAAGCAAAAAAGGTGTCCTTTTGCAAGGAGGAGGAATATACATAGCTTCCCAGCACAGTCCCTGGCAACAGACACCTGGAGCTCCCATCAATAACAACATGTCCCAAAGAAGGAGGAAACATCTTGGCCAATATAACATTTTCCTTTGACAGTGGTAATACATCATTTTATTTGTTATGGTGACTGTTCCTGCAGTACCTACGTTGCAGGGAGCAGAAGGAAGATAATTCTCCTCTTTCAAAAATTGCCCCAGTTTTCAAGCAAGGACAAGAGAGTCTGTTCCAAGGCAGACTAATTTAGGGAAGTTGGAAAAGCCCAACATGCAGTTTTGCCAAAAAACCTGAAAAGAGAATTTGTCAATTTTTTTGGAAAAGATAAAAAATGTTTCAATGTTCCAATCTTTTCTATTCAGCTTCTTATTGACGTAAAAAATGAGTGGGCAGATTCAGTATGTTCTCTACCAGTCTATTCTGTTCCCAATCTGTACACAGTTCTTGTCCATCTTGAAGAAAGATGGATCAGGCTCCAAAAGCAAAAACAAAAGAAAAAAATGCTACGGATTTGTAAACTTCTACTTCCAATCTCAGTACACTTTAAGACCTATTAACCAATTCCCTTTACTAGTAATAAAAAAAAAAAAACCCTCATCTGCCAATGATGCACTTCCACGACCAGTGTGTCATTCTTCTGTTCTCAGGGCAGAACTTTCCCTGGACCAGCAATGCCAGGTATTGTACCTCTCAAAAGAGTGATGTAAATCAGCAGTAAAACTCTTGGCTCTTATCTACGGGGCTCCAATCTCTGCTCCTTGAAGCCTCCATGCAATTATGATCTCCTTTTAACATAATTACCTTGATAAGCTACATATTCATCTTTGGCGGGGTCATCAGCGATCATTTCTTGTTCAATCTTTCTATTTCTCCTTTCAAAACAAGAATCGCCATTCAACTAATTTCCCATAATTTCAAAAGGCTTCTCCAAAGGCACCGCACGGTAGAATCAGTAACAGAATCACTTTGCAAAAGAGATGCTTTTATATGCACAAATGGCTAGCTAATATAAAAACATACATCTATAAATAAGGCTTAAAAACATAAAGAGAGCTTACAGATTTTATAGACTCAAGGCATCATCATGGTTGGAAAGGACCTCTGAGCTCATCGAGTCCAACCATACACACACAAAAGACCCCCACAATCTTGGGTATGCCCTGAAGTGCCACATCTACATGCTTCTTAAATCCCTCCAGGGATGGTGACTCCACCGCCTCCCTGGGAAGGCTGTTCCAGTGCCTGACCACCCTCTCAGGAAAGTCATTCTTCCTAATATCTCATCTAAACCTCCCCTGCCCCAACTTCAGACCATTTCCTCTGCTCCTGTCATTATTCCCTTGGGAGAAGAGGCCAACCCCCACCTCTCTACACCCTCCTTTCAGGGAGCTGTAGAGGGCAATGAGGTCTCCCCTCAGCCTCCTCTTCTCCAAACTAACCATGGCAAGTTCCCTCAGCGTCTCCTCGTAGGACTTGTTCTCTAGATGCCCCCACCAGCTTGGTAGCTCTCCTTTGGACACCCTCCAGCACTTCCTTGATGTACCTTTTAATGGTCACCCAAAAAATCCCACCCCAGAAACTCAAACCAAAGCAACCCCCTCTCCCCATACATATATATATATATATATTTGTTCTTTGCCCTGTTAAAGGTTTTTCCCTGTCCTATCTACCCCTGCTCCTAAAGAGCAGCCAGTAAAATACATTTCCTTCACTGATTTGCAAAAGCTATTTTTCCCAACTGGGTTCTTAAGCTGCACATAGCACCCTGTAAAAAATATTTAGCCTGATTTACAAAATCTATTTCTCTCCTTGGGCCTTTAAGCTGCTGTTGCAGAAGTGATAAAGGTGTTCTCATTCAGGCTTTTATTGTTTCTGGGCCCCTTGCCACCTGTTTTTATGTTCCTCCTCTTCCACTTTCTCCCCATCTCTTTTGCACAGGCACCACACTTGTCCGTCAGAGCTGATTTTGCAAGACTTGTTTTCATGTAATATCTAGTCCAATACCAAGGGGTAAGAGGTAGCAACCCAATTGATGTGCCTTGGCCAAGGAGTAAATTTCATCAGAAAGTAACTTCATAAAAATGAGCAAATATCAGTTTATCATTTTTATTATATGCAGCAGAATTTGAAAAGAGATTTGCTCACCTTTAATTCTGTGCCTTAATATCTACAACCAAAACACTGTCATCAATCCCTATGTAAATTGAGGGGCTCTGTGAAAACCTGAATGTGCTTGAGTTTGCTTTGAGCCTTCCATGGCTTTTGCTCTTTCTTAAGTCTTCGCTTGTTTCGTTACATAAACTCATTTCATAAGCAATTATCATACAAATTCAAATGACTCTCATTGTTATGAGCAACAATTACAAAGTTTCCAATAGTTTTGTAAACTGCAGCTGAGGTCTCTGTTTAGACGCAAGCTCACAGCGCTGAAGAAACCATGAAACAGCCGGGTCTACAGCAAACTACAATTTCAACAGCTACCAAAAGCCTGGAAAAAAAACAATGACCTGAAATTGTCAAATAAGCCCATTTCCGCTCAAAAGCATAAATTGTTGCAAATGTGAATTAAAGAGCTGTCCTAGAGATTAAATTTCAAGTTCAACCAAATCTACATATATTTAAATATAATTCAATTTAGCTTTATGTACTTGCAATTATTTTCTCCTCTCAAGCCGTAACTGCTCTTTGATGGTGTGCTTTTTGAATCACGCCGTTTGTCACTCGTCCCACTGCACCTCCTCTGCTCTGGGCTGGTGAGCCAGGAGGGGGACATAGAGGCCTGAGCACAGCACACCCACTTCAAACGTAAGCTCCTACCCCACAACAAACAGGATTCCACATAGTGTGCTTTGAACTGACCATCAAAACCATTAAAAAATAACAAAGCCGTCTGAGATGTATTTATTTTTTTAATACTACACGCTTGGCCTACAGCCCTCTCCTAATTTGTAAAATCTCAAATGCTCAAGATGCTTCATTACTATATTAAAAAAAGGTCAAATATTAATGCTGCAGAAGGCCTGCCGGTTGTAGAAACAAGGGGCTACAGGAGAGATGGGGAGGGACTCTTGATCAGGGAGTGGAGAGATAGGATGAGGAATACTGATTTTAAACTGAAAGAAGGGAGATTTAGATTTGATATTAGGAAGAAATTCTTTCCTGTGAGGGTGGTGAGACACTGGAACAGGTTGCCCAGAGAAGCTGTGGCTGCCCCATCCCTGGAGGGGTTCAAGGCCAGGCTGGATGGGGCTTGGAGCAACCTGGTCTGGTGGGAGGTGTCCCTGCCCAGGGCAGGGGGGTTGGAACTCCATGATCTTTAAGGTCCCTTCAAATCCAAACCATCCTATGATTAATTGCCCTGCAGAGTGGCTTTAAGCCCATAAAACCCACGTAGGGTGGTATCACATGGGGCTCTGGTCCACAGGCAATGGCATATGATGGCATTTACCCAGTCTGCAGTCCTGGGCTGTGCACAGTCCATCTCTCCCAGGAAGCTACATCCACCTTGTGCCTCACAGCCAATGGCATCTTCGTCATGGTTTCCTTGGACAGAAATGCAAAAGTGCAGTTCTTTTGTTTCAATCACAATCTGATTCATTGAAAAGCAAAACAAAATACCCCAATGCCCCAACATTTTCACTAGAAGCCTTTCATGAGAAAATGAAAACTGCCCATAAAAAGAACATGCTACATGAAGCTTCTTTGCCCTTCGTTTTTCCAGAGAAAACCCAGCAACCTATTGGATGTATTCTGTGTTTATGCACGTCATGGTTTTGCCCATAAAATTCATGTATATTAATAAGTATGTAATGCAGAAGCAAAAATGGAGATAAAAATGACAAAAAAAAATCAAAAAGCTAACACAAAACAATTAGTCACTTGTCAATGTGTTTCAACTAAAAGTTTACTCAAAGCACACTCATTTTTTATCTGATAGATCTACCTCCACTGTAACCTCAGCTGAGATAATAAATGTGACTTAGTATAAGTATCTTTTTTCTTAATATCTGTCCTCATTAATACATTCTACTTCAAAGGAATGGAGTAGTTCATACCGAGTTCAAATGAATATGGTTTGATTTTGCAAAAAGTATCTTTTCTTTGAGTGTTGCCACTTACTGCATCACTTCAACATGAATTAAACATGAATTCATGATAAAATCATCAAAATGCAAAAACAAAGAGATGGTAGAGGGATCAAAGGCACCTTCTAGTTGCTAGAGAAACCAAAACAGCAAATGAATTTGAAGTACACAGTACTTGCGCAATCTCCTAGGACAAGTGCACATGAAGCATATGAAGAAACTCTTCATCTATGAGTTTCAGTAGCAGAACTGAAATGAACAGAGAATAAATTCATTAATATTATGCTCAGATGGGTTAACAGTTGTCAGATTAGTGGGAGGCACTTCTGAAAGGCGCTGCGGCAGGTCACTGAGAAGAAGTTCGCTCTGTCACTCTGCAAGTC
Source organism: Calidris pugnax (assembly GCF_001431845.1). NCBI lineage: Eukaryota > Metazoa > Chordata > Aves > Charadriiformes > Scolopacidae > Calidris > Calidris pugnax. The sequence continues at coordinate 2,446,895 of NW_015092359.1, forward strand.
GAGTGGGTACAAGAAATTCAGATCCAAGTTTTTCAGAGTGCTATTAATCAGGAACGCATCATTTGCGTCAGTTCTGAGAGCCCAGAAGAAACTATATTAAAGAGTTTGGATTCGGAGACTGTGAATATGAAGTGCAGCTTTCTAGGCTGGGCATTCAAAAACATCACCACACAAAAAAACCCACATAGCGTAGGATTGAATTTTTCTCAGGAGTTCTCACTTACCCCCTACTCCTCTCTGCTATCTTGTGCACAGAGGCTCCAAAGATGCAGCTTGTAATATTATTTTATGTAATATGGAACCTGTCCAGTCTACTTACTCATTTCACAAAGATGACAGACAAAATAGCATATGGTAATGATTTTCAGTCACGGCTGCCCTTGTTGGGATCTGAAAGGGGAAAGGCTCCGTATCCATTACTGGCTCCCTGGAAATCACATCCTCCAGGGACTAAGAATTGTCTCCTTTGTTAGCTATTCTAATTCTCTGATTAATAATGATAGTTTTGATTTAAATATGGCCAAGAGAAGCAGCAAAGTGATATCAGCACAGTAGAACGGATTACAAGGCAATTGGCAGGGCAATGTTGCTCTGGGGGGGAACCCAAAAAGCCCTGGTGACCCACACATCCCACCACAGGAACCACTTGGCAGATTCTGTTGGGCAAGCTGCTGCTGTACATGCCTCTACAGAGAAGTCTCTGGTGGAGGGGGGGCAGAAAGAGGGGCAAGTCCCTCTCCTGCCTCCCTGTGGGCAGCCCTGGCTGTCAGGATGGGCTTTGGTTTCCCTCCCAGGTGCAGCTCCCGTGGCCCAGGAAAACCTCTTCCCCAGCACTATGCTCCTGCGCTGCTGGACCTCCCGGGGCTACCCCATGGCTGGGAGCTCCCTGCCCCTGCAACACCCCACCTGCACCCATCAGGGCTGCTGAAAGATGGGAGAGGTGGAAACCAGCTGCAAGGAAGGAGGTCTTCTCCTAGAACAAGGGCAAACTCCTTCAAGGATGCCAGGCAATGAGGCGGCATGTAGCAAAGACTTCGCATGCCCTGTCTGCCCCAAATTATCTGCTGTGGGTCCAAACATGATGCTGTAAATGGATGAATCATGAACGTTTTTTTGTTTTAAAGCATAAAGGAAGGATAATGCACTAATGCTCTGTAGACGATGTTTCAAGGCAGAGAAGAACCTAAGGCAAGCATTTCTAAAATTCACCTTAATGTTGCCTGTGCAGTACCCTTGAAGGACTAAGCACCGGTGGCCCTGGCATATTCATCATTCTGCTTCTGTCACAGCACTTGATGGAATGTTTTTTCAAGAGGTAGAGATTAAAATGAACCAGAACTAATTGAAGGTATATTTAATAAAAGCATCATCATTGTAATGAGTATACAACTGCTACGTTAATGCTGAATAATGTTTAAGCTACTGAACAAGTCCATATTGTTTCACCTAATGGGATTCACCGATTACCAAATAATTAATTCTACTCTAATTTTGCAACACCATGTGGAAATGTGAAACCCACTCATAAATTAATTAATGCTCAAGTCAATAACAGAGACAAGTGTCTGGGACTTACTACTGCTTCTCCTGAAATCAATCAAGGTATTATCACTTCCGTTGAGCCATACAGGAATGTTGGTTCTTCGAGCGTTGGGTCTAGTTCTTACATTGTCACCACGTGTAATACAAGTCTGGCAGACATGGGCAAACACTGAGCAGCCAAAGCCGCTCTCAACCTTTTACTCGTCTTCAATTTTGCTGATGCCCCTTTTCACAGCTTCAAAACTTGCCTTCTCATTATTTTTCCCACTCTGTCACATTGCCCATGGTGTAGATGTCCCACACATCTGGTCAGAACGTTCAATCTGAAGACGCCGTTAGGGGTCCTTACTTCCCATTTCAGTTGCACAGGCTATCGGCACATTTGGTGCCGACACTGTTCACAGAGCCAGGAAAGCTAACAGCCTAACAGATTAATTCTTAAAATTCTACTATTCTTGAAAATAAAAAACAGCAACTACAACAAAAAAAAAGGAAATAAATCAGCCACAGCCCTAAGTCACAGTATATATCCTTATTCCTGGAATTACCTCGGCAAGCAGCCCCCAGCCTGGGGCCATTCTGAGTTTAACGGAGATTGGTGTAAATTCAGTGAGTTGTCTCTAGGTTCATTTGTGTAGTCAGGGCCCTAATTATTATTAGTTAGGACAGCTGTGTTTCACATTTCTTCCTCCATCCTTATTACCCTACATACCTTCACAACTGCTGGAATAGGCAGTACTTATCTAATGAATAACAACAACTACTGGACCCTACATACAATCATGTAGACCTGGCAAGAACCACCACAGAGATTTCTGTAGTCCTTCCAAACCAACCGAATCAACAAATGTATAGGAAAATAAGGGCAACAACATTAGTCTTTAAATAGCAAAACCTCTCCCATTTAGGCAAAGAAATGCTTTGATTAGACCTTTAACTATTCTTAAGCATACGGAAAGGAACTGGAACCAGTCTCAGGTTCAGCATTTATGGTCAATAATTGGGCTTCTTACACAATAACACCAGAAGGTTCTTCCTTGCCCCCTTACATACAAAAGCTGTGTCATACAAAAGCCCCCCCTCAGCCCTGAGATCAGGGCTCAGCTCTTGATGGTGCTGCCCTTGCTGGTCTGTCTCAAGGGCACCCACAACCTCATGGATTTTCAGAGAAGGAGACTTCCCAGGGTGGGGAAGAGAGGAGAGGAGAGCAGGAGGCTGCTGATGTGCCACAGCTGCCCCTGTGGTGTGGTATTTAGTTCATTGCAAGGCCTAGAGTGCCCTGAGACAAGGTTCCCCTCTATGGCTTATTCCCCTCTACCACCACATTATCCTGCAATGCCTGCATTTAAGCTCTGGCTCTATTTCTCATTCACTTTTTATGGGTGTTAAACCATTTAGATAAATAAGCTTGGAAGATAATTGCCAGATTTTGAGCTATAGGAGCCACGTACTCAGCAGGTTGTACATAATCCAAAATATTATATCTGGGCCCCACCACAAAGCCCATTAAGCACAAAGGCCTTTGAAAGGTCTGAAGGTAACTGGAGAAATCAGTACCTGGGCCTGCTTTGGTGATGGAGCTCCTGGCATGGCACAGCAGACACTGAAGGAGCAGGGCAAGTGCCAAGAGATTTTAACATGGCAAAGAGTGTCATCGAACGCTGCTACTTTCATTTCATCTCTCCAACCATACCAACCAAAAAAAGCTTTCAATCAGGCATTTGAACAAGCACTTGGATTCCTCATTCTGTCTCACAACTCCTGTAAAAGCGTCTTTTTAGTGTCCCCAGAGTTTAAACAAGAAACCAACAAAAACATAAGAAAGCATTTGCTGGTGCTCTTTATTTCTCCCTCCACAGCTTTTAAAGGAAATTCTCGAAAACTTTCAAGTCATCTTGGAAGACTTACTGATAACAGAGAAATGTCAGAATCCTGCAAATTTCCCTCCTTATGCCCTTCAACACTAGCAAAAAGCCATTCAGCTGCCTTCTACATAGCTGACTTGCCTTAATTAAAGTATGGACCTCATGGAAAGGAAAGCTGAAAAGTTAAAGCTTGTTAGAAATGCCAGAGCCCAGATAATGTAGCAATCAGCGCTACACAACGAGTTAGACAACAGTTTCAACATCACGTATGAAAACTGTACAAATGACACAATTATTTGCAAACTTTTTTTTTTTTTAAAAAAGGAAACCAACACTCTCACGCCCCAAAAATCTCTGAACATGACTGAGCTAAGTTTTACTCATGTGCGTCTTAAAAGAAAAGTGAGAGAAGAGAGATTTCCCACGAGATGTAGACAAACCACTAAGGTTTCCAGGTATCTATCCCCCTCTGGTAGCTCGACATTTCTTTTTCATTTCTAACATCATATCAGTCCTAAATCAAAAACAGAGAAGCAGCATAAGAGGTGGCAAAAAACATCTAGGAGGTGAGATAACCCCAAAGGAGCGGAGTTGGCTATGGCAAATAGCCGTTAAATTGGCAAAAGGAAGTGAAAATGGAAATAATCAACTCCAGCCTGGCCTAGAGAGCAGAGAGAGAGCCAGGGCATGTCCAGCCTCTCTGACTGCCCTGGTCTGTGCTGACACCACATCAAAGGAGGAGTAAAAGGCAACAGATGAAGACTTTTCCTTGTCTCTTTTAAACAAGAGACCCTACAAATCTTCCTGATTCCTGTCTCTTATTCCCGGCTACAGAAATTTTGACACAACGGCTCTGCAAGATCCCCAAAATACAGCAGCAGGAAATGAAGAGACTATCGCTGGTTTCTCTATCCAGTCCCAAGAGAGGCTGCAATTGTCTTGGGTTTTACAAGCATTCATCCAATGCCACAGGTGCCCCAGAACATTTACAATCCACATAGGCAATACCCGAAAAGCAAAGATTACTATACCCATCTTAAAGCAGGAAGACTGGGATACTCAGTAGTTTATCTGGAGTACCTGTAGCAGAGCAATAATGGAACTAAGATTCTCGTCTCCACTAATCACAAAACCATCCTTTCCCATAAAATTGTTCTTAATTACATTATTTCTTTTTTTCTTTCTGTACTCTGCCCTCCATAATATTAATTGTACTAATAGAAAGTAGAAGATAAATGTATTACTTTACAGTTTAATTAATTAACTGTTTCAATGAATCTGTAAGGAAATTGTTCTACAAGGCAAATAATCATAATTGTCCTACAAAAGTGAGTGGATTCACTCTACCTAAAAGAACTTTACTCGTCCCCACTTATTTCCTAAACCAACAACTTATTTCCTCTCGGTCCATGAGATTTACAGCAGGGCTTTAGCATGGCTAATGAACATAACATATGGAGCTGGATTCTGTTCTGAGGGAGAGAGGTGAAATATCTCACACACAGGTCAGGGACACGTGAAAGGGATTCAAGGCTCCTCATCATTTTATCCGTAATTCAGTCCAGTCCCTACAGAGCCCCATTCAAAGCCTGTGGAAATCAGCGGACGTCTTTCAACTGACCTCAATTTTTATATCAGGCCAAGGTCTATGGGAATAAAAAATGGCAGACTAATTCACAACTAAAATCTGCTCTCAGAGTCCCTGATTGCTGAAGGAAAGTAAATAGCCAGTGCTTGATTAATGCAATTATTCATCACGTACAGGGCATTAAAACCCAGCGTTCCTAACATCTTGGCACAGTTCTGAATGATCCCAAACTCTCCGATGAGATGCCCACCTTCTCCAAACGCAGGGGGGTTAGGAGCAGCCCCTCCTCGGTTTGAGAACTGCTTAGAACACACCGATAAACACACAGGCTGCCATCAGCTTGGCACCTTCCTCCAGGGGAATATTGCTTCTGGCGCCCAGTACGCTCAGGTGCTCATTCCCTCTGGGCATGGCTGTGTGCGTGCCCACATTTGTGAGGTTTACCTCTTATTAAAGCTATTCACAGTCATAAAATATTTACTGCAATACAGAGGGGCTGAGAAGGTCAGAGGCTTACATTCGGTTTAGCAGACTTCATAATTACTTTTTTTTTTTTCTGGTGAATAATTTGCCTCTAACTTTTTGTTTGTTGAGGAAAAAGGAGGCATTTCATTTCCCACAACAGCTGTGTTCTAATTAATTGCAATCTCTCTCTTCTGCCTCTTCTTTTGCTTCTCCTCACCTGCACGCAGGTGTGCACATGTGCACGCACATGCCCTCTCTCTCTCAAGCTGGCTGTGTGCTTCGCCCAGTGGCCCTCCTGGGTGGAGTGGAAGCATAAGGTTGGAATTATTTTGGGAAGAGAACAAGTTCCTCTTTTGGGTTAAACCACACACGCGGGGCTTCCTGTTAACAATGCTACATAAGATCCTATATAAGATCAGGAGCCATGTCATGTATTTTAATGAATCGCACAGGAAGAAGCCTACCTCTGTTTAAAGGGAGTGACACTCGCTCCATACCAATTAAGTTACATATATTGGGGAGTACATCATGCCTTTGCCAGTATAAATTAGAAAAGCATCATTAATTTCACAATATTCATAGCTATAATGGATAATACAGTATAAATAATTAAGGTAGGGAAGTAGCCTTCCTTTTTTTAATTATTGAAATCACGGGAATTTACATAAGGTAATTCTCAACTTACTCCTTCCATAAGAAGAGAAAAATATCTTTGTAAAAGTTAATAGTTTAGCATACTTTAAACTAAAAGTGATGATTTCTCATGCCAAAATTTAGATATTAAGAAGACACAAAACAGAGGAATATGTCCTTATTGTAATGATGTGAATGCACAAGCCAATGCCTTTGATGGCATCCTTTTGACCTGTCAGCAGCTAACCTTGGGGACAGCCTTCAAGAGACCCCAAGCACAGAAAATCTCACCTCCATGACTCTGAAGTTTGGCAAACCTAAAATGAGAGATTTACGATTTCTGCCAAGTAATCTTGATGACAGATGCTTGTAAAGGATGTGGGGCTGTTGGGACAGCTCCAGAGGAGGGCCACAAAGATGATCAGAGGGCTGGAGCAACCTCAGAGAGTTGTTGCGATTGCTCAGCCTGGAGAAGAGAAGGCTCTGGGGAGACCTTATAGCCCCCTCCAGTACCTAAAGGGGGCTGCAGGAGAGATGGGGAGGGACTCTTGATCAGGGAGTGAAGCAATAGGATGAGGGGTAATGGTTTTAAATTGAACGAGGGGAGTTATTAGGAAGAAATTCTTTCCTGTGAGGGAGCTGAGACACTAGAACAGGTTGCCCAGAGAAGCTGTGGCTGCCCCATCCCTGGAGGGGTTCAAGGCCAGGCTGGATGGGGCTTGGAGCAACCTGGTCTGGTGGGAGGTGTCCCTGCCCAGGGCAGGGGGGTTGGAACTCGATGACCTTTAATGTCCCTTCAAACCCAAAACATTCTGTGATTCTCTCACTCCAGTAAGACAGAAAGAAAATCTCTAGATTGTTTATACTGAACAGGTGCAAAAAATTAAGGCAACCTTCCACATGCAATTTGACAGTTTTAAAGGCTAAAACTTCATTTCTTTGTTCTGCCTTATATGGGTCCTACTGAATTATCCTTCAGAAATTCCATCTCACCAAATATTCCTTCCAATAACATACTGTAAATTAAAATCACATGAAGGATGGCAGAACAAATTATTTTCCTTTGTTAGTTTATCCATCTTACTAGCTCTATTTTGAAAGCTAATTACTAGAGTGAATTATTATTCAATACATAGATGTTCAATTTAAACAGCAAATTATTTTTCCTCTTCCACTAAAATCTTTTTCTATAATATAATGTTTGCACTGGTTTGTGACCATTTTAAATAATCAAGGTAAAAATACCTTACTAGCTGAAGCAATCTAGAAAATACAATTTAGAAAATTAAGGCTTGTGATAAAGTAGCAGACTCAGGCAATGTCCTACAAGATGAGCCAATCTTAATTCTTTGGAGATGAAAATAGTAAGTAAATGTGTTTAGCACTGTTCTTTATGACCATTCATTGCTCCTTGTACAATCTGGCTTCCAAATTGTACCAAGGTGGTACTCTGGAAGTAAAATGATACATTCTTTGTGATTACTCAGTGATTTGATGATTAATCTTTGCAATGTCTTTGCAGATGACATCTGGAAGAGCCCCACAGATTCACTTCTTTCATCTATGTATACAGATACCTAAGGTGTGTATGTGGTATCACCCACCCAGTCTGTGAAACAGTACAGAGTTCTGACAATATTGCATTTGCTTGGACTCCTTGGATTGCTAGAACTCTAAGTTTATTTCAGTAGAGAAATTTGATTATTTTTTAAAAAATCTAATTAAATAAGATTATTTCTTATTTGTAACTGTCCCTCAGTATTCTAAAAGAGAACAGAAAACAGCATCTAGGAGGGCACTCTAAGACAAAAAGTAAAATAATGTAGGAAGTACATTATATATAAACAAGATAACGCAAATGTCTTTGTGCAAATATTTTCATTCCAAATACTTGGAAATCATATAGGAAAAAGTATTTCATTACTTAAATTTAGCAAAAGAAATATTAAATGATGGAGAACAACTTTGTGAAGTTTGGTGAGCTTTTGTGCTGTTTTTAGTAAAATCATTTACCATTCACTTACCAGAAATCAATAGGGATAAAAATATACAGAATTGTATGCAATAAAGCTGCAGCATTGATTGCATTAATAACTGTAGACCTCTAAAGTCTGTATGAAAAGTGCTTCTTGCCAGCTGTGTATGTACTGCATTGATTTGTGCCATCCACCTTGATCATAAGGAAAATGAAACTTTCTGCTCAAAAATGGAATTTAATATTTTTTCAAATATTTGTTTGGTGAACATACTCCAGCTCTAAGTTCTGCCATTATAAAATTAAGAGTGAAAATGTACTTATTGCCTACAACAGAAAGCTTTATTAACTTTATTTTTCTTTTGAACTTTTATGACTTTCTACACACTACGCTAAACTACACTTTTAAATGAATTAAGGATCTGTTTATTAGTTAGATATAATAAGGATTTTGGACACAGTATATAATTATCTCGCTTCTATATATGCAGAAACAAAGATACAGATCTACATATATTCTTATTTATCTGTAATTGCACATGAGTTCCAAAACAATCAATGGGACTTCTTACATGTGTCAACTGAAACCTGTTTAGATAGTGGCTAAAACCTAGAGATTAAGCTCTTTTGTGCTATTTCTCCACTGTATCCAGGATGAATTAGATGACTTCACCACTAGTCTGAAGCCTCTGCTCCATACCATTTCCTCCCTTTGAATTTCTATCTCACACAGTTAAATGCTGTTGATAAGCTATTTATATATTTACACAGAATGATGCATCACTGAACATAAACTTTAAGCGTAGAAGTTTTTTACGGCTTTTTTTTTTTTCCTTTTAAAGAAGATTTGTTCATTTAAACCAAAAACAGCTGTGCTCTTTTCTGGGTCATCTTCAAGCTGCCCTGTATTTGATTTATTTTTCTTTGAGGTCTGACTCCTAGTTTAATTTTCCCCTATTTTTTCAAAGTTCATGCTGCGTGACTCCAATTTAAATCAATATGTAAACCCTATGGAATTAAGTGCTTTTGCAAATATAACCTTTCGTGACAGAATATCTGCGTGCGCTCTGAAGCAGATTCAAGTAAAAATAAAATGATCTTTGCAAAATTTGCAGCCAGATCCTTCTCACGTCTCTTTAGTCACCAAGTCCTTAACTGGCACCATGGGTTTCCACGCAGAGTCTAGCTCATCCTGAGTCAGAGGCATTAGAGATGGCAAGGCAATAATTGAGGGACTGTGGTTCCAGCTGGGATGGAACAACCACGCTCTTTGGCAGGAGCTCATGGGATCCTCGTCGCTTGAGTGCAGGAGGCATCCCACAACATCAAAGTCCTTCCCACAGAAGGCTTCTCTCGGCTAACGCACACATCCCAGACACGTTCTTTTATGTATCTGCTTTTAGAGATACATACACACTTAAAGAGCTGATTGGGCCTGTTCCTACCCATGAAAGGGCGACTCAGAAATTTAAACGCTGGCTTCCACTGCTTATTATCTTTGGAAGTATGGGGTGACAGACATTGATCGGTCAAAAAAAAAGTCAGCACAGCTTGAATAGCAGGGTATGTTGACAGGAGTTGCCCTTTCTTGGGTAGAAACAGGCACAATCAGCTCTTTAACTGAAAGACAAATACTAAACACCTTACTCCCTTTGAGTCTCCACCCTACCCATGATGATCCCTACTTAAATGCTGTTAGACTAGAGATACAGCAAGGAGCTAATACCAAGTATTAGCAAATCCTTTCCTTAGTCACTTGTTACTTTTATCTATTCAAGCAAAAAAAAGAAGCATGCGAAAGTGAGGTCATCACCCTTTCTGATCCACCTGCTGGAGGGAGACATTTCAGAGCAGCCAGTATTTCATTTTAGCACGCTGAGCGTCAGGCACTGCAGCAGCCTTTCTGCAAGGACCAGGCACTTTCATCCCAAAAGTGTGAGAGATGGCCACACTCTGCCCACTCAAGTGCCTGTGGCCAGTGCCTCGGTGGGTCCCCGAGCTGCCTCCAAAACACCGCGCTTTCTCCTGCTGCTGACCTCATCCCTGAAAGCACAAGTCTAACCTAACAGTGACACGCTCTGTGTTCAAGCCTAGGAGTTTGTGACATTGGCTGACCTTCAGAGAAGCGATACTCCTCCTTTTCTAGCCTGACAGATGAGCAAAACATTTGTTAAGACCTGCTTTTGTGACTTTAGGGAGACCTTTTGCGCGCTTTCTCCTGCTGCTGACCTCATCCCTGAAAGCACAAGTCTGACAAAAAGAACACACGCTCTGTGTTCAAGCCTAGGAGTTTGTGACATTGGCTGACCTTCAGAGAAGCGATACTCCTCCTTTTCTAGCCTGACAGATGAGCAAAACATTTGTTAAGACCTGCTTTTGTGACTTTAGGGAGACCTTTTAGCAGCAACCGTGGCCTGAGCGCAGTCTCCTCGGCAGCGGTGTATCTGAGACACAGCCCTAAGGGAGGAAAAGTGGAAACCTGAGTCATTGCTGCCCAAAGAGAGTGACCTTTTTATCCCACCAGCCTTGCAGTCAGCCAGCTCCCGAGTTCGGCAGGAGAGAAGACAAGGAACACTCTCCTGTTATCACTCCTTCCAGCAAAGTAACTAGAAGGGGCAAGCTATTTCCTTCACCCAGGAGGTCCATCGCCATCACTCGTTGGGGAGAAAGGGCAGAGGAGGTGGCAGCAACCATGGCCTGAGCGCAGTCCCCTCAGCAGCGGTGTATCTGAGACGCAGCCCTAAGGGAGGAAAAGTGGAAACCTGAGTCATTGCTGCCCAAAGAGAGTGACCTTTTTATCCCACCAGCCTTGCAGTCAGCAGCTCCCGGGTTCGGCAGGAGAGAAGACAAGGAACACTCTCCTGTTATCACTCCCTCCAGCAAAGTAACTAGAAGGGGCAAGCTATTTCCTTCACCCAGGAGGTCCATCGCCATCACTCGTTGGGGAGAAAGGGCAGAGGAGAGGACAGATAAACATCTGATTTTCCTTCCTCCCTCATACAAGGGAAGTGCTCAGTTCAGACCATCACTGACAAACAAACAGTTATGGGGAAGGAAACAAAACCAAACAAAATGTTGCCTTTTTAGTTAATTACATTTTAGATTTTACTGCTGCCAGCTCTTCCAAAAGAGCATCAGGCTGCTGTCGAGCAGCCGTGTCCCTCTGGGCTGCTGGTAGGATTCAAGCCTTCTTCAGACCAACACTTGCAGCTACCTTTAACCCAATGAGGCATCAGTTGTTTTCAGATGTACAAATGAGTTTAATAAGGGTCCCAGCAAGACTCTGAAATCATGCTTGACTTGTCACACCTCCAGCCCCCCAGGCTACATTCTGTTATTGATCTGTTTATTGCTTCCGCTGAGCGAACACTGTCAATCCACCTATGTCAGAATCCAGCCTGCAGCGGACACTGTTATTACTATTTAAGTGATAAATGAGACATGCATTTCATTCAGCATGTTTGTGAAGCAGAAAATATTCATTTTTTTTAAAGCACTGATACGTAGAAAAGTCAGCAAGTCCCTTCCTTTTTATTTCTTGCTGCAAGTAGTAATCAGTTTTACCCAGCTCCAGGTAGAAATGCCCACATGAAACAAAATGTTGCTATTAAACTTTGGTGTTTTGGTTGAACCTCTTCTGAATAAATATTACAGGATTAAAAAAAGTAAAGCAAGAAGGGAAGTAAGGGCCAATGCTGAAGTCTGCAAGAGTCTTACTACGCACTTTAATGAGTTATTTTTAAACAGTTTGGAAAAATAGAAAGATTCAGCCCAGTCTTGGAACTCATGTGTTGCTCACCAGCAGTTCCTTCCACCCCACGTGGGAGCACTGCAGTTTATATCTCGCTGCCCAGCACTCGGAGAGGGGGAGGCTTGCTCCTGCCTGGGGATGCCTGCTGTTTATCGTGGAATCATAGAATTGCCTGAGTTGGAAATGATCTTTCAGATCATCTAGTCCAACCATCAACCTAACAGTGACAAAACCCATCACTAAACCATATCTCTAAGCACCCATCTACCTGGCTTTTAAATACAGCCAGGGATGGTGACTCCACCACTTCCCTGGGCAGCCTCTTCCAATCCTTAATAACTCTTTCAGTGTATTAATTTTTCCTAATATCCAATCTAAACCTACCCTGGTGCAACTTGAGGCCATTTCCTCTTGTCCTATCTCCTGTTCTTTGGGAGAAGAGACCAACTCCTGCCCCTCTACAACCCCTTTTCAGGTAGTCCTGGACAGCAATAAGGTCTCCCCTCAGGCTCCTCTTCTGCCGGGGGGGTTAAACAACCCCAGCTCCCTCAGCCTCTCCTCATAAGGCTTGTCTTCTACAGATCCCTCACCAGCTTCGTTGCCCTTCTCTGGACCCGCTCCAGCACCTCAATGTCCTTATTGTATTGAGAGGTCCAGAACTGGACACAGTACTCAAGGTGGGGGCCTGGAGGCTGCTGGGGGAAAAAGGCATTTCAGGCCATGAAAGAGCTGGCACGCTGCCTGCACAGCTTGTCCCCTAATTCTTCTCAGAAGCCTCTATGGTGGACACCTCGACCACCCAGTGGTCAAACTGGCGAGTCACTGACTGGCACACAGAGGCACACCAGGGGCTCACACCTCGGTGAAACTATTTACATTCCCAAAACCGAACGCAGAGCCAAGGATTAGGAGCCTTGCTGAATCCACCTCATTAGGAAGGGAGATGGAGGTTTTTTTTATTTTATTAGTATTGTTTCTCCAGGGGCCCAGCAGATCCTGAACTTTCAGTGCAGGTTTGTGATCTTATTAAAGGCTTTAGGAGGCTTTTGTTTGTTTGCTTTCTTTGGAGCAGATGATGTCTGAGACATAAGAAGACACAAAGTCTGCTTACATCTGAGAAAGTTCTGTCTCATGATTACAGTCAGAGCGTGTTTACATTTAACCCATACTTTGCTGCTTTAAATCATTCTGAGAAACGTGGAGCTGATCCAGAGCAACAAATCACCTCAGTAGCTTTTGCACTTTCCAAAGGGGATCAAGATGAAAGAAAAGACCGGGTTTCTTCCTGTTCATCACATTCTTCCCTATTCACTAAACACCAGTTGCCCACTGGAAAAGGAGTCATTTCTTGAGTTCATAACGGAAAGAGCATTTGCATCAACTGCTCCTTTTCAGCTTAAGTCTCTATCAGCTGTACAAACCAAGGCTGATTTACTGCTATAGTGCACCTGAGCAGCCAAGGGTTTCACTGAGGAAAGGACTATTAAACCCTCTTGAGACTACAGAGCAGGTGAAACACTCAGCTGCTCTTGAGTGCTGTTGGCCTATCTTAAAGTATCTTCCAGATATGAATATTTTAAGGAAACAGAGCATAAGAGCTAGAGGCATGGATAAGTTTCCAAGCACTTACTGATTTCATTAGGAAAGACAATCCATTGGTCTCCTAAAACAAAACTCACAGGATACCTTTTTCTTAACTTCCCAAACATCTTATCCTACGGGTAATGGAATAATAAAAGAAAAAAGCAGAAAATTCACCCTTGGTGAGACAAATGCCAACCCTGGTATATTGGAACTGATGAGAACCCTTGCCATCAATACGTGGCAAATTAGACGTCAATTTCCTAGACATTACAAATCACCTCTGCTTGGTTTGCTGTGATCCTTAACAATATATCCTGAGATTTCAAAAACCACAGAGAAGAACCAAGTAACCTTCTCCTTTTAAAATATCCCCCCAAAAAATGTGAGAGGTGACCTCATATTCTTACCAAATGGCTTAAGAACACATTGCCACAAAATTAAAATCTAGAGGACATAAGAATTTATTTCCCACAATGCTCTGAGTTATGATTCATGTAAAGAATATTTCCAAGTGCTAACGAATGAGCAGGTATTCACACGTTTTCAATACGGCAATGCCAAACCATTGCTGATGGGTATATATAAGGAAAAGATAAGAAAAAAAATCTTCAGAGACCAAGAGGAGAAAGGTTTGAATAATTCTTTTTTTTCCTTTTTTTTATTAGCTCCTTCTTCCATTGCTTAAAAACAAAAAATTAAATATCAACCTAGAAGACCCTAAACTTTCTAGTTTATTTTTTGCTGAGGTAGTAACTTCTGTTTAATATGCCTTCCAGTCTCACATTCAGACTGACAAAAAACATTAGTTTTTCCCTTATTGAGGACACATTCAAGCAAGGTGACATTAAAGCCTTGTGTCAGCCAGGGCTGCCAAGAGCCCGTGTTTCTGCCCAGCACCAGGCTCGGCGAGCTGGAGGAAAGGGCTCAGAGCTGAGCTGCCCAGCAGGAGGACTTCTCTGCAGGAGGAATGGAAGTTGTGCTCTGACCTTTCTACCATCTCAAAAACCACCTTCACGTGTTAGGAACAGGTAATCTATTGCTGGCTATCAGCCAGGATCATTAGGGTTAAATATGGTTGATCTCAGGAGTTAAAAGCTATGCTAGTTGCAACGGTTGGAAAATTTATTCCGAACCAGTTCATTCACTCCTAAATCATGACAGACTGGTGTTTCCCTCACCTTTTATGCTGAAACCGTGTAAAATGCTCAGCTTCCCCATCCCCTGGGTACTCTTTCTGTTACTGATAAAACATGATAAACAGTCTCTCACCTAACCTTGAGTTGACAAGTCCTTTAAAGCTCATGATATATCATTCTTCCTGGGACTTCCTGGGACTTCCTGGGACTTCCTGGACCGTACTCATCTGCTTAGACAAACAATCTAAAAACCAACTAAATCTGCAACTGCTTCTTCCACTACTTAAACTTGATTTACTTCAATTATTGACAAGGCTGTTACACAATACACAATATCTTTGTAGATAAACCTGAAACTGATGAAGAATCGGTGTCAAACATTGTTAACGTTCACTATGCCCTGTATATACCTTATTCAATAGAAAATCAGATTTAACACAGCACTCTTAAAATCTTTTTTTCCCCCTCAAGCAGTCCTAGCCCACTTTTCGAATTTTCACATGAAAACGTTTTCTGTTTCGAATTGTAAGGGAACAGAGGAGGGCTACACTGAGACAATCCCAAAAGCTTGTTTATAGGAAAATCAAAACACACACAAAAAAAATACAAACATAATCTGTGTGTCCTTAGACCCCTTAAAAGCCACTACTATATCTACTGGTTCCAGATCTGGAACAGGATCTGTGACCAAACTCATCACTTTCAAGTCGGATCAAAGCATTGTAAAAGCTGCAGGCCTTGTTTCACAAAATCAAAATGGAAAAAGTGAATTGTATGTTCAAAAAAGGTCTACCCACGGCTTTCTCCTTCCAAACATTCCTGTCTTCATAACATGGTTGGTTTGTGGTAAGGAAGAATGGCAGTTCTACATATATTCTAACTAGACATCATGCTGTATTGTGAAAAGAAATCAGAACCTGCAATTTATACATAGCAAGAGAAAGATGTAATTTATCTAGGGTCGGCAGCAAAGACAGAAGCATCACCTTCTCTGCAGCAAGTCCTTGAGTGCGACTGTCCCTATGCACCTTGTTCAGACACACACAACAAGCAAGAGGAAGATGGCAAGAGACACTGCCCTCTTGGCTAGCACCGGGCAACGTGGCCAGACCCCTCACAGGGGCAGGGCAGCCAGGGCATCTCTTTCAATGCCCAAAAAAGCATTGCCCCTTCATGTCTCCCTGCTACAGTGCATTTCTAGCCTGGTTATAACAGGAGCCATCACTTCACATCTCTCGTTAAACAGCTGGTTTGCCAGTAAGTCAACAAGCACCCCGGCCAAGTTACCAGCAGAAAATGATGGTCTCCACTGCTGGACAGTGGGGGCATCCTGCATTAAAGACAGACAAACACCCCTCTTCAAATTGCATCTCCATACTTTGAAAACTTCATAAAATGCATCTCCATCTGTTTCCTCTGGCTTTATCGCCAGTTGGTTGGTGATAAGCAGATCTGTGCGTGACTACTTCTTTCCAATACAATGGGAGGACAGTTATTCTCAGTAATCACCATATTACAGTGTAACCGAGCTGTAAAAAACCACCTGTTTCTCTTGGAAGATGGAACTGAATAATCCCCAGTTACGGTCAGTGTGCTTTCACTGGGAAATGCCACACATAGCTCTGCTCTCCAGCCTGGGCTGGCAACAGCTCTCTAGCACCTCGATAACCTCCAGCAGCCCTTTTTGGGGAGGAACAAACAGACGGGGAAAGTCCCTGGAGACATTTCCAGGAGCTTCTCAGAGGGAGGTAGAACGAAGTGGCTCTCTGTGGGGAGAAACTGTCTTGAGAAGAACAATTATGGGAGTGGGAAAGTCTATTAGATCTGACAAAGAAAATGAACGCATCAGTTTGGGAATGATTACCTTTAGGGAAGGACTGGAGGAAGTTAGAGTAAAAATCGGGGGGAGGGCTGGATCTGTTCACGTTTTCAAGGTTTGTTTCTCATATGCTCTGTGAATAGTTTGGTCCAAAGAACCACTAAAACGTGTCTCTGTCTTAAAACATCCCAGAAACACTAAAGAAAGCAGCATCAGGTGCTGCAGTAACTAGTATATCTCTTTCTCGCACACACAACTCACAGTTAGGGATCTCATACAGCATATTTTAAAAATATATTTGTCAACTGTGATCTATTAAGCCCTCTATCTGCAGCAAGCTAATGAGAATTTTTTGAAAATTATGCCAGTTACCACCTACATGCAGAACTATAGACAGAAAGGATTATACCCTAAGGTGCATTCACATATATAGCACATGCTGTTTGGATTAGACAGCCCAACAGGAAGAATTTACTGAGACATCATGGTACCATGCCCAGATGATATCATTTTATAAGAAATAATCAGTGAGGAGGTTAGCCTTTTCCCACAGATGTAAAAGGAAAATATTTCCCTAATTTATTTTTTTTTTTCTTTTCAAAAAAAGTAGGATTGGTCCCTGAAAGATTACAATATGCAGGACAAGAAAATCACCTTGTTTACGCAATGAAATGATATAAGCATCAGTAGCCATTAACCATCCAAAATAGACCTAAGATTGGGGAATTTGCACAAGGGGAAGTAAAGAAGGAGGGAAAGAGAGCAGGCAAGCCCCAGACACCCTGCCATACACCTAATGAGGTCGTGGGAAATGGCATTTTGTTTGCCAAGAGCACAGATAGAAGGGGAAGAAAACCTCTGAAGAAAACTCCTGTGCTCTAGGGAGGTCTTGCTCCTCCAGAGCTACAAGTACAGCACAGTAAGTTCATGCAAAAACGACAGCAAAAGCTGGGGTCTGGTGGGCTAGAGGCCAAAACTGCTGCAGGGGAAGGCGAGCACTGTGAGCAGCCATCCCTTTGGAGCCGGCATGGAACTCTGCAGGAAGGCTGCTTCCAGACCTGCCCTGGGGATGCCAGCACAGACCATGCTCAGCTCTCTCCTGGGGGACCACACATCCTCCACCACACGCCGGAAACACCAGGCAGAAGGATGGCAACAGCCTCTTCTCAGAGACCACAGCAGCCCAGATATTGAGCAATCTTTAATCCTATTTTTATCCTTAAACAGATGTTGCCTCGCTTACAGAATTGCCTTGTGGGTAGGCTGAGAGAGCAGGAAGACAAGCGGAACACATGAAATTATTCCTGTTTTCCTTAAATTCCTGTGAATCGTTACATTCTGAGAATTGCTGCAGAGCTGGCAAAGCTGTAACCCAGTGCAGGAATCTAGCCACCAGGATAAAGTAAGTATTTGAGTCAAATTGCTGGTGGCAGAAGAGTGTCTTTCCCTCTTGGTAGAAAATAACTACATCTGAGGTGGTTTTGGGTGTACTTATCTTAGATGTAGGTTGCATCTGTTTTGTGTGGTAGGCTCAGTTATCAGTATTTCAGACCCATCTCCATGGGGTATCAAGTACAAACTTTAGGATAAAGTAATTTTAAAAATCTACCGTTCCATTATGAACGATACTATCTTTTAATTATGCATCCAATCAGCCCCTGGGTCTGGCACCCTTTCAGTTCCATCAGCAAAAAATAACACAAAAAATAAAAACATCATCTTGTGAGCAGAAAGACCCTTCACCAGTCCTCAACTGGTAGCTTCGAATCCAAGATGTAACATTTCCACTTCACTTGTTGTTCTTGATTTAGACTGACCCAAGTGCTTTTAATCTCTCTGTGGGGTGGGATCCTGGGAAATGTTTTATGACCACATAAAGATGACAGAGAAGTTGGTCTTCTCTGCTTTACAGCTTGGGGAAGGGCAGCAAGAAATCTTTACTTCTCCAGCGCACGGTATATAAAAAAGCATGGGGAGATTTGCAGCCTGCTCCGTGCTGCTTGGTGTTTTCTGTCTCTGCGCTGCTTTGGAAGGACAGATCGGTAAGCAGCGAGCTCTGAAATAGCAGACGGGCTCTGGAACAGACTGAGACTTCTCTTGTCTGCTTGGTCTATTGCCTCTGGAGGAACCAGAGGATCGCAGGCCAGCCTGGCGTCTGCTGATGTCTCCCAAGAGATGAATACTGTTGAGGAAGTAGCACAAATCTTCAATAAATTTATCACTCAGTTCATCGGCTTCTACTATTCATCTGGATATTGCAATAAAATTACTTGTGTGTTACCTTATTCCTAGAGAGTTCATTCTTTGCCCTAGCTTGCAATACTATGCCTAAATTATAAGAAAAATACTAAGGAAAATCTCAGCAACCACAGTCATGCTCTTTCGCGATTAAAAATGCCATCAAGCCATGCAGGCATTTGTGTAACAGCAGGATATACAGAATATACAGTCTCACAATGCAGCTTCACCATTTAAGGCACAAATACAGCCTCTAACATCCAGGGATCACAGGGATCCTAGTACAGCCCAGGCTCTTTTACTATGAGAACTGTGGGCACAAAGAGCCTACACAGAGAGGATATATTTGCTACAAACATTAAAGTTACATAGAAAAGTCCTACAGATTTCAGTAGATATTTTCATGTTTCTTACACTTTCATATTTCTTTCTTTTTTTTACCAGTTTCAATGTGTCCAGAAAACAGTAAGTAAGTAAATGATGGAGTGGCACACTTCTGCCACATCTCACTCCTGAGACACAACCTCATTACTGGGAGCAAGCCTTAGTGCCTTCTGTCCAGATGGCGTTTGCCGGTCTGACACGGGGGCGGACACGTTTCACACAGATGTCCTGGGCTTTTTTTCCACCCATAGAGTGGGTGGAAGAGTCAGACCAAGCACTCGCTGCTCCTGGCAGGAAGGTGCAGTTGAAATAATGCTCCACATCTGAGTTCCCTCACCTTTATGATAATACTCTATTAGAAATCTAGAAGTTTTCAAAAGGAATGAAAAGAGGAGATCGCAATGAAGAATTTGTAAAAAGTACAGAAAATATCGGTGGATCCTCACTAGGAGTCAAACAGGTAACTTCATTAGCATAATTCAGCTCCCTGTGTTCTGGTATGAAACATGGGAGCTTTCTAGTTTTAGTATACTATTATTAATATTTACATAGAAATTGCTGGAAGAACACGTGCAGAGGCAAGAATCCCAACTTTTAAAGAAATTTACATTCAAGATTTTTATCACGTCATCAGTAGATGCAACACATTTGGATCTTACCCCATTTCAAGAACTCATTTCTGATTAGAATTTGAGTATAGTCAGAGCTCTCGACTAAACACATCGCAAAAGAATAATTTGGTTAATTTGACCATGAACATGTACGAGCTGAAATGGCTCTATATTAAATTACATGCACAACATCAGTTTTCTTTTAACCTCTGTCCCCAGTGGGCGTAGCGCCTCAGAACGTTTAAAAGAAAAAAAGCTTTTAAGAAACAGCAGTACTCAAAAGCATACAAATGTCTTTACTATTTGAGTTATCTGAGTTTCTATGTATTATTCCTGATCCCCAAAAGAAGCAGAAAGTGCAGAAGACAGTTAAATAATTTATAAAACTATAAAAGAATAATAAAAATTTTAAGTTTATAAAAGGTATAAACTTGTAGAAGCATAAAATCAGGTCCAGTGTATAAAATTATATTACCAGCAGATTACATTTGTTAGCCAGTGATGATCATCAAGCCCAGGAGAAGAAATTGTCCATGTACAGACAGCATTGTGTTCAACAGTCTACACGGTACAGCCCACAAATGCTTTTTTTTAAGACCACCGAGAAAAACATTGGTAGATTGCATCTTGCTTTTAATTGGCACTAAACTTCGGTTGAGAAGCCATTATAGCCATAAGGGGTAGTAGAACAGCCTAATATTACTAATCAAAATAAAAAATAAATCAGTTTTCATAGCTGAGCTCTACTTTGACATTCAAATACATTGGTATGTATCAACAAAAAGCCTAACACTGCAGAAAACAGATAGAAAAAGTCAGGGAAGAGAATAATACACCTTAATCTAAGGTTAAAAAGTCATCGAATGCCTACGTTGTTCCGATTTGATATTTGAAATATCCTGGTCTGTACATCTAAAATAACTTAGTTTAGCAGGAAAGAAACTCGCTAGACAATGTAGAAAACTGATGCAACGGTTACAGCACTGGAACCTGAGTCAACTCTCATGATAAATTCTTCACTAGGAAGTAGAGGTGAGCAAAACTATTTCACAGTAAAAAAAGTCACCAAATTCCACAGGTGTGGAAAAAAGGAAGTATGACTTGGGAGAAATCAAACTGAGCTTGTATTTGTTTACAAGTTATGAAATAGTTGGGAAAAAGGAAAGGAGACCTTACAAAACTTTCATGATTTTCATCTTTATGAAGCCACAATGTTTTATAGTTCTATTTGAAAGGAGCATTTCAACCTATTATTCCAAAACAGTCTCGGTTTGAAGTCTGACTAAAGTTTTAAAATACATAAAACTGCACTTAAGTAAAGAGAAAGAAAAAGATTCACTTTGAATGTATGTAAATATCACTCCACAACAAAAATACTATTTTCTATTCCACTCAGATTATTTGAAATTCTTTTAGCTTACAGTTGAGCTATAATGTCCATGTTCTTTGGGCTTTCAGATAATTTTGGGTGATATTTTTAAGAACATTATTTTTTCTTTTCTGGATTTATTCCTTTCCTTAAAAAATAAATACTGAAGTGATGAAACAACTTTCTTTCCTGGTAAATTATTCATTATAGAAATGCAAAAGTATGGACAAAATAAACACTGAAAGTAGGTATCACTGCTGACTAGTACCTGAACACTAAACAAAACAAAAAATTATCATAAATTCTGATTTTAAATTATTTCTTTTAAGTATATTGCTTTTGGTTTGTTTTGGTTTTTGGTTTTTTTTTTCTTTTTTGTCTTTTAATAGAATAGTTATATAGTTAATAGAGTAATTAATAATGTCTATTAATAGAATAGCCTAGCCTAATAAATATATTATTTTTTTATTATTATTTTTTAATAATTTTATTGTTATTAAGCCTAATAATAAAAAAAAAAACCAAAACCTTCTGCAGCAGGAAACCTTTTATTGTTTCCTTTATCCTTTTTCCTCCTACAAAGAGAGCTCACATTGTGCAAAAACTTACTGAGGCAATTCTAAATTTGCTGGGAATACCAAGAAGTTGTGTTTTATTAAGTAAAAGTAAAGGGTTTAAAAGTTCAGCTGAAGAACATGATATTTGTGTGCATGGAAGAGTTCTCTTTGACTCTACCACCTATTTTTCTGTTTTGAAAAATGCGGATAAGGTTACTGACCGTTCACATAAAAAGACATTTCAGTAGGTAGTAGCTTTGGAGCATCAACATTGGGTCCTTCCCCTCAAGCCCTTCTTGTTTTTTAAACCTCAGGTTGACTGACTGTCAGCTCGCTCAGGCACACATTTGTATAGGCTGTGACAGATGCCTTCCAAATATTTGTTCCAAGCTACAGGAAAAGAGCTGTTCATTTTATCAGAAGAGAGGAAGATATCTCATTCTTTAACTGTTAAGCTTTTGGTCCCTAATAGGTCAAAAACACAAAGCGTGACACCCCCTACCCTTGCACAAATGCAAATAATTAAACGAGGAAGTCCGTTCCTTTCTTCCCAATTTTCTGCAAACTGACACGTAGAACTATACGCTCTTTGTTTTTAAACATCTGTCACTTTCCTTCATTATATTTTCCTTTTTTAAAATCTATTTAGAATCTGCATAAAAAGTACCTGTTTCACCCAAGGCTTTAGAGCTTTCACACACAAAGCATCTAAGCCAATGCATCTTTGTCAACATACAAAAATTCCCCAGGGTACATGAGCTAATGACTCAAACAGCTCTGCTTCCTCAACAAATATCAATTCCTGTAGTGCCTTTCCCTATTCTGTAGCTCACAAAAGGAGCTGGGTCTTGCATCGTGCTCTGCTCTGAAAGCTAAAAATTATAGAAAGAAAAATAGTTCAAAGCATAAAAATATTTTTTGAAGTACATGACAGACAACTCCATGAGAGTTTTTATACCCCATGTTATTCTTCTACCACTGGAAATCCAGGCTCAGCATCTCAATTGACCATAAAGACGTAGAAAGAGAAAACAAGTGGCATAAGTTTTAATTGAACACCCCTCATTTTACACTATACCTCAGGAGGTCATCAAAGAACCAAGAGAATATTGGATCCATGCTCCATGCAAGACTTATCTAATACATTAATTATATCTACCCCTTTTGGAAAGCAGAAGGCTCTTGCCTTAGAAGAAAAGACAAAGAATCAGCGTGAGATGGGAGGGAAAAACTTTTAAGCTGTCCTCAAGAATCTCAGCTAGAAGAAAAACAAGTTTGGGACTTGGGAAAACCTTCTCTAAAGAAACCAAACTGTTATCTGTGATGCAGAAGCGCTCTCCAGTCCCCAAAGACCTTGAAATGTTTATCTTCACAATAGGCTTCCCCGTGCATCTTTGAAAACATTAACTGTTTATTCAAGGCATGAAAAGAAAGGAAAAAATGAATTATATCAGAGCACTAGGCTTGAGAAAGGTCAGAGGAATATGACACAGAGGGTTAGACAAGCAGGGAGAGAAGATGTTATCAGCGTGAAATGAAGTTGGAAGTCACAAAATAAGCAATTTTTTTCAGATCACAAGTTTGGGAAATATTATCTAGGAGTGGCTGAGCTCTATGGGTACACATAGATTTTTACTACAACATAAACTTGGAAGATGCTGTGTGTGGCCTGATGATGCAAAGGACGCTCCAGAAAACCCGAATCACTGGGGAAACTTCTCCCGAAGGTGATGACCAACCCATATAGTAAAAACTACTGAAATTTTTACCAGATTTAGACAAATATATAAGCTGAAGATAGCCTAATGCTGACCTTACACTGAGCAACGAAGTGAGGCTTGTTACAAACTCCAGATGATGAGAGGGATGCAGCAGCAACTCTACAGAAGAGCCAAACCTACCCTTCACAGGCAGCCAGAGTCCCCTGCTCTGCTTGGGCAAATTGGGTAAATTCAGAATGTTTTGGCCTTTGCCTCAAAGGCAGAGGTAAAAACTTCAAGCAACAGCCAGGGCTTTATGCGGTGTGTGATGCGAACTCCCATAGTTTCAAAGTGGGAGCTTCCCACTGAGGCTTTGAAGGAGAAAGGGGTGCTTGGAATTGGAGTCACTGCAGTGATTCAGACAAACCTCTCGAGCAAAGGGCTGCAAAGCCTCTCCTTAGCTTATGGTGACCAACGCACTGAAACATTTCTTATACCTGCTATTACAACTGGTAACTTTTCTTCTGATAAAAACATTTCTTTCCTAGCATTTGTACTTTTACAACACTTTATGCTTGCAAAAAAATTACTGATTTTTTTTTTCCCCTCATCTGATAACACTGATCAAAGCTTTTTCCCTCTGTGACCCTCAGAGACTTTTAGTCCCTACAGTCAGCTCTGTTTTCTACCATGCTTTTTCCTTTAATCATACCTGGAGTCACTCAAAATGGTGCAGTGTTTACAATAATGTGCTGAAGCTTTTTAAGTCCATCTGATGAAACATTATTAATAATTCATAATAATATAATAAATCATTTACGTTTCTGCAGAAGGATTTATCACACTGCCTCGCCTGAATCTCTTCTCTTTCGAGGTCCTATTTGTCATACACAAATACCACTGGCAGAACTCAATTGGAAAACATGTTTCTGCCAGTCAGACCTTAGGATGTGTGAGTGCTCCCTGATGACAGAATCGTTTTTGTAGGGTAAAATCTGCACGACTGCAAAACTTCTCGAATATTTTCTGAAGTTAAAAACCCTAACAAAGATTGAAAGCTCAGTAACACAAATATATGGGAATAAAATGATCTTCTAACTACAGATGGGGGAATATACAGAGGACATAAACTGAGCATCAGTAGCAGTTTGCAATTTATGCCCTTGCAAAAAAAATGTAGTTAGGTATAAATAAGATTTCATGACTGCCTACCAGGATTGGCCCCATTTTTTTAACGTGTTAAGAAGATGGAGATGGGGTTTATTGCTGAAGAAATTTCCAACCATTATTAGAAGGAAAGAAATCTAGACCACCTCTTCAAAAACAGCATATTCATTGTATAACACCCCTGTTTGTGAGACAAAGACTGGTCTACAGAAGCCCCCAAGCAACTACAGGTCTCACTACCTTTACATGGGGTTGGGGCTCTTTGCTTCTGACAGCAAGGCCCTTGAGGATTTCAGTTTAGGTTTTGTTAAACAAGGACCATAGAAAATGGAGTTCATGGTCAAGCAGCAACTTTTTTCTTTCCACCCTCTTAATATCTTTTAACCAGTCCCCAGCACTGCCATAATGGTGACTGCTTTGACCTTGACCCACGCTTTAATCTTGTGAGCACAATATAGATTCCCATTAAGTCAAGAGCAGCTGTTTAACTGGCAGCAGCATTTGAGCCAATTACTGCACTGTGAAAGGGGACAGACAACTCCCATGGCTGTTCAACTCAAATAGAAAAACCGAAATTCTCTCACCAGTCCTCCTCGGCTGAATGGGATTCAGCAAAACAAGACCTTAGTTCCAATCACTGTTTTCTTTAAGCTGTTAGCCAGAACTCGGTTGTCATTATTACTATTCTGCAAGACCATGCTTTCTTTAAATGAATGCTTGTTACTTCACCTCCACTTTTGTAAGCTCATATTCTTCAATCTCAGTTTGTCACTGAGGCCTATCTTTCCTCCTGTGAGAAAAATCAATAGCTGTCTGCATTTTGCCAGGACACAGTTCCTATTTCCCCCCAATAAACTCATAGCAAATTGGGTATTCCTGCCTTCCCTACAGAAGTGACTGCCAAGTATACAGTGAAAGTCCACTGGAAAGTCCACTCGGTAGTTGTCAGGTTGAAGGTCTTTCTTGGCGATGGTCGGAACTAACATCCAAAGAAATTTTTCCTCACTTTGTTCTCATACTAGGTAACCTTGTGTAACTCTTTGGTGCCACATCTTTCCTCTGTGAGCCTCCTTTTATTTAGCAGCATCCTCACAGGAACTTAACCAGCTCCATAAAACGAGTCGAGCAGTGGAAGACAGCTCTGGCAGCTAAGAGGAATGAAGGACTGAAAATTTCAACAAATCTCCAGGAGCTGCAATAACACAATGCTCAGCACATTGTCATCTTGCCTGTCATTCTTAGGTCAGTAATAGAAATCAATTTCTATATGAAACCATCAGAACCTGGAGAGCTAGAATATTGCTGCAGGTGTCGGATGTCCTTTTTTCCGAAAGCCCTCTCATGCCAATTTTTAACAATCAGGGGAGCTCTCAGTTCTGCACATAAGGTATGACTCCTTTTTGTGCACAATATGAGAATTCAATTACTGTGGGACCTATTCAAAGAACAGAACTTGAAAGCTTCGGCATAAATTCAAGTGGTGTTCAAGATGGATAATACACTTCAGTCACTAACATCTGCATATCCAAAATACAGTACTATCCAACAGAGCAATCAAGCCCTTCTGCACGAACTCAGCAGGGCTGCTCTCCAGTCTGCTGGCTAAAAGGTCAGATGTTAAACTGACTTCACAATATTACAGGAAAGCTTAGAAACCAGTAAAAGAAAATAAGCCTTATGCAGACTATAGCAAGCCTTAGAGTGGTACATCATTTGAAAAGAATTAGTGACAACAGCATTAGGTAAATAAAATACAGTAAACACTTTTGCTAGCTCTTACACTGCTGATGAGTAAAGCTATACTGACTCCATTATTTCAGTTTATAGAATATACAAAAGTATGTCTGCATTTTTTCTGGTACCTTAGCTTGAAGTGGAAAGTGCTGATCGTGACGTATTTTTACTGCATATTTATTTCAACAAACTGAGAAATATGAGAAAACTACCATTTCTGGCTGATGCACAATCTTATTTCCCCCATCTCTAATATAAAAATGAAAAAGCTGAACCACTTAAACACCTCAAGAATATATACTGAAATCCCAGAAGTACTTCGGCCCTTCTGCACTGCTGTGGAGTTCAGCTTTTTGATTTTAAGCCAATTAACCCAACCATACATGAAGAATGAAGCCTTAGAAAGACAACATGGTCCATTTTAAAGAGCTGTAAAAACATAACACCATCCCTGTAGAAAGTAGAAAGGGTAACAGGATTGACTAAAGCAATAGACTTTCATACCAAAGGTCCTTAATACCTGTTAGCAACACCCTATCTTTGTTACGGTTCCAAAGGAATTAATGGATGTTTTCCTAGAACTCTAAGCATGACCTTCCTTTAATAGTTGTGCTTTTGAACAAGTCCGAAGTACTGCAAACACAGTTCTGCTGTGTTTTTCTCCTAAATATACAGAGCAATAGGAAGTAAATTAATTCGAAGGAAAACTCAATCATCACTATGTGCTCTTTCACCATATTTTGTTTAGTTACATATAATTATTTTGTAAACAGTGAAAACAGAGAGGTTAAGTAGAACAACATTTGTTTTGCAGTATTGCCTCTTTCATGCTTGGGAGGATCACAAATAGTTTAGACAGGGGAAAAAAAAGCTACTGGTCTACTGTTGTATTTACTCAAAAGTATTCACCGGCTATTTATTATGTTCTCAGGTGCCATTTCTGTAGAAATGTGTTTGCTGGACAGCAGAGCAATCTCATTGATCCAATTGAGTTTTGGACTTCTGAGGTATTCCTCATCAGAACTGCTCTGCAGACGGCTGGGATTAAGCACCCCCTACTATTCACCTCCCCAAAGGGTCAGGCACACCCAGAATTACCCACTTCCCTCTTAAAGTCAAACCACAAAACAAATACTGAAAACCCACTTTATGACAAGCTTCTGTTAGCCATCCCAACCGCTGCAAACATACAGTCATCAGCTGCAAGATCTTTAATCTTCTCTGTGTGTCAAGATGCAGTTACATCATAACGCTTTCCCTGTCGCTGCTGTTAATTTTACTTTACCTCAGCTGCTCCTCTTTCCACTAGAGTTAATGCTACAAAAAAATAACATTAAGAAAAATATATACGTGAATCTGTTAGAGTTGTAGCATATATTCATCCAGCTATTTGTCCAGCTTATTGTTCCATTGAATACCTATAGAAAGCACAAATAGATATATTTTTCAGTTTAACTCAATGGAATGCATTGAATAACTCAATCACTGAAAGCTGTTAAATAATGATTACTCCTATTTCTTATTCTGATTTGTCAAAGTAAGGGTTAGCAGACACTGTAATAGGCAACAACAGTTGTTACTATTTACAGGACTGTAAACTCAAATGGATTGTACTGAATGATTATTTTTATTATATATTGCTACTGATATTTGCTCACTTGAAAATCCATTAGTAGAATTCCACTGGTGGGAAGCAAACCAATAGTAGTCCCACTTATCTAGCACACTGTATATCTAGACATATCAGCAAAACCCAGTACAAAATATTGATGGACTTGGGTCATTTTGGTACTGGAATGCTTGTTTATCAGCAAAACAGTGGAAGGTAGCTGTGTACAAAGGCACCTATTTATTTGCAAACTTCAAGGAGCAGTGAAATGTAATAGCGACCTCAGCTGCACTGACACTCTCCAGTAGCAAAATTTCTTAAAATGAGATTTCAAAACCTAGAGTGGTTTTGTTTTGCATGTGTCATTGCTTCAAGATGAAAAGAGTTATGGTTTCTGCAGCTTTCAAGCTGTATTTACCTACAAAGTTAAGAACAAAATTTGCTAATTGCATGCAAAAAAGAAGGCAGTGAATTAAGCTTTGTTGTTGAGTTTTTTGATCTAAAACATTCTGTATTGTCAAAAGGAAGAGGACCTAGCAGGAAAAATTATAAATAATGCATAGTAACTTCAGAAAAGTAAGAACAGATATAATCTCAATATATACCTCTGATATAATCATTCTCCGATACACACATCAGAAACAATGCCATCATAATGCAAATTTCCTTGCTTCCCATCTCAGATATGGCAGCAGAACTTCAAAAGGTTTGCCTAGGATTCTGCCTTTATTCTTAACCTAAAACTCTCTACCAATATTTAGCCTAATTAGAGCCAACAAATTAATACCATCCAGTCTTTTTTCTAGTAGGATTTCTAGCACTGCTCTTTTCAGCTTGGAATTTCTGAAAGAATATCCCTTAATTAGTAAATGAAGCTACACTTATGACAATAATTAATTTTTCAGTTTGCTAGCTTAGCAAGTCAAGTTACATCTTCTGGCCAACTGAAAATGGGAATTTCAGTCCCTCCTGGTACTTCTGCCTCTCTCCTTCCCCTCAATTATTTGAAGCTAAATGAAACAATTTACATTGCTTTGCTTTGTCATTTCTATGAGGTCAAAATAATTTTTTTCTCAAATTCCAGCAAAGAAAAAAAATACTTCATTTTTTAACACGAAATTTTTCATTTCCCTGGATTTTATTTTTATCTTTCTGTTTGCTTTCCCTCTTTCCTTTTTGACAGCTTTTGTGTGGCTGTGACAGAAATGGCCGCTAAACTCAGCATAATTTGCAGACAGTTCCATATAATCTAAAAGCTATAAATAATTTACTAAGGGAAAAGGCTTTATGAAGCTCTTTCACAGCCTTTTAATTACAACTGGGCAAAACAGAGTAGAGGTGAGAAAATTGAAACATGATTATTTTATAAACAAAACAACAACAACCGTACTAAATTTCTAATGAAGAGATTTCAGTCACTTTTCAATTCATTTGGGTTCTCTTGTCTTTGAAATGGATGTCACCTCAAATACAGTAAATGTTTTTCCAGAAAAATGATGTTTATGCTAGCACACACAATTTGCATAGTAATAGTAGGTTATGTATATTATTTAACGATCCCTTGGCAGCCTTAGGACTGCCAGTGGACTGTTTAGAGTTCACTATAAGTTAAAAGTAATTCCTTGGAGTTCATATCATTAAAGGATATGATTAAAGTGTAGATTCAGAACAGAAAACACTTTGGACAGCGAGAGTAGACCATACGTTACCAATTCGGACATTAATAGGATATAAGATTTGGGGTGACATGATCAGGGTATAAGATCTGGGGTGTCATCAGTAAGGGCTCTTACTGACCTCCTGTAAAGATACTGGCTGAAGTATTTGTTGGAAATATTTTTACTCTCTCCTGTTTAAAAAAATGCCACTAGCCTTTCAGCAGGGCACTGGAGTGGAAGAGGACATTTGGGCAGCATGGCATGCTATGATCAAGGGAAATGTCCCATTAAGCAATTATATTAATTATAAATTGCCTCTAAGATGCATACGCTTGCACAGCAGACGACGTTCTTCCCAGAAAAGATGCTACAGCCAGTAGAAAAGGCTGTTCCTTCCAAAACTTCTACTAGGTAGGCTTAATCAAATTCAGGTGTTCTCTCTTCATGAGAATAGTTCTATCCAGGAATTAAATTTGAATTGAATAAACCACTTGGCAGCTGTCAATTAACATCATAAGGGCTTGCATTAAAGAACATCCATACATGTATGCTACCAGTTTTAAGGCAGGTTTTATTGCAACAAAAGAAGACTCAGATTAACTGTTGATATTTTGCAGCATTATTGACACAACATTGTGATGCTTTTGTTTGACTCACTAACAGATGGCTCTATATTGACTTGGAGCAATATATGCTGACTATCTGAATTCCTAGCGTGCATGCATGTTTTGCAGTTGTGACAAAGACCTGGGGTGTCTTTTCCAAAGGTGCCAAACTAATTTGGGAATTAAGGAGTTCAAAAGAGAGCTGGTTAAATGAGCTCTCAGACTGACCCGTGGGCCTCTTCAAACCCAGTTTACCTAAGGGTGCTGGCATCCCCAGGCCCAGCTGGCTGCTCAGTGGAGGTGTTTGGGTCTGCAAGTTAGGCCCTGGGTACAATTCAATACCTTTCTATTCGCAACTGATGGATGAGCTTGGTTTTCTTGCTGGAAAGCTGACAGAGTGACATTCACAAAAATAAACAAGGATTTGTTACTTAGAGAACATGTCCTGAAATATATTTCTGAATGTCGTCAGAGAGACAAGGAGGCTGATAATGATTTGTTTGCCATTAATCATCGTAAACACCAGAAAAGATAAAAGTTTAAAAATAAATTAAAAAGCTGATGATCTGAGACTGTTTTCTGTATTTTGCCCTCTGCTCTAGAAAGTTGTTTTAGTTTTAAGAATTCATTTAGTTATGGGTGATAGTGCCAGAAAGCATGCGTGAAATCCTGATCACTTATAAAAGGAGCCCATCTTGATACTTTGAGACTTTTCAACAAGAAGAGAAAAAAGATGCATTTCATGGGAAGTATGTTCTGGCAACAAATTTGACCTTCCCCAATTCGTGTCTGAATAAAAGCAAAAGTGGACACAGGGTACTTAAACTCTCCCACACCCCCAGCAGACCTGGACATAAACAGTCTCTTGTTCCTGGCACAACAGTAGCAGAATTAGGAGAAGGTTTTTAGAGCTGAAATTTCAGTTCCCAGCTTTTAAGAGATACTGGGTGGCCCCTTGGGTCCCGTAGCACTGCTGCAGGCTGTGGGCAAGCAGGTGGATGTGAAGGATAGGGAATCTTAAACTCTGCCTCTGTTTCCAAGCCACTGGGCAAGGAAGTTGAGTGGGCAAAGGACCAGCTTATTTTAAGACAAATAAAGTAATCAGAGGTCAACAGCAAACCGACACTGGCACAGATTAATTTAGTTTAGGAATATCTATACTATGGCATTGGAACAGGCTGCCCAGAGAGGTGGTGGAGCCTCTGTCCCTGGAGACATTGAAAACACACCTGGACACGTTCCTCTGCAACCTGCTCTGGCAGGGGTGTTGGACTAGATGATCTCCAGAGGTCCCTTCCCTATCATTCTGCGATTCTGTGTAATGTCAATCATAAAGACACACAAAACAGTGCGGTCTCCATGCCCATTTTCCCAATCCGACAACTACTGCAGAATCCAGCAGAGGGTCTTTTCTTTCTGAAGGCAGATTTCTTCTAGTGCCACACAAATTTTGTCTGCTGCTTTGTCATCCTCTGTGACATGACTCTCAAAAACCTAGCAAGCACTCTATCACAATTCTACACAGAAAAAACTATTATTTTGTGTCTGCAAGTCATCTTTGAAAAATAGTCAACTCTCCTGTCTCTAAACGGCTGACTTGCACATCAGTTCTTGCAAGCAATAGCAAAAAGGACCCTGCCACCACCAGAGGGACGCTGTATGCATTCCATGGAGCTCTTATGTCTACATTGATACGGTCAGAGTCCATAAATAACTACATATGGGTCATATTATTCTTCAAAGATTGTTTTGCTTCTGTAAATTTGACTGTTATAGACAAGATAAACCTTGGAGCTCTCACTTTTTAATTTCATTACTGTAAACAGTATGTCAGAATCATGTTTCCACCAGCACTGCTGTCATTAAATATATGATCAGCTACCACAAGCGTACTGTCTATTTTTGTACACCACTTTAACCACAGATTGGCAAATTGAACTACCTAAATGAGGGATGCAAGTACAAGCAATAACTAAAGGTACCTGCTGTAGCAGAGTAGCTCACCACCAGTTAAAATGCCACCGAACATGGATTCCATACTCAAATAAAAGAAAAACGTGTTCCTCCTAAATGTAATTTAATGCTACGTCATTGTTTTAGGGAAGCAAAAGATAAAAATTCATTCGTCTTCAGCTAGGAAGATGGCTGAGGGGATACCAGAGTGATGTTCAAAATATGATGCAAGTTCAGAGTGAAATATCACCAAGCAGTTCCTGCTGGTTTTCTGGTGATGCTGATGGGAGTTGATATAAGAGAATCAACTGTGAATTATTCAAAAGAACTGAAAGTTGTAAAGAATACTGCATAGATGATTAAAATAAACCCCAGAAAGCTATGGTTGCAAACACATGGAAAAACTGAACTGCTGGTTCAACCTACATCTGAGAATACTCAGTGCAGTGGCTGATCTCTAGTGAAAATGTTGCAAATCATATACAAATTAGTATGAATATTTATCAAATGTTTTAATTAAAATTATCAAGCTGTTAGATTATGTTCCAAAAAAAAAAAATAATCAAAAGAGACAACAACCATAAAGCAGAAACAGTGTAGCAGAACAAAAACTCAGCTGGAACCCCCATCAGCAGCCAAGGAAAAAATAGTCGTGTGAGCATCCCACAGCCTTAATTCAATAATACTCAGAAAGCCTGCACATCCCAAGGGGTGCATGTTGTATGAAAATGGAATTCATTAATGCTCAAGCTCAAAAATCAATACAGGAAACCCACTGAACCAAAAAGCATATGCCGTGAGTCAAATCATCACCATTATAGATTGTTTTCATATTTTTGCTTTTTCTTGCCAAACCCAAATAAGCCATCTTAGGGCAAACAGCTTCTGTTCTTGGGGAGCTCAACATTAAATTAGGTAAAATAAGATGTAAAGAAGATCAAGAAACACCTTGCACCTTGATGCTAAGATGTGCTAAACTCTTTTGGCTAGTCAGCTGGAATAGAGAAGAGCCACCTTCTTTTTCTGCATGACCCTCCTCGCCCAGGTGGCAATTTGGCACCACATCTCCCTCCAGAGGAAGGGCATTACCAGGCCATGTTTGTTTGCAGTATTAATGCAACCCATGCCGCTATCAAATAAAGCCAAAAGGAGAACTGAACACGGGTTATCATTTCTGCGGTACAGAAAAATCCCATAAAATAAATGATTGAACAGAAGCCATTTAGGGTGTATGAATTATTTTCATGCATGTTCCCATGTATTTTGGCAGTTGAAAACCTCCAGAACTGGGGCTATGCGTTTATTGCCAATACTTTCACTTAAGAAACTTAAGAAACTAGATTACCCTCCAATCTAGATGAAAACCAAATCTAAATACAGCATTTGCTCATAAGTTTCTGACAGCTCCCTCTTGTCAAGCACACTACAAAGACATGATTGCTACAGAGGACATAGGAGACTACTAGAGAGACTTTAAATTCAGAGACTTCATATGTAAAGTTTTAACTATAGATAGATATGAATCATAATTCAAAACTTGAAAAATGTTTAAAATTACTATGTCAGTAATAAAAATAGAAAATCTTATATTGAGATAAATAAAAAATGTTTAAAATCAGCCTAAAGTACAATCAATCTGGTAAATAGCATTATTCTGTTCTGCTAACACCAGCCAGAAGAAATGCTCACTTAATGGTGAATACAGGGCACACAGCAGCAATCCATCGGTTTTAGTGAAAGTAACAAATTCTCAGCACTTCCCACATAGTCTCTGCTCTGCGTGACAATCTCAGTACTGGAAGGAATACTTAAATGTTCTATTACTGTAAACAGAAGGATATCCTGATGAGTTCAGGTTGATGGGCAGTCTGTTTGCAAATGTGTCCTGCCTAAATTATAGATGCAGAAGCCACAATTAATCAGCTTCTATAGTTCTCATTAAAAAGTAACTGCACTGCAAGGTAAAAATAAATTTGCAGACAGGTACCTACTGCATTTTCCTTACATTTTATTTCAGAGGCAAAAAAAAAAAGGCACCATTATTAAAGTGAGTCTCTGTGTGGAAAAGATCCCTAGAATGAGAAACTGCATCAGAAATGAAAATGTAGAAAGCTTCCCATTTTCAGTTTCATTTCATTTCCTCTCCAACTGCTACGGATAACCTACTATTGTGCTTTGTTTGTTTTCTTTATATCTCAGAATAAATACCATTCCAGATTCATAATCAAAATTCACAGATCATTTAAGGCTGAATCTGTAATAAGCCTGACTCTGTAATAAGTCCCTACATCTTTAATTTGCTTCCTTCTTCCTCTGGGTTCTGTAAAGCTTTTCATTTTGCAACTATTGTCCTTCAGATTGTATACCAGCCTAAGCATTTTATTTGCCATTTGATTATCTTGCTGCTTTTGCCATGACCACAAATACTGAAATCCTGCCTCATAAACCCCAAGGCTTTCAAGAGACTGGACAGCTAATATCTGACAACAAAGTTCACTTTCCTCCATAGCAGCTAATATGTTCTAGCTCTAAACCCTAAGGGGCTACAGCTATAGACTACCAGTTTATAACATGCATCCTATGTGAATTTTCAACAGCAGAGTAAGAGTCAGCTGTCTCTTTCCTCTTAAAAAAATATATGTATCTGAAATTACATCTCAAAAGCTGGACAGACCTGTGTAATACAAGAGCAAAGTGAGCATTAATGACTCCGAAGCATTTTTTTCCTTGCTGTTGCCAGTAATAACTTGGTGTAAACGTATCAGTTTTAAGCAAATCATCTTGATAATAACCTATTATTAAAATTGCTTGCAACACCTCTCAGTTGACTGGACAGCAGTCTTTTTGTCTGTTGTTTCTTTACTCATTGCATTACCTCAAAAAGTACCTATAAGAGCATTCAAAGACCGGTGCTATTAAACACACAGAGTATCAGGAAACATTTTGCCAACATCAAGTATATTAATGAAACCACCTCCGATAGTTTTCTAGGCTTTAACAAACAATACCTCCCACCTCCATACCAGTGTTTTAAAAGAAAGCCAGCATCATTGCTTCATTATCATTGATTTTATTTTCTTTCATTTCAAACGTATTTTTGACATCTGCCTCATAATAGCTAGATAAGGAAAGAAACATCTCCATTTATCAGGCAAACCCTTATGTAACTTTTTACTCCATCGTTACGAAATTAAAGCCAGGGAGTGAATGCTATGGGCAAACTGGTAAAATGTGTTTATTTCCCCCAGGAAAATATGTCAGCAGAAAAGTGAACAACTATATGCACACATATTAGAAAGCATTAATACAGCTTGCAATTCTAGAGCTGTTTAAAAACTGCCTTTGGTGTTCACGGACTACTTGCATCTGAACATATATCTATCTGGATACACACATATTTTTCATTTTCCTAATGATAACAATAAAACTATGTAGGAAGGAGATCTATTTTTATAAACAGGTTATAAGACTGTCCACGTTTCTATATAATTTAAAAGGAAACTGCCGTATGAAGAAAAGAGGATGCCATCATTTCCTGAATTTGAAAATCCTACCCAGGTGATGACATGGGATTTTTCTCTGGCAAAGCTGCCATCCATTGGCCCCAACACTGCAGGAGGAGGAACAAGGTGACTGAGACTGTGGTTTAATCAGGTCCTAAATCTATTCACTCAACAAAAGCAGGAAACCAGCTGGCAATAACTCATGTGCTACTGGTTGCTCTTCATCTCCCAGTAGGTGAAAGGATCAGCTGAAACGAAAAGCCCTCAAAGGCCCCCCAAAAGGTATCATACAACACTGGCAGTGGGGAAGGTGCAGAAGAGCAGCCTGTTCTGCCCTGGCACAGCACCCTCTGCTCCAAAGTGGGGCGAAAAGGGGAGTCCATGGGGGCAGAGGGCACGGCAAGCACAGCCCCTTCTCTCCTGGACAGCCCCCACCACCACCAGTCCCTGGGGGGAGCGGAAAACAGACACCAGAAAACTAAAAGGGCTTAAGATTTTGACAAAACTGCTACGCTGTGAGGGCAATGTAGTGGTGAGGAGGTTGCTTTTATAACCTCTGACTACTGCTGAAAAGCACCCAAGTCGTGCCGCTTCACGCTAACAGCCTCTGTAAGTCAAAGCAGCACTTGTTTTACCGCTAATTGCACAGCAAATGTGGGATAAAACAGCAGAGTGATGGACTCAATATAAGCAACTGGAAGGGAGAAAGAAAATCTGCTGTTTGGCAGAAACGATCCGCTGAGCAAGTCTGGGAGTTAGGAGGGACAATACAGAGAGCACGGAAATGCCAGAGCAGGCGCCACCTTCCCCGCGCTTTATTCATGGCAGTTACTCTAGACTTCAGCCCGAGAGGAGAGAATTACATCAGGGCCTGTAACACGGCAAGGTAAATCATCAACCAGGAGCCAAGCAGCGAGTTAATAAAAGTCAGGTGGCCATAAATCTATGGAGAATGAATTTCACAGAAATCTTTCCAGTCCTGATGGTCGCACGCTCAAGTAACATTCTCACCTCCGAGTCTGTCCCACGCATGGTACATTGTGGGCTCACATGGCTGCAGGGACACACACACACACACATATATACACACATATGTATAAATACTTATTCTATATATATATATGTAGCATCCTCGCTACAGTTAACTGTACCAAAATTCCCAGAACTAGCTGCACAGTTCGCTTTTTATCGAAGCTGGCCCTTGATCTGGACTATCAAACAGATACTGGCAGCCAATGTTTGGAAGGATTTCCTGTGGTAATTTCCAGGCAAGTAAAAAAGACGTTAATTAGACATTATCATCACATGCAATGAATAACACAAGATGTCAGAACCTTGCTCAGACAGAAAAAAAACCAGAATACCAAAACACACAGATTTTTTTTAATTAGGCCCACTCATAACATTAGTCCCAATGCTATAAAAGATCTTTGGTGCAGCAGCTGTGTATTTCTACATGACAAATTCCCCATTACTAATACTGTATCTCTTGCAATTTACTTTAAAAAAAAGCCCTTAAACTTCTAAAACACCTCAACAGTTTATGAATTCGCAACACTCTAAAATGTATTTGTAAATAAGCACGGAGTCGCGAGTTATTTTTAAGGCAGTATTTCTGGGAAAATGAAAATAATCCCAGTTGCTGTCAGCATCGCTTCCTTCGAACTGTTGACTGAGATGTTTTGTGCGTTGAAGACATTTGCAGCCCGTGTAGTTCAAAGCTGTAAGGCCTGCTCTGCTTCCCTCCCAGGCAGACAGAACCTTCCCATTGATTTTAATGGGACTTGAATTCAGTCCACAGAGAGACACAAAGTGAGGCTTTTTTAGCCCTATTAGTGATAGCATCTGCCACTATATTTCCTATGAGAAGAAAGGCTGTGCAATACCTTGGAGATATCTGAAACAAGCTGTTAATGTGTAAGCTTTCAGTCTCTGCTAGAATGCTGTTTGCAATCTCAAAGTCAAACCCAGTAGCACATGCAAGCTGGATTTTAATGCCATGGTACGTACTGAAGACATTTAACACTAGATGTCAAAATAAACATGTATCCTTTAAAACTCCTATTACAAATACAGCCACTCAAATTCAAATGCTTCAATATAAAAGAAAAGTGTGCCTGGAATGTATTCAACGTCAGGAAGGAAAAACTAAAATGTGAGAATGCTGTTTCTTTTCCCAGACTCAAACTATGTTTTTCACATCACTGGATGGGGAATAGAAATGAAAAAGAAAAAAAAAATACCATTGATACAGGACTGATAGCCTAATCACAGCCCATAAAGGCAAAGGCTGGGCTCAGACTAAGCACCTTGTCAGAGCTTTACCACACTAATTATTAACAGAATTTGTTTTAACCCACAAGCATGACAGCCATCTCTGAATATCACATTTACCCCAATATCTGCTTATAAAGCCCATCAAAATACAAGTCTCTCTCATGTCTGACTTTTCACAAATTGCATTTGTTTTAGGATTAAAGCAGGGAATTATGCTTTCTTGGGATAAAAGGGTTTATTTGACACTTGTCTTTGCTCACCATAACGCTCCACAACATTCAGGCAGCAATGACTTGCATTTATACAGTCTGCTCAAGTCCTATTAAGCTGCAGTCGAGTCAATTTTAACTCAAGTTGTGGGATACACAATAATAATGTTTAACTGTACAGCACATCAGTACACACCATCTAAATTGCAAAATAAACAACATATCATTCTCTGTGACAGATATGATTGTGCATAACAAAAACTTGATGGATGGGAATTTTTTCCCATTTTACATTTTGGTGGTCTCAGCTTCACTGAGATCGTAGAGCCAAAGCTCAAATATAACAGAATAAAGGGCAATTGTGGAAGCACAGAGATACCTCTCTCCAGAAAGGTACAAACTGACAAGGTATCAGTCTACCTGTTCTAGAGAAGGTAAAATAAAATGCTTCCCTAGCTTCCAGAATTATGATAAAGATGCAGTTTCCTTGCCTCACAAGGTATCAGTCTACCTGTTGTAGAGAAGGTAAAATAAAATGCTTCTCTAGCTTCCAGAATTAGGATAAAGATGCAGTTTCCTTGCCCGCCCCCCCGCCCTTTAGACGGTAACTATTACATAAGAAGTCTAAGAAACTCCTGTCTCTAGAGGCAATTCCCCAGAGGGTGAAGCTGCAGCTTGGCCAGCTGGGTCTGCCTTCCCCTGTAGCTTCTCACCTCCTCCCTCTACTGCCATCAATGTTCAGACTTATCCATAATTTTTGTTATCCAAAAGGGAAGTACAGTAAATAAGCGTTGCCAAGGGAAGAGAAGGATGTCAAGCTGCCTCATAAGGGATCACTACCTCAAGGAGATGAGAGCATTCATTACTGGCCAAGTTTCATTTGCAAGCAAGTGCATCCTGTGCGCTCTCCTTTGGTGTTGCCATTGCTGTAGCCAATCCCTTTGTCATTTCCCACACCCTCTAATTGCATATTCCTGCCTCCAAGTTTTGCTCTGAATTGAGGCAAACATTTATGTCCCCTTTCATTTTAACCTGATTTTGTCTATGTCAAACGCAGTTCTCTTTTTGTTGCACGTGCAAGGATTCCGTGTGCTCTTACCATTCCCAACGGATTTCTGTAACATAACCAGGGCTGCAAGACACAGAGCTAGAAACAAACGCCACCAGGAAGATTTTGAATGTGCAAGAGAGTTTAAGATAGTAAGATGTTAACACTGATGTTAACCCTCTCTCATCTTTAAAATGAAGCCGCTTTGGGCTTCACCACCAGCAGCTGTTGCTACCTGCAGTATTTCTGAACTAAGGATCTTTAGAGCGTTTGGCAGGAAAATCTCCAAAGAACATAGCAGAAAGACAAACTTTTGCCAGCCATGATCTCAGCAGGCAGTGTAAAGGATGCATTACATGGCCAGAAATAGGCTTTGGTTTGTTTTATATTTTAAGCTATGCACAGAAATGTGGAACTGTGATGAGAAACTGAAAGCATAATTAATCTTATGAAAAACAAAAATTAGGACAGCAATGCATTAAACTGCTCATTCATTT
Source organism: Calidris pugnax (assembly GCF_001431845.1). Lineage (NCBI taxonomy): Eukaryota > Metazoa > Chordata > Aves > Charadriiformes > Scolopacidae > Calidris > Calidris pugnax. The sequence continues at coordinate 2,486,372 of NW_015092359.1, forward strand.
CCGTAACTGCTCACCTTAATCAGTATTTATATTAAGCCATCTCTGTGTTTTCCTACACAACCTTCTCTACAAATGGTTCTTAAATTGCAAATAGAACTATTCAAAAAAATCTGCCCTGTGTTCAGATGGGGCATCTTTATTTATAATTTCTTTTTACTGGATGCTTAAATACATGCCTGCAGAACTGTAACTGCATGGGAAAATGTCCTGGGAATGAGTAGAAGAGCTACTGGCTAAAAAGCCTGTGGACTCAATATTCCTCTGCCTTTTACCTTCCGTGGTTGCCAAGACCAGATCCAGTGCCCAGCAAAGGCAATGGAAAGATTCCCACTGTTTTCAATGGACTTTGGTTTGGGCTGTAACCCCTCCTTTAGAGAATATAAATCCCATTCAAATCAGAACTGGCAGTACAAAAACTGGAGAATGAAACTCCCCAGACTTTAAAATCAGCTCTTAAACACATGATATAGCTTCGGAAATATGTTTCCTCGGCAAAGATACAGTGCCTGTGAGTCATTCTGCCAAACTGACACAGATAGGAATGCTTGTTGGGGTGCAACAGAGAAGCAAAGCCAGTTACTCCGAGAGAATACACCTTCTCAAGGCAGCTGGCAGCACCCCCCCTTCCCTCTGCACAAGTGAACGCCAAGGCAGATGGAAAAGAAATGCCCATAAGAGGCAAAAGCAAATGGTTAACACACTAAATAATAGAAAAAAGACGAGAGGCAGAAGATGGAGAGCCAGTGAAGAAAAAAGAATCAGCAAGAGATTGCCGAGATGAATGCAAACGACCATATGGGAATGCTCCAGAACAAACAGTATGTTAAAAATCACGTAGATCATCAGCATATTTTCCCAATAAAATAGTATCAGCTCCAATTCACGAACATCAGATTTCCCTAAATGACATCTTAACACGCTGAGAGGTGTTCATTTTCTTCTAACAATAGCTATACCCTGAAATTAACTTTAGGAGAAATTCTAAGTATCACACGATTCATCATAATTTCTTGTACCTCCCCATGCCTCTCTTGCCACTCCCACCTCATTTGAGAAATGAAGGACAAATCTCTAAAATTTGACATCTAAGTCTCTACACAGTTTGTCATTTCAGCAGTTGAGAGCATATGGACACCCTGCACAAGATCAAAAAATCCTCTTGACATCTAACAACTTAAATGATGGTTCTCTGAAGATCAGATAAGACATTTTTGTCCTTAGAGCACCCATCCTCATCACTGAGTAAGCTGTGCGAGCGGGTTAACCAACTGTAAGTCATACAACATTCTCAGTGAAGAAAACAGCTCAATATTTAACAGTTGCCAGAAGCACCACTTTCATTTTCAAGGGTACTCCATGCTAACTTGGCACCCAGCACCCTCAGTTTTGAGAAGAGCTTGGTAGAAAGTGTTTGGTAAATTGTAAGTTTCAGGTATAAATACACAGAGATATCTGAATGCCATGACCAATGTCCCCAAGCTTTCCACTCACAAAGAAAAGGAGGTAACTTGGTATTGTTCAGATCAGCCTTGAGCAGTTTTATTTCAGAGGATATTTAAAAATGAAGTGCCAGAGATCGACTGGAGCATCGGCATCAAAGAAAAGAGAGGAAAATTACACTGCAGGACACGTGCTCTTCCAGGCTCCCCACGCAGAGGCCGGCACGATGCTCCCTCTGCCAGGCTCCCCACGCAGAGGCCGGCACGATGTGGAGCGCTGCTGACAGCAGGAGCCACCAAAGAACCAACCACTTGCACTCCCAACAAGAGGGCAATGAGGGAACTGCTGCTTTAAATATATTTCCAGGGACTATCAGGTTTTCTTGCAATACAAACGGAGTATGAAGGGATGCTCCTCTTGGGGATCTACTTCTCCTCTTGGGGATCTTGCTTCTCTCATTCTTCAATTACAGAAAAAACACACATACGTTTGGCTTTTTTCCCATTCTTTCTTCTAGAAATTCAAATGATATCATTGTTGGTGATGATTTCAATGACTGTTGCCAGTGAAAACTCCAACCAAGCAGCATCAGGTTTGCATTCCCATTTAAGCACTACATTTTTACTCCCCCAACAATGTAACTGGGGCAAGAAAGCTCCCTGTCCTAAACCCAGTAGTTTGACTAAATCACCACGCTTTTGCTGTCAGCATCTCTCAGCCACCTACTCCCTGCTTCTTCCCAGCTCCCTGCAAAAAATAACCGAAACATACGGGCGTATCAGAAGATGGTTTTGAAAACAGGGAATTGAAGTGCAGACGCTACTGCCATCAGTTTACGAGGGGACTCTGTCACATCAACCAGCCGCTACTCAAACTGCTCCCTACTTCTTCAGACAGGCTAAAATTAGATTTTGGACACTGGGTCATAAAGTGTAATTTGAAAGTATATGTATCATCACCACAGACAACGTACCTAAGCTTCTGTAGGTTCAGCAGTAGAATTACATACCATACAAACTAGAAGTAAAGCCGGGAAGAGTAAAGTTAAAAGCAAATGATTTAAAAAGATATGTCTTTTGTAGATCTTGCTCAGTAAGTTACAATTTTTCAATAGTTAGTCCTTGGCTTCAATGCCATCATACACATAAATTAGTCACAAGAGCAATGACCCTCAAAATACCCTTGAAATCTTAGCAGTTAGGTACATTACTTTTCCTGTATTTCAAACAGAGTTCTTGCCCACTTTAGATGAGAGGAAGGCTATTGAGATTTTTCTCAAGCAGGCAAAACCACGTATGAATCTCTCGCTTATCCATGCTTTTGGTAAACCATCAGATTGGGATATGAATCTCTCGCTTAAATATATGCTAATCCATGCTTTTGGTAAACCATCAGATTGGGAAACACAAAATTATAAAACTTAATTTCTCTTACAGCTGTCCCTAAGAATATATATTTTTAAGATCTTGGTGGTTTAGAATTAGAGTTTAAATTTCCTCAGATGCCCTGTTTCTCTGGCAACTCATTTCTTGTCTTAGAGGCTTTCTGCAGAATTGAAAACATCTACCATTAAGTCTGATGCCATTACTCTGACCTCTATTTTGTCTCAGCTGACCTTAGACTCTGAGCAATTGCCTTTGCTTGAGGCTACCTCTTGTTTCAAAATTTCCAGAGGATCCACATTTCAGCAAGAATCAGGATACAATAAGGAGGTTTCCAGAATACAAGCATTCAGGTTCTGAATCTATGTTACAAAAACTCTTCCTTGGGTAAACAACTTACTGATCTATAAAAATGGCCACTATTATTTAAGAGCCCTGACTAAAATCAGAGAGTGATGGGTCCAGATAACAGAAATCTGATAAAGGCCAGGTGTGAGAGCTCTCTCTGGCCATTTCATTAGCATAGCTTCCAAAACTATTAAAGATCACATTTCTCAGACTGCATAAGAAACATCTCTAGTGTACCCCTGAGGACTAAAAAGGTGTTAGCACAGAGTGCCACAGGAGCAGAAGGACAGAGATGCTGTATTTTTAGCAGTGTCACAAAATCCAGAATCCAGGCGCAGCTGCAGGAGAGTGCTGCTGTTCCTGGATTGTAAACAAACCACCACTTCCAAAGCTTCAAGTCAACATAACACATGCTGAAAAAAAAGAAAGAAAAAACAAAAAAGACAAAAAGACAAATCCTACATTGCTCTATAGACAGTAAAACAAGGGACCTGGTAATTATTCTTTTCCCAGTGTCAGGGAGGCCTCCCCTGGAGTCTACTCTTTAAAAGAAGAACTAGGAAAGAGGCCAGAAGGAGGAACCAAAACCAACAAGCTGCTTTCAATGAAGTGGTTTTTCATCATCTAGCCATGAAAGAGCATTGAAGGACTTAGGTCTGATGATCTACAAAAGAGAGAGCCAGGGAGGAACGCAATATCGACATCTCGTTTGCAAAGGGTGTCAAGAAGGTGCTCCATCCCTCCCCATGTGCACAGGGGAACGGGAGCGGAGGAGTGCCATTTAGACATACAAGTCTACGTAGCTGGACATGGGAAGCGGAGCAGGCTGCCAGCCGAGGTGATGAAACCTTCATCACTACAATTATCAGGAAAAAGTTGGGCAGACACCTGTTGGTAAGCATCTGTGTGCCACCCCTCTGGCCGCAGAGCACAGAAATGGCCTCTCCAAAGCCGCCTTCTGTAACAGAGAATTCCGTGATTTCAGAAGGCGAGCTCCTCATGTCCCAAATTTGAGACGTGTTTGATTTTAAACAGGTCCCCAATTAGTAGACATATCTAAATACATATTTTTTTTAAAATAACTTGCCCATCACTGCACAGTTGTGGCTGAACCCACAATTCAAGGAAAAGATTCCTTATGCAATCTGCCACCATGAGTGTTAACTAAAGAAAAATACTTCGCAGCACTATGGAATAACAAACACACCCTGCAAATTCAAACTAACTACCTTGAAATAAGTCATTTACAGGTAGGAATTGAAAACAGCATGTATATCACAGACTTTCTCTGGTTTTTCACCTGCTGAAATCTAAATTTCTCTGATTTTTTTTTTAATATCCTGAGATGCTATTTACTAAGGTAGAAGACACCACCAAGCCTTACTCTTGTTAATACTGTCAGATCTTATCTTAAATTCACTATGCTCTTAGGATCAATATTTCTTTGCTCAGCACATCTCTAGTAGAGCAGGTGAACTGATGCACAATCTTTGAAGTGTGGCACCCCCTCACCCTCTCCAAAAGCAAAGGCAGAAGCACAGTAAGCCATTTACATTCATTGCCACATTTTCTGTGAGTAGCATTTCATCCCTTTAAAGATGCATCTTAGTCTCTTTTAATTAAATTTTATTGTTGTAATTTACATGATGTATTGTTGTCACATAAACGGCCACCCTTCTGTCGCCATTTTTAAGAGCTCTTTGAAATCTCTCTGACCTATGGCACATCTAAATTTTTCTACAGGTCAATATGAAGGTGTTTATAACAGGTATTAAACTCAGCAAACGGTTGAGCATTGTCATTTCATCACATTAAAAGAGTAAAAAAGCAGTAGAGTATCTGATGAAAATACAGACTTCGTATATTCTGACAGCAGTAAACTTTGCTCCTGTGCAAGCCAACAAGAAACATCTCACCCACCACACAGAGTGGGAAAAGGATTTGGTTTACTGTAAAAAAAAATAAGAGCCATAACTGGAAATGTAATACTTGCTCTTGGTCCCAAAATGGAACCGGACACCCATCATGCTGGATGCTTTACAAACACATAATGCAATTACGGTGCCTAATCCAAAGACCTTTCATGGTAATTGTAGAACCAGAGACCCCAAATTAATCTACTGAACAGATGGCAGCGATGAGAGCCATCGGGTGACAGGTAAGTCTATGCTGCTATGAAATGCTGTGGTACTCTTTAAGTGGAAGCCTGTGAGCAGGCTCCTTACCTGCGATGCATGCTGTGAGAACAAATCACGGCATGTCACTGCTGCACCTGCACGCGCCAGAGCAGAGGACAGCAAGTACAAACAAACTTCACTCTGTCTCTCCGTCACATCTGCAGGTGAATGGTGTGCAGGGGGACCTCACTCTTGGTGGGGAATGGCATTCTACATTCAGACCCAGCTCCCTCTCCTTGCCCCCGCTTTTCATACTTGTTTTCATCAAAAATTCACAGTCTTCAGCAGCAAGCAAATAGAAGAAACACTGGCCTTTCAGTCAAAGAAATATACGGCTTAGAGAAGAATTGAGATCTAGTCACATACCCACTGAAGACCAGGACCGCTGGTTACAGAAATCCCCGTGGATTCACTTCCTGGGAAAACAACTGTTTTCCTCTCTGTCTTGGGTCATTGCTCTTTGACATCTTCCTGTGATGTCTGTGCCATATATTGCCATTGCAACAAGGAGCTGCAATGTTCTCAGTACCTGTTCTCTGGCATGCTTATGTGCCTGCACGCTGGCATACATTAATACAAATGAGTTTACATTGTATTTCAATTAATAGGATTTTAAATGTGACCGTGCAAAAATCTGCACTGCAACTAATATGAATTTGTTTAATTATACAGTTCTCAGAGCTTACTTTCTTTGTGTTTACAGTCCTGTATCCTGAGAGTCTTTGTGGTTTGGTGTAGGAGGAGGGCATAATTAAACTTTAACAACTTTTCTTTATTAATTTCACTTTTAAGCCCCATATAGAGAAGAGCAATGATCTTATCTGGAATGGCTGTAATTTATTGTCTTCCCACTCTGAAGGTGCCTGCTGCAAGGAAAAAAGCTAGAAAATAATACTTGGGATCAGACTTCTAACCTGGACCTCAGGGCAAATGAGGACATTCTCCCCTCCTCCTCTCCCAAGCCCCCAGCAGCAACCTCTTGTCTTACAGCCTCCCCTCCTTCTCCTCCTCTCCCAAGCCCCCAGCAGCAACTTCTTGTCTTACAGGCAAACACCACACTCCTCCTGTGCCTTGCAGTCAAACTACTTTCCACCTTCTCCAGTGCAACAACGTTTTTCCCTGACCACTTCTGTGGTCACCTCAAAGAAGTTTTGCCATGCAAGTGACTAAACTGCAGGTTTCAGCGTATCATCCCAAATACAGCATTCGTTTCTTCATTCTGAACTTCCATGCCTAAAGGCTAGTTCAGACTGACACAGAAACAGAGCTAGGCTCTTAAACAATAGGTCTCTCCCCGCCCCCCAATAAAAATTGCCACAATAATTACTGTCACTCCTGCTGGCAGTTAAAGAATCAAGGCAATAAGAGGTGGCAAAGCCAAGCATGTCACCTAGTGTATCCCTCTGCAAGCCCATGATTGTTCTCTACATTCCTTCTATGCAACTTGACAAGACTTGTTAAAAATGCCCAAAGCAATTAAGTTTCAGCATCTTCCTTTGGGAGACAATCTCCAGGTTGTAACAGATTTCACTGCCTCTATGACTTCCTTGATATTCAATCTAAATTTCACTTAATTTCCTCTCATTATTTCCTTCTCCAGACCCATTGTCAAACCCTTTCTCTTCATCCAGAGCTACATCCTTCTGGTACATAAAAGCGTTATCTACTATCCTTTCCTAATTAAACCACCACATTTTCCACATCTTTGTTGCTCCTCTTGGTGACAGAGCCAAAGAATGAATTTTAATTTTAAATCCCTACGTCACCTTTCCTGAAGGCACGTTAGCACACTGTATGGGGATGACCTACATTGTTATTGTGCACTCAGTGTTGCTAGTCTGGCAGCCAACATGGACACAGTAATTTACCTCAACAGTTATAAAGAAATTCCTTCAAATGACAGAAATATTTACTTCCAAACACTTTTCTGAAATGGCATGTATCTAATTATTGTGTGGCATACTGCAAATTTCATCTTTTTGCAAGAATACAGAAATTATGTGGGAGGGGAGGACAAACCATACAGATGCAGAGCTATAGCAGGGTGGAAGGTAACTTTAACTTTCAGACTTTCCTCATTTGCCTTGTGTACATCATACACCTTCATTCAGCACCTCCTTAATGCATATAAGTAACACTACAGATAGTAGCTCTTAATCATTTCCAGCATACATTAGAACAAATATCTAGCCAAAAAATATCGCTAAATTTTTCTGTATTTAATGTTCACTTATTTGCTGCCCTTAAAAAAGACAAACAGACAAAGCAGATAAGAGCATTTGCATTCTAAACTCAAGAGACAGCTGAAGTTCAGCTACGTTCCTAGAAAATAAACTCTTGAGCGTGCCCTTGATGACAGGAGAAAACCCATTAGTGTACCTTGAAAGTGCCTGCTAGAAGATCTGATCATTTCAGCTTACTCAGCTATCATTTATCAACTGCTTGATAGTAGATGCGAATTCAAACTCCCCAGATCAGATAAAAATGCGCCTGAGAGTTTAGGATGTAATCAACACAAGTAGATAATAAATAGACCCCCGATCTCAAGAACTACGTTTCTGTGACTATAATGACGCAAGATCTTCCACACACCATCAAAAAACAGTTCTCAATGTCAGAAAGAGGATGCAGGTGGCCTGCCTTAGTGTCAGACGGTGAGATGTGCACTTTGCCGGTACAAATCAGACAGAGATTAAGGGCAAAGAGGACTCCGGTTTCACAATACTGTCTGCCCCCTCTACATCCTGGCGGGGGGGTCTGTAACAAACTCCCACCATGATGTCTGCCTTATTGGCTTTCCCCTTGATTCTCACGCATAAACACTCAACACTGTCATTCACATTGTTAAGTTCTAGGCGTTCAAATCTGTCCCTAACATAGAGGGCCACCCCACCGCCTCTCCTTCCTTACTTACTTCTGAAAAGTTGGTAGCCATCGATCGCAGCATTCCAGTTGTGTGAGTCTTCCCACCACGTTTCTGTGACGGCACAGCTTTCCTGATGTGGAATGGCCTCCAGGTCCTCCTGTTTGCTGCCCATGCTACCTGCAGTCGTGTAGATGCACTTCAGCTGAGCTAATTGTCCTGCCACTTTTTGGGGAGGACGAGCCCTAATTCCCACTTGATTGTGCTCAGACCCTTCTGTAGTTGCCATCCTTGGCCCTTTACCCCCAGGCTCATTACTAGCAGGCCTGGTTTTATCCAACACTGTCATTCACATTGTTAAGTTCTAGGCGTTCAAATCTGTCCCTAACATAGAGGGCCACCCCACCGCCTCTCCTTCCTTACTTACTTCTGAAAAGTTGGTAGCCATCGATTGCAGCATTCCAGTTGTGTGAGTCTTCCCACCACGTTTCTGTGACAGCACAGCTTTCCTGATGTGGAACGGCATCCAGGTCCTCCTCTTTGCTGCCCATGCTACCTGCAGTTGTGTAGATGCACTTCAGCTGTGCTAATTTTCCTACCACTTTTGGGGAGGATGAGCCCTAATTCCCACCTGATTGTGCTCAGAGCCTTCTGCAATTGCCATCCTTGGCCCTTTACCCCCAGGCTCATTACTAGCAGGCCTGGTCTTATCCCCTCCCTCCTTCCATTCTAGTTCAAAGCCCTGTCCATGAGCCTTGCTAAAGGGCCTAGTACCCTTTTCCCCTTTCGGGACAGGGTTTTCCCATCCTTTGCCAACAGGCCCGGGATCCTGTAAATCAAACTGGGATCAGAGAACCCAAAGCCCTGCTGGTAGCACCAGTTTTGGAGCCAGTCATTGATCTGTCTGCTCTTCTTGTTAACCCATTCATCAGGCCCCAAAACTGGAGGGACACAGGAGAACATGACTTGCACTCCCAAACTCTTGACAAGTCATCCCAAGGGCCTGAAATCTTTCTTCATTGCCCTCAGACTCCTCCTAACTCATCACCATAAGATCAAAAGGGGGTAATAATCTGAGGGCCGCATCAGGCCAGGAAGCTCCCTGGTTCTGTCCCTGACACGGGCCCCAGGGAGGCAGCAGCCCTCCCTGTGGGAAGGGTCCGGCCGGCACATGGGACCCTCAGTTCCCCTCACAATGGAACCATCTAGAACTATCCCCCTCCTCTTGCTCCTCACAGAAGCAGCCTTCATACACGGAGCTGGCTGCTTCGGCAGCTCCCTGGAGGGGGCTTTACCAGCATCCTCCATCCCCTCATCCTCTCTCTCCAGAGGCCCCTCTCTGTTCTGGTCGGGCACCTGGGAAGGCGGGGAAGGTCTGGAGGGGACTCTCCTGCTGCCCCGAGCAGGTACCTGCTTCCATTGCCCCCCATCCTCTCCACGTTCCCCTCCTTCTGCCCGGTGACAAGAGGGCAGGGGACCCTCTGCCTCTCCTGGAGCCTCCACCTGCTGGTTTTTCCCTAAGGATGACACAGGCTGGGGCTCCACCAGTCTGTTTCCCTTTCACATTCCCAAATGGACCTCAACCTTTCCACTCCCTCCTGAAGCTCACCACCAGGCTGAGCAGATCAGTGACCTGCTCACAGGCGCTGTCTTTGCTGTCCTCCTACCAGTGCCAGACAGGTCAGACATTCCTCACCCGGACAGCTGCATGTTTCTGCGGGGGGTCAGTTCGGGCGGCTTTATTCCTTTGGACTGTGGCTACAGACCGAGCGGAGACCATCTCTGGCTGGTTTCTTTCTAGCCAGCCCGGCCTACCCGCTCTCCCCTCGTTCCTCCCCTCGCCCTCTGCGATGGCCCCCTCTGTCCAGCGCCATCCCCCCCTCCCCTCGGATTTACCTCAGCCCTTCCAACCGCCGCCGCGCGACCCATTGTCTGCTCCAACCGCCTTCACACCCGCGCGCGGCTCCTGGCCACGCCCCCTCCGCGCCTGATTGGCTGCCGCGGACTTCCGGCTGGGGCTGTGAGGAAGGGGTCCCTGAGGCGGGAACCCCCTCAGGCTCCCCTCACCTCCTGTTTTAACTCTTGCTCATCAGCCCCACCGAAATTAGCAGGAGGCGGTGCAGCAGGTGCTGTCACACTTCGTTTATCTGCCATAGTCTGCTCCTGGAGCAGCTGCGTTCACCTCCTCTTTTCAGTAACTCGGCCTCCCCTGCAGAACAGCCAATAGTCAAGGCGCTGTCCCCCTCCCTGGTGACCCAGTAAATGTGATTTTTGCCCTAAATAATAAAAGGCCATCGGTTTTGCACCCTTTCGGCAGCACATGGTCTCTGCGGTTCTCTGGGACGGCCTTGGCCTCAGCTGGCTTCGGTGTGTTCTCACAGGCATCCACTGGGCCGAGAGGTGGTTCTCTAACCTGATTTATCTTAAATTCTGCAAATATAGTAATATACATGGCAAAGGTATGACAAACCCAGCTAGTCCCTGCATAAAAACAATAGCTCTTTATGTTAGCTGGTGCTAGGAGTGTAACTGCCAAACTTGAACGAGAAACCACGGAGAAACACACAAAAATAAACCCAGAAATTTCACCACGGGCATCATAAAGCTCCTGGCGAGGACCTCGAGGTGGCCCCAGGTTTGTCACAGCCCCCCTTCTGCTCTGCTGGAGGCAGGCTGAGGCTGCCCACCCCAGGACCCAGAGCTGGGGGCTAGAGCACAGCACTAGAGAAAAGGGGTAGGGAGAAATCAGGTCTTTGTGTAACAATTTAAACTGCGTTATTAATGGGGCTTTTCTATATTCATTTGATAGTTTGGAGTACATTAGAGCATTAACTTTACTATGAATAAATTCTTTGTTCCATATATATGGAACCTCAGTGAAGAACCTCTTCCTAATGTCCAACCTCAAATTCCCCTTCTAAGGTTCTTCCTGTTACACTTTTGTAATATACAGATACATATCATAGAAACATGGAATATCTCAAGTTGGAAGGGACCCGTATGAATCATCAAATCTAACTCCCTGCTCCTCGCAGGACTACCTAAAACTAAACCATATGATTAAAAAGCATCATCCAGACGCTCCTTGAACTGACAGGCTCGGTGCCCTGACCACTTCCATAAGGAGCCTGTTCCACTGAACAACACCCCCTCTTCCTAATGTCCAACCTCAAATTCCCCTGACGCAGCTTCTTTCCATTTTCTCATGTGCTGTCACAGGTCCTCAGAGAGAGGATCATACATAACCCTTATGTATAACTCTCTGGAAACATAACTGTCTCATAGAACCTTTCTATCACACGCTTTTCAAAAAATGTGCCAGGTTTTCCTTAGGATGAAAGCAAGAACTACATGGGAAGTTCATCAAATGTTCATCAACACCTGTTCATCAAATCTGCCCTACGGGGTCATTCTCCTGCAAGACTTTTAGTACAACGTGTTTCTAGTAATTAAATAATTACATTACATGGCTATACACATAACAAATACCATTTAATTAGTAAGGAAAGAGTTGGAATTAAACTTGCAGGTTTTTCTAAATAAACATTTTAGGAACAATTAAACCTGACTACAGTGAGGTACGGCCCCTTGCTAGAGCTGTAATACCTCGGGAAAGCTTCTTGGCAGGCAAAGTCGCTCCTCATGAATGTAGCATGATCTTAATCACAGCTAATGGATAAATTAAAAATGTCAAAATTAGGGCAGCAGATTTAGTGAATACACTGGAAAATAGAGTAATAAGAAAGAACAGCAGGAACCAAAAAATGTGTTTCCTTATTATATTAGAGATTTTCCTGCTCTCTCGGTTTTCATCCTTTAATCCTCCTGAATCAACCTGCATGTGGCTTGTTCAGCAGATAGATGATAGGCACTGAAAGAAGAAAATTGAGCTGGCTTTCAGCTGCGTAATGGTGTAGAGGCAAGGAAGGGCACTGAGAAGCTGGGAGTGCCTCCTGACCAGCCACTGAGCAGTTTCCCTTTGTGAGATACCACCAACTTAACCTAAAGAAAACCTGAGCCTGGCAGGCAGGGCACAGAAAGAGGTCAGGATACCTTATTCTCTCCCTGTGGAAATGAGGAAGGCTATAACTTCTTTTTCTTTCTTCCACAGGTTCAAAAATGGAGAGAAATTAACGTGCGTCAGGGAGATGCCCTAGACTCTCAGAATTGTTTGTAAACAAATCATAGGATCATAGAATCATATGGGGTTGGAAGGGACCTCTGGAGATCATCTAGTCCAACCCCCCCTGCCAGAGCGGGTCTACCTAGAGCAGGAGCAGGAATGTGTCCAGGTGGGGTTTGAATGTCTCCAGAGAAGGAGACTCCACCACCTCCCTGGGAAGCCTGTTCCAGGGCTCTGCCACCCTCAAAGGAAAGAAGTTCCTCCTCATGTTTACATGGAACTTCTTCTGTTCCAGTTTGTGCCCATTTCCTCTTGTCCTGTCCCTGGGCACCACTGAAAAAACACCAGCCCCGTCCTCCTAGTACCCTCCCTTTAAATATTTGTAAGCATTGACCAGATCCCCCCTCAGCCTTCTCTTCTCAAGACTAAAAAGTCCCTCAGCCTTTCCTCATAGGAGAGATGCCCCAGGTCCCTCATCATCTTTGTAGCCCTCTGCTGTACCCTCTCCAGCAGTTCCCTGTCCTTCTGGAACTGGGGGGTCCAGAACTGGTCCCAGTGCTCCAGATGGGGCCTCCCCAGGGCAGAGCAGAGGGGCAGGATGACCTCCCTTGACCTGCTGGCCAGGCTTTTCTTGATGCCCCCCAGGATGCCATTGGCCTTCTTGGCCACAAGGGCCCATTGCTGGCTCATGGTCATCCTGTTGTCCACCAGGACTCCCAGGTCTTTCTCCTCAGAGCTGCTCTCCAGCAGGTCAGCCCCCAACCTGTCCTGCTGCAGGGGGTTATTTCTCCCCAGGTGCAGCACCCTACACTTGCCCTTGTTAAATTTCATTAGGTTTCTCTCTGCCCATCTCTCCAGCCTGTCCAGGTCTCGCTGGATGGTGGCACAGCCTTCTGGGGTGTCAGCCACCCCTCCTAGTTTTGTGTCATCAGCCAACTTGCTGAAGGCACATTCCATCATGCAGATCATTGATGAATATATTGAAGAGGACTCACATTCCATCATGCAGGTCATTGATGAATATATTGAAGAGGACTGGAGCTAGTAGTGACCCCTGGGGAACACCACTTGTTACAGACTTCCAGCTGGATTCTGTGCCCCTGAACTTATCTGCACATCAGGACTAGGCCTGCCCCTGGACCAAATTGCAGAGAAGATTTGCTGAATTGGCCTGGTCACTGCAGGGAATACCAGAGTCATTCAGGCTGGCCACGACCAGGTCACCTAGAGCAACCCCATGTCCAAACCAGGGTTAACTTCCAAGTTAGAGCAGATTGCTCAGGACATTCTTCAGTTGAGTGAACTGACCTCTCTAGATAATCTGTTCCAGTGCTGAACCGCTCTCATAGTGAAATTTATTTTTCCTGTACGTGAAACCAGAATTTCACTTGTTTCAACTCCTGATGCTTTGTTTTTTGTACTGCACCTCTGAGAGATGTCTGGCCACCTTTGCTCAACCCCCCGTTAGCATTTCCTCATTTTTAATGCCGTCCCCTGACCATCTTCTGCTTTCCTTTACAAGCTCCTCTGGTTCATCAACACCTCTCTCACATTGAAGGCCCTGCTCCAGAGGCATTATCACCAGTGCCAAGCAGTGCTAGTCCCTGTTCTCTCTCTTTAGACCCTCATGCAGCCATTTCCTAAGCAAGCCTCCAGGAACTCCATCCGGGAATGCCGATCATCCTGACACACATCATCGCCTCCTCCTTTACCTTTGGTTGCACTTGCACAATCTTTAAACTGCCTTAATAGAGACGTGGCTCACTACTAACTCAGGTGTCCTGCTATGATATTTGCAAACTGTCAACCTGTTCCAAGGTGAAATACACTTCTCTACATCAGATTTATTTACACAGTTCCACCCCTCTCATCCAACATAACTGGAATTGCATGGTGAGGCAGTGAGAGAATTAATTTTAATATAAAATGGAACGTAGCAACATAAGCTGGATAAGAATCTGTCCTAAACACACAAGATGACCTATTACTCAGCAGCTGTTGAAAGTAAGAACTGAATCTTTAAATACCATTCATGGTCCTTCAGCTCAGAAGGAAGCGTTCGCAGAATCACAGAATATTCATGGTTGGAAAGAACCTCTGGGATCACCAAGTCCAATGATACACACACAAAAGACCCCATAATCTCGGCCACTAGAGCATGCTCTGAAGTGCCACATCTACACGTTTCTTAAATATGTCCACCACCTCCCTGGGCAATTTATCAACCAAGGGACAACTTACAGTTTTGTTTCGCCAACCTCATAAACATTGACTACCCAGCCATGAGGCTCCAAACAGCTTGGAGCACAGCAGAGAGCAGGAAACAGCATTCAGTGAAAAAGAGTAAGGTCAGCTGAGCTGATGCTGGACCTTACACAGTCTTAAAATTACCATCTTGTAAAGGAGATGTTTCAAACAATGGCAGACAAACGGGCTTTACTGGATTATTCACATTTTAAGGCATTCAGCGTCAGGAAAGGCAACGTGGTGTGTGTGGCAGAATTGTAAACAGGAATAAGAAATGCATTCAACTTCCCTTATCCTATTTTCTACTTGGCACAGTGTTGCTGCCTCTAAGACTGGAAAACAAACAGCTGTGCCCCACCCCGTGCACACAGACACTACGACAACTGGAATTAATTGGTACTGAACTTTTCTTTAAGCTCCTTGTGTAGCTCAACTCTGATGTTATTCCCAGGAGACTTGAAAGATTATGGCTTGTTTCACCTTCCTGGTGTGGATGGTTTAAAAGAAAAAGGGGAGAGAAGAGGGATAAGCAGAAGAAAAAATCCTGTCCTTTAAAAAAGAAATCACATGAAATTGTATGCAATCAGAAACTTACACCACTGGATGCATTATGACTATTCCCATGCGACAAAAGCAAAAAGAAACTCTGTAAAGCCTGGGAAGAAAGCAGCATTAAGGCAACCAGATTGTTTCTAGTACCCAGGTTGCATCCATCCAAATTAATTTATATGTTTTTATGTACCAGTAGTTTGTAAAATGAAGAAATACCTTAGCAGTCTATGCAGACAGCTGAAAGAATGCACAAAAGTTGTTACAGCTGAAGCTCCACCCAAATTTCTAATCACCAAAACATTGCCAAATATTCATTTTGAAGACTTTTCTTGGATCTGAGAGGCTTTACTATTTGTAGAAATTGTAAGCCCTGATTTCTTATTAATGAAAAAAAAAGACATCATTAAAAGAGAGAGGTGCAGAAATTATGTCACAATATAAAGTTGCCACCTACACTGAATTATGCACAATCCCAGAGTAGCATCACACATTTGCAATGACAAACTGTAGCGAGGGACATTATCTTCTCTTAATGTTCTTCTCAAAATTCAGCACATAAAATATTTGAACCTTTCTGGCAAACCTAAGGTCAGTTTTAATAAACAGAGGGGGGGTGTGTGTGTCAAAACCATGCAGTGCTCACACTCAAGATAAAAGTGAATAAAACATGGGAATACTGAATGAACACTGGTTTTTTTTGAAAAAAAAGTCCCAAACAACTCTTGTTCATAATATGGAGGGGGGGTGTGTGTGCTCACACTCAAGATAAAAGTGAATAAAACATGGGAATACTGAATGAACACTGGTTTTTTTTGAAAAAAAAGTCCCAAACAACTCTTGTTCATAATATTTTTCATAACAAATGCAAAAGATAACTGTGCATCCCACTGAATTTGAAGTAAAAATCCTGTGCAATAGCTTCTGATCTTGAAAGTGAACTACATACACCTAAATACTTATTGTCACTGTTTAAAATATCAGCTCATTATATTATAATGGCTACTAAGGTATCACATAGGAAAAGCCCGTCTTTCCTTTTTATGGTCCTGGGTTGGGTTCCAAAGAAGTCTGCAGGATAATTTATAATGTGAAGAATTTTTAGCCTTTTCTTAGGCTAGATTTTCAGCGTGGAACTGTTGGATTATCAGACTTTTGTGGTGCTTCTGATGGAGAATCAAGGGGAACTTTGGAGAACTTTTGAAAACCCAGGAAAAGAAAAGCGTATCTAGCAAGAATGTCTGTAACTGTGAATAACAAGCTGGGGGAAAAAAAAATACCATGCTCTGCAGGAGGAAGCTCATTTTAAGAAGAGATAGGGAAAAATCTTTAGCCTTTTAGCATGCTTTTTAGAAATGTAAAGGTTTTAATAGCCCACATTTAACTAAAAGCCTCCCATTCCGTATTCCTGTTTTCAAAACAATATTACACAGCTGTTAGTCATTGAATTTTCAATTTGGCATTTCCAGAAAAAATGAGTATTTTTTACATATGAACTACAAGTGCATTTTCTAATTACATTTGTGCATCATGCATCAGCTCTCAAGATTTAAGGTAGGTGGTGCATTGAGTACTTAATCAATTGAGTTATTCACTCTCTGAGGGTCTCCGTTTGACATACTTAATCAACATATCAAGTCTTAAATTTTTGTTAGTACTTTTGTTCTAAGGATTGGATGTTGACCGTAAAGCCCTGAAAAGCTCTTAAAAAAATATATTGTCTGTACAACTGGCAGAAATGTAAGAAAAGTTCTGAACAATGTAATAGTTTTCTGACAAGAATATTTCCACATCCTGGACTCATAAGAATGCCTGTGGATCACTTTCCCTATTATTTAGTTTCCCAAAGGAACATATTTTTAAAAAAGTTAAAAGATTGTCTTTCTACCAGACTGTAATAAAATGTGAAATCTGCTTTCTCCTTATGGAATATTAGGGCAGGCAAAGTCTTATAGTCTCCTGATGTACGGTCATCTCATGCAAACAAGTTCAAAAATTTCAGAAAATACAGTAAGATTTTCATTGAAATAATAGCTGTAAGAAAAAAAAAAAGAAAAGTTTTGTGGCTATTAAATCAAAGTACTACAACTATTAATTCCTAGCAGGACAATAAAATCCATAGACTGCAAGAATCTGTATTTTGGATAGTAGGGATGTTACTTTGTTTTTACCGATGATATTTGCACTGCTAAGAAACACAAGTTATCATCCAGGTGACAAAAGAATAGGGACTGTTTCTTAGCTCCCATGCATACCATACCATACCATACCATACCATACCACCACACCTCTCAGACTCAGGAAGGAGTGTTTCTGGAGAATTACACATATGCAAACCTGCTTGTGCTAAGCAACCCCGTTGTGAGGCGTACGTTAACACAATACCGTGTGGATTGTTTTGAGTATGAGCTATTTTTGTATGTCATCAAAGGAATGAATACCAGCACACAGAGCAAACTGTTGATGGCAACCTTGGCCAACATCATGGTACCACTTCAGATGGAGAAGTGCGTGTGGGAGCGCGTCATCGTTCAGGGACTGTTAGAACGTGCGTGGCATCTCATGGGAGAGGTCTGACATTGCAAGGAGACCTTCAGCGACGTGTTTGCCAGTCGTCAAACTCCAAAGAGAAAGCCTTAAACAGCTCCCGAGTCACATGCTGTTCACAAGCTTGAACGATGTTCTTCCAATCAAGAGATCAAGGTCATTTACTTATTAAACATATGGTCTACCAAAAAAGGCGCACTCTTCCCAACTCCAAGTATGTGAACAGAAGGAACTGCTAACATCAGACTGTAGAATTCCAATCATTTAGGAATGCCTTTATATCAACCCTTTCTAAAGCTCAAACTACATGCTGAAGCAACGCTTTGCTAATATACTGTTAAGCAGGTTAAATAACTTCTCCATTAGGTAAAGAGAAACCCAAACGTAAAAGAAATAGCATGCTCTGACATAGTTTGGAAAAAAGAAAGAGAAACCTGACCATGAACTCTCTGAAATGCTGCTGAATATCAAGCTCTTAGTGGAAGATTAATCGGAGGAAGACTGGATTTAGAAATATATTCATATATTTAAAGGACAAAATATTCATAGCAAATTATTCCTTTTTGCTGGGCTATCTATATATTACAACCTGATTTCAGTACAGCTTTCAGCCCAAGATTCCTCTCTTTGCTTTGACATACACATTTTGACTGAATTAACTGCAAAATGGTATAGGAATATTTATGGACTGGCGTGTGTGTCTAAGAAATTTCACTCACATTTTTTAAATCAACATACCATTTCATTCAGATCTGGACAGCCCTGTCTGAAATCTACTTAATAAAGATTAATTCAGTTCACAGTGGCAGGCAATGTATTACGCTCTTTTTATTAAACATCCCACTGAAGAAGAGCAAGCTAGAAAGACTTTATATAACTAGATCAGTTAAAGAGATCCCACACAGCATAAAAAAAATAATGATTATACAGCAGGAGCACCCACAAGTGCCTCAGGTGCCGGCTTCAGCTCAAGTGCACACTTTTCCACTGCTGATGTCTCCAGGTTTCTTACCACATTCCCAAATTTTCTGATTAGGACATATGGGGGTTTGTCAAGCTGTCAACAGATCCTTCCACATCTCCACCCTGCCTCATGGAATTCCTGCAAGCAGCAACCTCTAATCACACATACTGTTATGTCTTCCCAATCGGACTATTTTTAAAGCTCTGCATATCAACGGCATCAGGAGATAGTTGTGACTTCCGTTTCTCATTCATCAAATTGTTTCAATAAGAAAAAATTAAAAAGACAAATGACTGAAGGAGGTAAGGAGGGAGAAGAGCCGGGGCGCGTGAGAGGACTTAAAAACCCCACCCCAGCCAAAAACAAAATTAAAAACTGTTGCCTGTTCAGGCAGGAAGTTTTGCATCTTCCTGCTTTTGACAGGCTCCAGAATGCACTTTCTAAAACCTTCTCCTCTTTATGTTCTAAAAAAAAAAAAAAAGAACAGGTAGATAACATTAATTATCCCTAATATCAGTAAATTTTAATTACATAGGCCTTCTCCCCCCACAGTGACCCACTGGGAATGTAGCTGCTTTCAGACCTTGCAGCCCCGCTGCGCTGTGGGCTGTGGGCTGATGCCGTGTGTTTGCAGCAGAGGGGGCCTGAATGCCAAGCGTGGGCACTCGCTGCCGTTCACTTACAAGGTGGAAAACACAGAGATTTTCTCATCCAGAAAATGCTGCAGCTGCTCCCGATGCCGGGGCAACCTGTAACACTGGCAGCGACAACCAGGGGGATAAAAAATTGTTATACTGGGCCAGAAATCGGCGGATTCAGATTCAAATCCTCTTTTCACCTGATGGGATCTGAATTCCAACACCACCTCCTCCAAGAGTGCCATTCTCATCACAAGGTGTAGGCACAGGTACCTGCATCTACTGGAGCAGGGAGTGGAAAAAGAAAGTTACGCTTCCCAAATCAGTGCCTTGTCACAGAGCTCTACCAATTCTTTCTTTATTGGTCTCATCTTTTGAATTTGAGAAAACATAGCTTTCAAAAAAAATTTTTTTAAAGATAAAGAGGAAGTTGGTAAAAATAAAATTAATGTAAACATATTCTACTGACTAGATCAGCACCTCGCAGCCCTGGGTGACCCCTTACCCTTCTGATTCCATCACTGCCCAACTCCAATTCTATCAAACTCAGTCATCAGAATAAGATGATGGACTGAGAGCTTTAAAGCGCTGCAAAGGGTCTGCATTTCCTACTGTAGACCTCATCGCTTTGCAAAGTGGTTCTGTGAGCTCACCTCGGAAAACTTACACCAAGTTTAACGTATCTGGTGTTTTCTTTAACTTTACTGTATATCTTGCAAAGCGCCATGACCCTCAAGGGCTTTCTGTTCTTTCTCATTTACAGAAACAGCTCCAGAGAACATTAGAGTGGAGAGTGCTAGAATGAGGGAGCGCTTCTTCCAGCCACGCTCAGCATCACCACGGATTATTGCACACGTCTGAGACATCCGACCGTCCGGGGTCACCGCCTCCGTCTGCTGTTTCATCAGCAAGTCGGTCCCAAGGTGACAAGCACAACAACTCATTTCAAAAGGAGAGTTAGTCGGGAGAAAATAAAAAAAAGGGTTCGAAATCAGAACCTGGTACAAGTTTTTAGAAGGCACAGGAACAAGTATCAAACTGTCTATATGCCGCTTAACACATTCCCCACTTTACAGAGCAGGGCTTTAGGTGTTTTCCTCATCTGTTTCAAAACACGTTTAGCAGTGTCACAAAGTTCAGCTTTGCAAAAGTGGTTTTACTGGTAGCGAAAATGGGGCATGGAGAAGTATAATGGCTTGTCCAGTTTATCAGGTATAGTCGGTGACAGAGCTAAGAGTGTATCCAGTGTGCCCTGCATTCCTGTCCAGCATCCCGGCTTAAATTGATGTCAGTAAAAGTGGTATGAAACAACTGAAAAGATGAGCCTTATGACCTCTGCAATAATCTCTGCTCCATGGGAAGAGGGAGGCTTGCTGAACCGAAAAGCTGAGCCCTTCCAGGTCCATTGCTGTAGTGTCAGTAACAGTCTCAGCACCTCCGTAACATGGTCGGGCTGCTAATGGGAGACAACACTGCCAGCAGAACTAACGCATTATGGTTGCATGAAAATTTAACAATTCTACAAAATATTTCCATAGAAAATGGTAGCAAACCCTTTTTTATATAATACTTAACCAGAGTTATGATACTCTAAATACAACTACAGATGCAGCCAAGAAATATTTCTTTAAATATTTATATATCTGTAGGTGCCCCACAAATCTGGACATCCTTGGGTTCAGAATCACAGAATCTTCATGGTTGGAAGGGACCTTTGAGATCATTGAGTCCAACCACAGAAAAAAAGCCAACACAAAAACAAACAAACAAAAAAACCCCAAACAAACAGACACAAAGCAACAATCTCAGGCACTAGAGCATGCCCTGAAGTGCCACGTCTACACGTTTCTTAAATCCCTCCAGGGATGGTGACTCCACCACCTCCCTGGGCAGGCTGTTCCAGTGCCTGACCACCCTCTCAGGGAAGTCCTTCTTCCTGATATCTCTTCTAAACCTCCCCTGCCCCAACTTCAGACCATTTCCTCTGCTCCTGTCATTATTCCCTTGGGAGAAGAGGCCAACCCCCACCTCTCTACACCCTTCTTTCAGGGAGTTGTAGAGGGCAATGAGGTCTCCCCTCAGCCTCCTCTTCTCCAAATTAACCATGCCCAGTTCCCTCAGCCTCTCGTTGTACGACTTGTTCTCCAGACCCCTCACCAGCTTGGTGGCTCTCCTCTGGACACCCTCCAGCACTTCAACGTCCTTCTTGTAGTGAGGGGCCCAGAACTGAACACAGCACTCAAGGTGAGGCCCCACCAGTGTTGACTGAAGCCCCCCACCCCATCTGCAATAACTACTGGCTACAGTCTCGATTGAAGCCCCCCAGCCCATCTGCAATAACTACTGGCTACAGTCTCCCTCTCAGAGCATTAACACAAGCTGCAAAACCCAGCTCAGCAGCACAATAAATACGTGGAAGTTCAGTCCACTCAGCCCTGTGCTCCAAGGGGCAGGTTGGAACCAGAAGACTTCATTAAAAGTCCATTTAGCAATATCCACACCACACTGCCATCACAAACCAGGTGCCCTGCTACACCCCGACTCGTGCTGCAAACTGCATGGGCATCTTCTAGAACGTGAGGCAAACTAATCTAGTCTATGGAAAGACCCAAAGGATTAAAATACTTGCATAGTGAACAAATTTCAACTAAGATTTCCACACGTTGTAAAGCAGGAGATATATGGTACAATAAACAATCCCTTACCCGGGATGTGTTGCTGCAGTTAACTTGCTTCTTAAGTGCTGTGCTCTGAAGGGCACTAAATAATCTCTCTTTTCTGACAGTGGCCCACACTAACAAGGAAAATACCAGAGGAACGGCGCCGAAAAGCTGAGTGATTTAGATAGTGATTCAGTGTGACGAGAGCCGCAGTCAAATAATTTTCGCTCCCGGTTGCCTTCTGTGACTATTTGAGACTGAAATTTCTAAAGGTTAAAAGCTTGCACTTGGTGGCACATCCCCGTATCAGCCCAAGTCCCCGGTCCCTGCGCTCACTGGGTGACAAGGACAGGGCTCCCCTTGCAGACCAAGCTGCAGAGGAGCTCCACCGCTGGTGGGTGGCTGTGGCTACCCTGTGCTCACGGTGCTCTTCACCCCATGTCCTCTTCATCACAGGACCATCAGCATCTGCCCAGCTCACCCAGAGCCTCCCCCGTTCTACCATGACTCTTGGAATCAGAGCAGTGCACTAAACCTTTCATCTAATCCTTTCATGTCCTACAAATAGGGCAGGTTGGGTTTCGGTTGGTTTGTTGTGAGGGTTTTTTTCTTGTAGAGTTTCCTCTAAGGCCTCTGAAAACTAATGCACCTGAAAGTAAGTTTTGCATTCCTTTTCTAATGGCATTTTATAGAGAAGATTTGTGAACTGGAAAATTATACATTTGTGTTTGCTTATCACCATATCAATAGGAGGCTAATTTTGTTGTCTTCTCTATGAGGTAATTTGATGAATACGTAACTGGCTTTGACTTGTCTTCCTTCTTAGTATTTTTTGTATTAAAATTTTATGAATCGAAGAGCAATAAGTTTGTATTTGCTTATCTTATTAACGCACATACCAAATCCTGAAGGCATTTTGCCCACTTATGCTAAATTATCCAGGCTGGTTTTTGGCAATATAACTGAGGGATCATGCAGCTCTCCGTTAGTCCCAGCCTCTATTAACGTTCTTATGGTGAACATTAACTTCCCGTCTGTTAGCACACATTTGCTGTTTCAGAAAGGTTTGGTAACTTGTGGACCTTCTCTTGGTGCACTGGCAATTTAGAGGACGTGCCACTTGTTCCAAGGTGATTTCTTGATTACAGTCTATTGATATACCCATGCTTTGGAAGCTTTCTTCATTTTATCTTACTCTCTGATGGGGAAAAGTGGATTTACCAATGAAAAAAGTCATTATAGGACAGCCAGACTTACAAAACTCTTACAAACACACCTTTGACAGGTAACTAACTACAAATGAAGTGTGATCACTTTTACTGCTCCAAGTGGCACCTACTAAAGCTCATTTTTGATAGTGAAATTGTAACATACATAAACAAACTCTCAAAGTTCAAGAGGTAGGAGGCAACTTGAATATGAGTGGCAGAATATAATTAATCACTATCCATACAGACTCCAAGATCATTTTGGCTCTGTTTTAGGACCCTGAGTGAGCACAACAGACAGGCTCAGTCCTCCTGTGGTAAACTCCTTCAAAGACCCAAACTTCAAAGACCCAAACTCCTTCAAAGACCCAAAAAAACCAAAGAGGTGTTTTAATTTTTCTTTGTTTCTCACCATGCAAATTGATTTTAGTTGGCAATAAATTAATTTCATTTTCCCCAAGTGGAGTCTATGAGTCTGTCTTACTCATGATGAGAATTGGTAAGTCTTCACGGAAAGGGTTATCCAGCATTGGAACAGGCTGCCCAGGGAAGTGGTTGAGGCACCATCCCTGGAGGTGTTCAAAAGATGGACTGGCACGGTCCTCAAGAATATGGTTTAGTGATTTTTTTATTGCTTATTTCTTATTTATTTATTTTGTTAGAGTTAGGTTGATGGTTGGACTAGATGATCTTTAAGGTCCCTTCCAACCTCGACTATTCTATGATTCTAAGTCATGTCCCTGTTTGCCTCTTGACCCATGAGGTTTCATAACTGATTTTATCCCCTGTTCTGTTGAGGAGGGGAGATGAGAGGGTGTCTGGGTGGGTGTCTGGAAGCTGGCCCAGGTCAACCCAACACACCCCTTCACAGTGCCAAAGAGGTCCCCAAAGACAGGCTGGGGAGCAGGGCAGCATCCTCTTCCTTCCAGAAGGATGATGATCTTTAACGGTCCCTTCCAACCCAAACTATTCTATTATTCTATAAAACATAGGGTTGCTACGAAGAATCTCACTCACGTGGAAAATTTTGCCACAAAAGGACATATTACGAATTTTAAATGGGGGCTTGCTGTGCCAAATTTACGGTATAGCATAAAGACAGGGGCTGAAGGAAAAATGGCGAAGATATATCTGACAGGAAACAAAAATGCAGAAGGCAACCACTTAATCATGTATTTTTAAGCTGTGTCAAAAATCACAACATCAAAACAGGCTATGCATTTTGCCTTTGGGAACATGAGTAATATTGCTTTACTCTAAACCTTTAGGATGCCCCAGTCACCATAGAGCTGATACAATGCCAGTTGGATGCTTTGTTTCTTTAAAGTTTCTTGAAAAATACCAGACAAAATATGCAGAAAGCTCCTTAAGGCACAAAGGAAAATAGTTGTTTTGCAAATTAGGTTAAGCTGCTAAGGTAAGTTCTGCTTCACAGCTGGGGATAAGGGACTTTTCATAAGGGACTTTTCAAAGATCATGTTTTCCAAACCCAAGGATGGTCCTTGCAGTAAGTCAAGCACAGAAGGTCTGCATGGAGGCACAAGGAGGTTTCCACAGAAACATCAAAAGGAAGCACATAATGAGCAGAAATAGGGTCTGGGCTTCCCAGTACAAGGGAGACAGGGACATACTGGAGTGAGTCCAGACCAGGGTCACAAAGATGATGAAAGGACTAGAGTGCCTCTCACACAAAGAGAGGCTGAGAAAGCTGGGACTGTTTAGCCTGGAGAAGAGAAGGCTCAGGAGGGATCCTATCGACGTGTACAAATACTTCATGGAGGAATAAAGGAGATGAAGCCAGATTCTTCTCAGTGATATCCAATGACAGTAAAAAAGGTAACAGGCACAACATAAAATACAGGAAAGAGCATTTAAACGTAAGAAAAACCTTTTATCCAGAGAATGGTCAAACACTGCACAGGTTGCCCTGAGAGGCTGTGGAGTCTCAAAGCCCAACTGAACAATGTCAAAAGCTACTGGCTCCAGTTGACTCTGCTTTGAGCAGGGGGGTCGGACAAGATGATCTCCAGAGGTGCCTTCCTACCTCAGCAATGCCATGATTCCGTGATCCCATTACCAGCATGCTGTATTAATTTATTTGAGACATCTGCAGCATGTAGACAGGTTTACTCATTATGGGCCATGTTATCACTTTCACAAGGGCAGTAACTATTGGAAACAAAGGAGGGCAGCTGAGAAGAGCCCAAGGGCACTGCACTAGCCTTCACCATTGTGGAGACCTCAAGCCTGCCCAGATTTCATTTTAAATTGCTCCAAAAAAGCATTGCTAAAACAAAAATACACTCCTCAATGGACAATTCTTTTGACTTGTCCCGTTCTCATGATCTTTCCAGAAATTAATAGCCTTCATTTTAACCTTGACTGCACAAGAGAATTGCTCTCTTTGAAGCTGAACTGTTGGAAGTACAAACAGTCCAGAGCATCCACTCCAGCCTTGCCAAATTTGTTGCAGTTTTGTTCTGCAGCTGCCCTGGCTGCACTCTGAGCCACAGTGACCCATGTGGACATGGGAGACTGTATGCACCTGGGAACAGCACATTCTCTGAGACTTGGAAAGATCAATAGTCCCCTGAAAGACAACTGAATGAATAAAAGCAATTTATCAGTAATCATATTACTTTAATTCATACTGACTGCATTACTCAACCGACTGAAACACTGTCCATTCTAACTAGCTATTACACATTTCTTAACTCTTAAAGTGTAAAAGTGAGACAAACCTTTAAAAAGCTTCGAACTGAATTCATGCATCAAATAATCGTCAAACATTTAACCCGTCAACTATCAGATTTCCAAATGTGAATCCTAAAACAAAACCGCCCAGAGGAAGTTTGTTGCTTCAGTGATTTCTTTTTATCAGCTCAGAGCTCTTCCCCAGATCCTTCTCACAGAGGATGTTGAAACTAACAGTGCGGACCCAAAACCTTTTGGGTACACAATAAGCATAAACCCTGTCTCATCAAGAGATGTGAAGTTGACAGAAGCCAACGAGACTGGGAGAGCACGTTAAAGAGAGTGGGCTTTTGGGAAAGGTACACGTAGGTCCTGGAGCTCTGTGCCAGGCAACCAAACCTTGAAGGCATTCATTGGGGACTGCATATCTCACTGTAAACAAAACCCAATCTGCTTTAACATTCAGATTAACAAACCAGCTCACAGGAATAAAAATAAAATAAAAAAAATTTAAAAAACCCAACCAACCAAAACTCTGTGTACGTAAGCATGCGTGCACTTACGTAAGATACATGGAAGAGCAAGGAAAAGATGGACTGGCAGAGGTGGTGGCAGCTCAGCTCAGTGACGTGCAATCAGATGTAGATGTGGGCTCCTGACGCTATAGTAACAAAGTGAGACATAAGATTGACAGCCACTCTTTTAGGCAGAACAGTGAAGCTGGTGCACCTGGCTCCCAGCTCCTAGGGATCCTTCTTGTATCTATTTAAAATAACTGATTTTTTGTGGAAAAATACGTAAAACATCTTCACACATACACAAGCAATTTTTAATCAACTCTGTAATTACCTAGAATTCACTAATCACTGCAGTTTCAGTCCTGCTTTTATTGCTGAAGGTCTTTAATGAGAAAGGGGTCTATAAAGCTCCGAAAGCCATGTAAAGATAAGGGTTCTTCTATTCATTTAAGTGGTGGGTTTCTTTTTCCTTTCAGCTGTATGTCAGGCACACGTTGCTGCAGTATTGGGTCAGTGGGGAACAACACACATTTTCACATTGTCATATTAAGCTGGCTACTTTCTCCTGGCTTGGAATGATCAACTCTGTAAATCTAGTGCTGGAAATCATTATATACTTGGGACAAAGTGATAATACTGCTAGCTGTTAGTAGAGGCTTGCTGTAATCATACAGACTACACAACACAGCTAACATAATTGCATATGAGGAAACATTTCAATAGTATTGTATTTATTAACACATTTGTTCACAAACGTGTGAGTTTTTAGAACAATAAATAAAAGGCTAACAAATGGGAGGGAAGATATCTTCCTGTTTCACGAAGTTTCAGCGGTGCTATAAAGCAACCTTCTTTAAATTATTTAGCTGGGTATATGTTATTCGTATACGTGAACATATTTCGACACCGCTGGGAAACACTCCCCTACCTTAGTGATGCTCCCGAATTGTGAGTGCTTGCTAACCTGGCAGCCTTTGGGACTGGCACTGGAAGACACATCGCCAGTCTGAAAGACACCTCTCGGCCTGTGCGTCTCCCCAACCACTTGAAGAGTCTCATCCATACACCTGAATTCATGTTTCCACGTTGTAAGCTATCAAAGCTTCCAAATGGCTATTTAACTAAGACAAAAGGCTTACATGGACTAAATCAAGTGTTTAATCATATGAGTGCTTGCATACTTTGCTACGTCCTTGTCCTTCGCTCACAAGGACTTTACAGAAAACAAAGCCCACGACTGTCCAAATGTCAACGACCACAACATACTTAGGAGGACGAAAAGCTGCAATTCCATGGAGGATTTAATCATCAACATGTCTCTGTGCTCCTCATTTCACTCAGAAAAACAGATCCTGACAGAGCCAGGTCTCCGGGATTCTGTTTCTCCAGTCAACCTATGCCATGCAAAGAGTGCAACTGCAGAGTAGAAATCCATGCTTTACTGGCATGATGCTAAAATATTTAGTGAATTTTCCAATATCCCAGTTCTTTAGGAACCTGCATCCTGCCCTCCAGCAGACTGGGCAGGACCTCTGCAGGCTGGGGCAGAGAGCCTTCCTCACCACATGTGAGAGCGGTGAGGTTTCCAAAGGAGGAGGGGAAGATGCTATCTTGGGTCCCTTTGCACATTAGGGCATTTTCTTTGTTCACAGTGCATTCATGCCCACTACTTTCTACTTCTTACAGTAGAGCGGGTCTCCTAATTGACTCCATAACCATTTTAAACCCAATAATACCCAGGCTATTTCACTTGCCTCTTCCTACAAGCCATTCCATGCACTGCAGCAAGACCCGAAAGTGGTTTGCTGTTGTCATCCAGACTGATGTATATTGAGATTTCCAACTTCTGAAGAATTCAGCCACCACAGATGCATACAAAATCTGTTTTGAAGCTCCCTAAGACATATGGCAATGGAAAGCAATGTTTCAAACACAAATTTTAGGGGGTCTGCTGATAACATTTAGTTTCACGTTGAGTTTGTGTGTGGTATGAATTCAAGCCAAAAACCTTTGGACAAGAGCACACTATGGATGTAGCATTCTATATTAATTTTTCATTTCCCCTTAATCCTGACTTAAAAGCTAGGTTCCTGCCTGTTTTTCAGGTGGACTTCAGTATAACCTACACAGCTTCTGACCTTGTAGAAGCCAAATCACATGTGTACCTCTGTAGCTTCACGCAGCTTCCACACCTCTCTTTCCACACACTGCCTTTCAGCTCTAGACGACATTATCTAAATTGGTGTTTTGACTCACTCTCTGGGTTTGGACTTCCCTTGCATCCCTTTGTCAGAAATGAGATTTCACAAGCAAGACGCCTGCAAATAACACCTGTGCCCTGCACAACACCCAAGGAGCCTGAGCAGACCTTTCTGCAAAGCTAATAAGATTTTCCAGTTAATGCCTGAGCCCTTTGTGACCACCAACTACTTAATGTAAAACAGAGGCATTTTAGAAGGATTACTAAATCAATCATTTTTATTTTGCGACAGCACAAGTGATGCTGATGTAAGACAGACATGGAGATGCTATTCCCTTTCTCACACGTGACTATTACGGATTCCTGAGAAAGAGGACTTTCTTGGCTAGGAAATAGTTAGCTCTTTCTGAAAGCCTTGTCTGAATAGGTGATTCTCAAGGCTTGACAGCCTGCTGATTCAGTGCAACGTGAAGTCTCAGTGGAGTCTATAGCATGGCACAGGACAGCTCTGCAATCAAAATTGCCTTTACAAAGCAAAATGGAGGTAACAAATTGATACAGCTGCATATAGATTTGTCTCCTAATCTGTCACAGGTTTAAAAATAAAAGTGGATTCTATTTTGCTTTACTGTCAACACTTCAGATACAGAATAACACCGCTGTTAGTAATGTGTTGTACTTAATGGGCCTTACTCTCTCTCCTGTGCCGCAGTAAACCCTCTCGCTATTACCTATCCATGCAGACTCCTCAGTACC
This sequence comes from Calidris pugnax, assembly GCF_001431845.1. NCBI lineage: Eukaryota > Metazoa > Chordata > Aves > Charadriiformes > Scolopacidae > Calidris > Calidris pugnax. Next base: position 2,515,686 of record NW_015092359.1, read on the forward strand.
ACTATGGGCCTCCAGGCAATGCTACCAGATAAAAAAACCCCAGGCAGTAATAGCTCCATAAAGCCTCCTTCCTGAGAGATCATCTTTTAGAATCAACTCTTGAATTAACATTCCTTCAGGAGTCAGCACCAGCCATTCAACACCTCTCACCTTTCCAGTGAATAAATAGAAACTAAACCTTTCCTTTTGCAGGACGGTAATTATTAGGATGCAGTGTCCCAGAGCTCTGCTGCACAGCCACAGTGGTTGTTGAAGTACGTTGTGAGGTATCCTACAAGCTATCTCTCAGCCTTTTCAAGGCAAAGAAAATGACTATTCCAATAATACTTCTGAAAATCTTTCTGTAAAGAGGTAACTTTGAAGGACGTTGCTATTTAAGATTCCACAAGCAATATGCTTATTTTTTTTTTCCTTTATGAAAGTCTTTCCGTTACATAGAGTCCTAAGGAGTTGTCCCGGTAGCAGCTGGAAGCAATGCTCTCCTCTGGATTTCAGGCTGATGGAGAAGATAATGCTATTCACCAATATCCCAATTATATGGCAGCCTGAATACAGACTTTGGAAATCTACATACTTCATTGTATTCAGACACAAATTTCCACCCCATATCCCCCTGTTGCTGCCTTTGTGCACAGGAAGAAAATAAGAAGTCAGAAAGCCCAATAGCATCTTAGCTGATCCAGCAGCCTCACGTACCATTTCTGAACACATGTATGGAGTCCAATATGTCCAAGTGTATACATTACACACTGGTGGAGGGGGAAACTCTAGACTGCACACTCAGTGAATACATTTGCACCGTAGACACAATTTATTCAGAGTCTGCACTCTGAATACACAGAGGCTAAATGCACCAGTGGATGTGTAGAACAAGCCAAGAGATGGCCTGGAATAAACCTTGAGAAGCTACAGCACAAAATGAATCACAGATTGCTGAAGCTTAAAGGCAACAGGGAAAAGCTCTACATAAAGATAATAATAAAGACTGAAAGAAATAGGAGACGGATAACGACAGATACAGAGAAGGCTGAAGTATTCAATACCTTCTATGCTTCTTTGTAGAAAACATTCAAAATGCTTAGCACAATTAACTCAAGCAAGAGAAAAGCAGCACAGGCGAAAGAGGAGACGGATAACAACAGATACAGAGAAGGCTGAAGTATTCAAAACCTTCTATGCTTCTGTCTTTGTAGAAAACATTCAAAATGTTTAGCACAATTAGCTCAAGCAAGAGAAAAGCAGCACAGGCGAAAGCAGGGATACAGCAGGGTATTTAAAGAAGTCAGATGAATTCAAATTTGCAGGGCCTGCTGAAACTCACCCTGGAGTGCTTAAAGAACCAACTAGAGCAATCTCCAAACCATTAGTGATTATCTTCAAGAACTTATGGAGAACGGTGAGTTCCCAGAGGCCTGAGGAAAGACAAATAAGTGAGAGGCTTTTAAAAGTGGAAAAGAAGAACCTGGGGATTTGTAGACAAGGTTGCATTGCACTGACACCTGGAAAGATACTGGAGCAAATTATTAATAATCAGTTTTTAATCCCCTCAAGCATAATAAGCTGAAAAGAAACAGACAATTTAGATTTGTCAAGAGCAGATCACATCAGACCAGACTCATTAACTTCTCTGACAGTATAACTGGCTTTGCGGAGCGTGGAGAAGCCGTAGATGTGATGGATTTTGACTTTTGTAAGGCTTTTGGGAGCATGTATCGTGGTGTTCTCCTGTGTGAAGGAGGGAAAGAGTCATTAGATTAGTCTAAGGTGGGTACATTATCCTCTGTACTCAAAATTATCAACTGTTTGCTATCACTTTGGGAGGGCATTTCAAGAAAGTTTAGCTGAGGCTTGGTTCTGTTTAATCATCTCACTAACGACGTGCACGACGGAGTAGAGAATCCAGCTATAAAACCAGTGGGCAACAGCAAGCTGGTTGAAAGCCCTCTGGATGAAAAGCTGACAGTCAGTAATGATCCTGATCAAGTGGAGAAATGGTTTGAAATCAATAGGATGAAATTCAATACAGACTGCAAAGTGGATGTAGGAAGGAAGTCAGAATGCACAAACACAAAATGTGCAATAACTGGCAAAGGCTTTAACAGACTCTGGGCTAAGTGAGAGTAAACAACGTGCTCCAAAAACAGCAAGTGTCTTCCTGAGATGCACTAACAGGAGCGTCGCGAGCACAACAAGGTCAGTCTTTATTCCACTCGACTTGTCTCAGTACAGACACAGCCTCACTGAAGTACTTTGTCCCATTCTCCTCCACACTGCAGGAAAGATGTAAACAAACTGGAAAGATCCCAAAGAAGGGGAAAAATAATACGAGATTTAAAAAACGTGACTTACCAAGGTGAAAGGAACTGATAGAGAAGACTAAGGAAGAACATGCTTAATTTCCTTCACTATAAAAAGTCATTATAAACTTGATGGTTATCTATAGTTCTCTGCATTTGCCTGTGAAGTACAGAATTTTAGCAAGAAAAAAAAATAGGCTAGATATGAGGTGGGACTTCATAATTATAATGTGAAATAAGCATAAGAGCAGGTTATGGGTAGAGAGGTTGTGGTAGATCCACCACAGAAGGGTTTTAAAGGTGCATTAAAGAAACACCTGCCAGTGAACATTTGGACAAAAGACAGACTAGATGTGCCACTGAGGTCCTTACATTTCTGTGTGGCTGACCCACGAATCCCCATGAACCCCGTCCTTGGCAGAGGCACAGATGGCACTCCACATATGGCAGTCTCAGGTCACCCTCTCATCTCCAAAATACAGGCACCTTGTTTTCTGGGACTAGGAGCTTGGGCGAACTCCACCAAAGTCAGGAGAGAAAAGGATAGTAACACATCTTCTGGAACATAAAGCCTATTCACATTCAGAGTGATGCAAACACGACACTTGGTTGTTTTCCTCCTAAACTCTCTAAGCTTTTGGTTGGTTTTGGTTTTTGCCTCACTGGTGTCCTTTGACAATCTTAGTGCTGCTCCCGAATCTGAATTGTTAAGACATGCTAAATTACTGTGGCCTCCACCGTTCCAAACGTCTAAATGATGCAAAATTAAAGCTATGCCATACACCAAACTGCACTGCTGTGCTTTGAGGAAAAAATATACCCACGTAGCCCTTTGCTTTAGTTGTATCCGTTTGGTTAAGCACATCTGCTACGGAAATTATCACAGGAGATGGGCAATTTTCATCTTACCAAAGATCTTAAAAAAGCAGTCGAGTGCTGCCCCACTAACAGCCTCTCTTTAACCACTACTCCTTACTCTATTTAGAGGATCTAAACTTTTCTAGGGTGAGATGAACCTAGGCAAACATTACTTCATCCACCTCCTTAGCCTGCTCTGAAAAGCTGATGGTTTTTAACCACTTCCTTGCCATTCAGGCTTCTTACAGGCTAGACTAGCAAGATAATATTTTCTTCCCAAGCAGTTGCATCTCTTTCTCATGCTGCTGCATCCTCTAAACTGCTGCAACACGGTATTAGTGGAAATTGTTACCATTATGTCTGGGCAATCAACTGCTTATGATTCTCTGGCTGGAAACTAATGCTGTATTCATAAGGGCTAACAGTTAACAATGATATTTTATTAAAGGCTAGGCTCAAGGATTGGCAGCTTACTCTGCTGTTGTTATGCAAGACCAACCTTCCCAATTAAAGCTCTGTTAAATCTAGCAGATTTGCCTCATGTCTGTCATTTGTGGCTACCACTAAAACATCCTTTCTCTTGTTTTGGGTTGTTATCCGCTCATAGATTATAAGGTAAATTCTGCCTTGGAGACAAAACCACATATGAGCAGCTGAAGACAGAATTTGGACCTCTCTTTTCAATCTGCCCCAAACCAGATTGTTTACTTGATTGACACTTCGTGAATTTTATTAATTACACAGTAGTTCCTCAGTCCTATTTTCTGAGCTGTGAACTGCATTTTGTATTATTTTTTTCCTCCTTTCGTATTTTTCCCTATTGCAGAGTCTTATTGTTATCTGAATTTTCTGCTGCTGCTCTGTTTCCTTTTCAAACTCATTTTTGATATGTAGCCAGCAGCAATGAACCAGCACTTTGGTTAATTTTTGAGTAGAAGTCTGCAGCTGGTGTAAATTAGCGTTATTCCATTATTAATCAGAAGAGCTTCACTGTGGAGATATTTGACATTACCTATCTGATGCTGTATGAGTAGATGAATTTTTGCTATCTGGAGAGCTCACCTCTTGTTTGGGGCATGATGCAATCCCTTGTTCCTACCACGCTGCTCTTTATAATCAAAGTTGAATCCGTGAGAAGCAGTTCTAACACCAGACCACATTTACTCTTAATTCAGATCAGCGTGAGTAGACTAGAGCCACATTTTGTCATTTTATCTGACTCTCAGAGCGATGCAGAGTTGGAACAAGGGCAGTGCTCCAGCCTATACCTACTTCCATCCCCACCTCTCCTTTCCTGAAACTAGCTGACTTCTGGGAAAATCACTTGAATCCATGCCACAAAGTGACAATAAAGAAAGAAACAAACACAAGACTTTCTGCTGTATATCCCCGTGCCACTAACACTTTATTTCATATTTTGTCTTTGCATACTTCCAGAAAGAACCAAACCAAGAATGATGGAGGCTTTGTTGCCTGGTCTGAGAACAGGGCAGTTCAGCGGTGATAATGTAAAATAATTACAAGTGACCATCTGGTAGAGCACTTGTTTAGATAAACTTAATTGAAGCTGCAGGCAAACAGTACTACATACTGGGATTGCTGCTTCAACACACCACGCTACCACCTTTGCCAGAAAAACCTGCGGGGCATTTAGCATCTCAGGAAAAAGCAAACCTCTACAAGACAAAGGCATGTGAATCCTGCAGAAATCAGAAACGCAGAGGAAGATATGAAATGGAGGGGATAAAACTCTTCCCCCACCCCGAAACGTAAAGCTGCAGATGTAGCACTTCATTGCTGGGGGAGCTGTGCTTTGGAGTAGCACTTAACTTCAAGTGAAGCAGATTTGACTCTGACCCTACAGCGAGTCTTTCCACCTCTCACTGGGACTTCCTCTGTAAGATGGGGAAAATGATGGCAACGTTTTGCTTATAAAATCTATAAACGTAAATGACTATAATAATTTTTCTGACTTAGAAGTACTACAGCTTGCCAGTTTGCACGGTGGAAATAATATTCAGAGCCCCTCATTAATCAGAGCAAGAAAATCTTCTTGCTGGGTATAGAATCATAGAATGGTTTGGGTTGGAAGGGACCTTAAAGATCATCCAGTTCCAACCCCCCTGCCCTGGGCAGGGACACCTCCCACCAGACCAGGTTGCTCCAAGCCCCATCCAGCCTGGCCTTGAACCCCTCCAGGGATGGGGCAGCCACAGCTTCTCTGGGCAACCTCTTCCAGTGCCTCACCACCCTCACAGGAAAGAATGTCTTCTTAATATCTCATCTAAATCTCCCCTCTTTCGGCTTAAAACCATTACCCCTTGTCCTATTGCTCCACTCCCTGATACAGAAGTACACGCACGGCTGGGCTGGGCTGTGTCCTCTCCCTTAAAACCCTAGGAAAGGCCATATCTTTAGGATTTTTATGAGATGACTGCACAGCTTGCTTAGCAGCGCTGGAGCTATCAGGAGGACTCAGTGCACGTTTTCTCACCCAGCTCTGCGTGCACAGATGGGTCAGGTCAGGAGAGCATAGGGGGGATGTACTGTCACCTCTGCCACTGCCCCGCTGCTGCTCCACACAGCAAAAAAGGGGGTCTCTTCACCTGGCATGCACTCAGTGAGATGAGTAACTCACTATTATTTTGGTCACCTCCTTTGACAGGCTTTTCATCTACTTTTGAACTCAGCATTACAGTCACTGCTTTTCAAGACAGAGAAAAGACGCGTTATTTCAAATGCTGAGTGTGCAAAAATAGCCCCAAAGTCTCCCTTTACACAGAAGGTAGGCTGCAGTTCTCTGTTGCACAAATAAGAAAACACCACAGGAAATATATCTCCACCAAAGCTTAACTCCTACACGGGTAACGTTTGCTTGCAGCATCCCCAGAAAGACACAGGGAGGGAAGAAGTGCTGACTTACAGATACACACTCGCCTCTCCTGGATTTTTAACCAGCCCTCCCTGCTTCTGCCCAGGCAGCGCCGGGCACACACAGCCCCTCAGCTGCAGTTTTCAAGATGCAAACCCCTGGCAACATTTCTAAATAGCCTCCACACTGCCCAACAACCGTAGACCAAGCCAATACCCATCAATACTTCTGCTCCCACCATCTGTGAGGGCAAAACTGCAACTTCCAATCCATACGCCGGTGCTCTCTTGGCCACAGGTGACGTGCTGTACGCGCAGGAGATAGTGGCACAGATGTCAGCACCCACAGAAAACTAGCAGAAATATTTGCACATCTGAAAATAAACAGCCTCCCATCATAGAAATGCTGCCTTTGAATTCACTGCCAAAGATTAGAAGAGGTTATGAGGGTGAGAATTCACCCATCAGCGACTCTGCTTCTTGAGCAGCTTCACATCCCCAGGTCCCAAACTGCATTGTGCCACCAACCCTAAGACCAGCATAACTGCTCCCGATTTATTTGGCAGAGCTATTTTATTTGAGTTTTAGTTTTTGGGGGTTTTTGGTTTGGTTTTTTTTTTGGGGGGGGGGAGGGTGTGAACCCAAAAGCTTATTTTTAAAACACAAGAAGGATTTTCAAAAAGAAACCCACTTTTTCCGTAAGTAAGCAAGTCAGAGCAGGGATGAACAGCTTACCAGCATGGACCATTAAGTTCAATGGAGCATTCAGACTGGTTAGATCAGCTTACAAGCCACCACAAATTAGCTGCTTTGTATTATGCAGGTAAAGGATTTGATCGAGTACATACAACTAATCTTTGATGGTTTTATAAAAAAAAAAAAACACAACTCCTAAATGACATCAAGATTGCCACTTAGAAAATTCTGATAACCTTTCCATTTTTCCTTCCAGAGTTGAGAGGTTTGAGTTATGGATTGCCAGGAAAAAGTATCTCCCTAAAGGATGACAAATTAAAAGCCACACAGATAGTCAAGCAGGGCTGCTATTCAAAATCCCACTGAGTCAAAAGACTTACACTTTTTTAAGGATTTTTTAAGAATGGCAGTCAATATAATTTGCATGGAAGATCAAAACCTTGCAAATATTTTTATATATATATATCTTTATTTTCTAAGATGCTCCTATCCTTGATATTTTAATGGAAATGCTGAGTTAACTAAAGATACTTAGCACTGAAGCTACACATCTCAGTGAAAAACATCTAAGAGCTTGAGGTCAGGCTTCTGCCTGACAATTGCTTACAAGGAAACAGCTCACCTGAAGGAAGCCTCTGGAAGCCCACAGGATCATGCGAGGATGATTTCCCAGAGCTGCTTTCTGTGGTCATAGCCAGAAGGAGGATGGGGCTGACAGTGAGTGTGTGGTGGCAGGTTTTGGGCAGGGGGTGGACATCACAGTACCCTGAGGCCGTTCCTTGGAGGTGTGTGTGAAGCCACGCACCCGTTCCCACACCACACCGCCTGCAGAGCACAGCCAGCTCCTTACACAGACTGCCTCCAAATGGCTTTCCCTGCTGAAAACAGGTAAAGAATGTTTTTTTCTTGACAAAACCAGTTGTTCTGGTCCTAACTTTGGCCTTTTCTGACACACCAGAGCTGGCAGCTCAGACACAGTGTTTGGCACTAAACTGTAGACAGAGCAGCTGAACCAAGCACAACCTAAACAGCTCCTAACAAGGAAAACACAGTTGATGACTCATCTCTGATTGAATTTTAATACAGAAACTCTAAAACTCTGAGTTCCTGTATTAAAATGCAATCTTCAGTTCTTATTAAAAGCGAACGCCTGTCAAGCCCAGTACAACACAGCCACAACCCACTGAGCCTGTGCACATCGCCCTGGTGGCCTCTGGTTTTGTGGGTTTTTACATTCCTCAACCAAAAAACATATTTTGAGCTTCTGAAACTAAGTGTAGTAATAACGTTCAAAGCGGTGTACGCTCCTGTACCAACTTATCCATGTGTAGGATCCTAGAAGCACAACCTTTACAGTATTTCAGAAGGACTCATCTGCTGTCAAAGCACTGCTGCTCTCCCACCAAGCTGGGAACTCAACATCCACAGATGCTAAAATGAAGCTTCAAAATTGTATTGCTAAGGGTTCAAAAATACCTCATTGTCCATCTCCCTTCAACATATGCCAAGCTGTGAACAAGAGGAAAGATGCCATGAGTGTCAACTGCGGTGGACCTGTTACTTAAGAAGTGAACTGCAGCTGTCAACTTACTTCTCTCAGTCTTTTCCAAGTCAATTTTGTCACAGCTGAACATGTTAAAATAAAAGAAAACATCCCACCCCCTCCACCTTCCCACCCCCCCAAAAAAAAGAAAGAAGAAGGAGGAATAAACTATCTCTATCTAATTCTTCTCTAAAGACCTGATCAGTCTCACTGCTGCTCTCCATGGGATTTGGACCACAACATTCCATAATAAACTCACAGGAGAGTTTATATTTTAAAGGAAAAACAAATAGGTGATATTTATAATTTTTAAATTGTTTCCATTCTTTTATTATATTTATATCATTCTTTTATATTATGTCCGTTATTTTATATTAGATTATATGGGTATAATATAAACATGGCTAAAATATGAGAAACTGCTCACCCACACAAATAAGCTCAGCCTAAGCACATACAATAATTTAAAACTAAATCTTTCTAGGAATCGGATAATACAATCAGTTCAGTAAAACGCCTTTGTGCAATGACTGTGTGCTGAAGGAATAGTGTGTACAGTCAATAAAAGACACAATCAAGGCAAAATTTATCCTAGAGCTTTAAATCACCTTGAAATGGTTTTGTCTGAAGCATCAGCTCTTTTTTAGGAATGGAATATTTTGGGTCTTATTTTTTTATATATAACTATTTTATGTTTATATGTAGGAAAATAAACACTTCAGAAGTATGCTCCTCACATAAACAGCAGAAAAAAGATAAATAACTTAATTGATCCACTTCTTCATTGAGCTACATGCCACACTCACTCTTTAAAAGCAATTACATTATGTGTGCCAAAATTTATGGATGGTGCAGCATTCTCCAAAATGGCAAGGGATACCATATGCATCTCGTTTCAGAAATGGAACAGCTCTCACTCTTTTCAATAAGGCAAAGAAAGGAAATGAAATGTTGACACACAAATGTCTTCCCTTGAAATCTATTTTATGTGAATTACTTGAGGCGTAGCTCTATATACAATACCTGGCAAAGGATTTCTCACAAATAACCTGTAATCTTTCACTATATCATCAAGGGGATAGTTTAATAAGAAGAAGCTGTTAATGTGTGTATTTCAATGGCAGCACGCTAAATGAGACGCAGATACATTACTATCAATGCACATTAAACACCTGATACTAAAGCCCCAGGTCATGAGGACATATTTGTTTTGAGTAGTTTAAAAAATAGGTATCAGAAGTTTCCTATCAGGTTTCCAAAACTATGAAGGAAAATAAGGGCTGGGTGTAAGCCCTCACAGAATTTAAAAGCTGACAGTACTTAGTGCTGCTCTCAATGGCAATGCAGGCTCAACGGGGAGAGAAATCTGTGCAATTCTTTCACTCAGCTGAAGAGTCACCGTTTAAGACTTGGCTACGCTGACACCACCCCACAATTTAACTACACGGAGATGCTCCATCCTGCTCTTGAAAGATGTTCATTACCCTGTGTGTGAATAAAAGGAGTTTTAGAGGAATCCAGTATTACGTTATCTAACTCTTTTGAAATTCCGTTGGAGAGAAACAACAAGTCCTTTAGGTCCACTTTGCTGAGAACAAGAAAAACCCTTTTCATGCACAGCTATTTATTAAGAATAATTTGTATGAGTAGAACTTGTAAAAAAAATCCTAGCTGACGTTAAAGCATCAAACTGGCAATTGAAATTGAGTTTCTACATCAAGCACACAGCGCTTGAGTATCAAAGGTATCACTTTTATAATCAACTAATGTAATTACATATGTATATTATGTAATAATGTAATTACATATGTATATTACATACATGCTTTGCATGCAATGGTGATGATGCAGTGTATTAAGATGCTATATTTAGACACGTCATCAGCCTTTGTGCAGTACAACTATCTGGACACATCCCTAATTTTCTCACTTGCATAATGTTTCATTAAAATTAATAGTTTATAAAGGACATTGATTAGAGTTCCCTGGATCTGAATCATGGGAAAAAAATCACAATCAGGAAGTGCTACAACTGAGAAAAAAGAAAAAACACATAGAAAAGCAATCGTGGTAGAATTTCCATCAGTTTGTATTCTTCAAGTTTGACTGCACATATCAGCGAGACTGTGAAAATCCAGCTTTCAACTCCTATTTGTTCATGACACATTGTGAAGACCATGTGGTAACTGGAAGGAAGGAGAAAAGACTCTCACCTCAGTGAAAAAGTCTGCTGTCGCTATGAGATGCTGACATCCATCCTCGTGACAGCAAAGACCTTCCAGGATTTGGTTTGCTGGTAAGCTTTCCCCTGTTCCCTTTACCACCTTGGCTCTGTGCTTTTGCACTGAGCCACCAAAAATAATGTGATATATAACACAGAAAGCTTTGTGGTGAAACAAGAATACTCAATAAATCTATGACACAGTCCTCATGGATAGTACTGACAAAGACTGATTTTCAGAAAGCCAAGAAGGACAGCTCTTTAGTGACCCAAATGAGAGTGCTGGTTGCTCCTGCTAATGCAAATCACACGTGCTGGTCATCCTGCTGCAGGTCCAAGGCAAAAATGCAATGGTGCAGAAAGCAGATTTGGGTAAGTCCTTCCATATGTGGTAGACAGAAAACTAAAAGAAGAGCTCCAGTATCCGAGTCCCACTTTTCAATACTTCTGGCAACCTCATGCCACCACCTATGGTATCGGGTTGATAAACAAGCTCAACAGAGAAAATTGAGATCCTGCACAAACATAATCTGCTCCATATTTCTGGGCATCACTCAATGCCAGGTTGTGCTTGGAAAGACAGTGGCTTATGATAGCTTCTAGTAGGGAGAACCACAGCACGTTCCTGTACCCTGCCTACGTCCAACTCAGACTGAAGAGAGCCTGCAATACAGCACAAAATATGGTGACCTGTACCTCCAACAACAGCTCTAAGCCTGTGCCTAAGTAATACTTCTGAAAAAAAACCCAACAAACTAAGAAGAAAAGTGGGCAAATCTAGATTTAAAACCAGGCTTTTATCCCTGTTTGACTGACAGGGCAGACAAACCCCAAGGATATTCCCTACACAAGCCAAATGAAACAGAAATAAAGGATGGGAAAGGTCAGCGCAGTGGCACGTGTAATACACATGAGTAGTAAATGAGTAATATATGCTTCAAAAAGACTGCATTGCAGATACTAGTATTCACACACAAAGCCATAGAACAGAATTTAGCCCCATACTGAGCATTTTGGGAAAACAGTCAGTGCCTCTCAGAACTGCAGAACGACTGCGTGCAGCAAGCTCAGATGATGGATCTATATATTAGTAGTTACCTGCTGCTGTAGGGCATAGCAGTCCCACTAAATACTGAGCCATAAATTGACTTTTCCAGTGCTAAGTAGCAGTAGTATTTAAGAATTAATAATTCATTATTAATTACTAATTTTATTACCTATAATGTAATTGGGCTCTTGAATATTTATTTCCCTACAAATACTTCACCATCTTTTTTTCCTTCTTTAATCTTAGCACTCCTACAGTGATTATATGTCTTTTTGTTATGCTAAAAATGTTCTTCTGGTTTGAAACATTCACCTCAAATAGCCATGTACTCTTCCTATTATTTTCCCTTTGTGCAAAGCAATGCAAAAATGGATACTCATTTTCACTTCAGTGGGAGCTTCTAGCTTCTAACCCCTCTGTGAGTTTTACTGAAATGTTTCATGTCTGAGCACCTAAAAAGTAGGGCATCCAGAATCAGTGGCCCCTTTGGAACACGTAGCTCATTATTTCATCTTAACCATCTCACTTTCCAGTCCTCAGTCAGACTCCTCCTCCCGGGTCAGTATCTGCTCTCTGCGCCACTGGCAGCATTAGAGCTCTGACCAAGGGCACAGCTGTGTCGAAAAAGACTTAATTATCTCCTCATAAAACCAGGGCTACAGATGCTGCACGAAGCTTTTGTCCAGTGGTTACCCAGCCTGAGGCTCCCCAAGAGGGGGTGGAGCTCTTTCCACCCCAACTTACCCAATTTGAGGTCTTCTCCCAGCCCCAAGCGATGACGGTCCCCTCACTGGCTCGCCGTGCTGACCAGTATCACCCATTTGCTACTCTACCACTACCACAGGAATCAAGGCACCAAGGAACCAGTGTTACAGCCTCTACCTCAAAGAAAATCAGACTTAACAGAGGAACTTGGAACAATAAGGTCCTCATCCACCTCCCTTCCCACCTCTCTGTTACCCAGGAAGGGTTGTTGGCATTAGAAGCATGTAAGACTTATGGTCTCCCATCACTCCCATCTCACCCTACTCCACTTTCAATCCTCTGCTTTTCTTCAGCATTTGCTTTTGCACCTTCTTCTTGCACACACTCTCCATCAGAGTTGGTGTCTTCCATCCTACCTTCACGAGCAAGGCCCTGAGACCATTCTAAAGTGCCCCGTGTTACCCTGACACAAACAGCAATACACCACGAGAGCTGGACCATCTCCTTCACAACTTTTGGAACTACTTTTATCTTGCAGATATACTTTCCATCTAGTCACCTTTCCTAACTGCCCAGTACCACATTTAACATATACTCACTAATACAGTAAGTCTCTAAAATTATGGTACATCTTGTGCCAAACTTGAAGATATAACCTGACATACCACTCTGGCCTAGCAACCCCCTATGTAATTCTCAGGGTGTAAGCACTTACACAAATCAAAACAGTAAAAGGAATCCTTTATTATACTAAAAATGTGGAACTCATTGCCCTGGGGTTTAAAAAAAAAGCAGGGTTTCAAAAAGGGTTTTGTAGACAGTAAGGAAAAAAAATATAACGCATATAATGGTGAATACTGACTTGTATCAATCTTAAAACGCAACAAAAGCTTGGCTTCTAACTCATGAGAGCTGCACAGGCATTAACTGGGTCTAACTTACCATCCCAAAAACAAATTGGCACCAAAGAGGATGCTTAGATCAGTGGCCTAATACACAGCCACTGTCTGTGGCCATGTCAGTGCCAAGCTTTGCCCAAAACGGAAGAGAAAGGGGTGGAAGAGAGGTGCTCACAGAGATCTCCTGATTAAATCACCCAAGAGGGGTTCCTTCCAGGCTCTGGAACACACACTGTAAAATGGCAAATTAATAATGTGGTAGCAATATCTTTCTACTTCTGCAGTCTTGCAAAGGTGTGTTGTTTAATATACATGAAATGATGGCCTCTGCAACCCTGAGAAATGCCAAAGAAAAGCTAACTAAAAAAAAAAAGTAGTCCATAATCTCTATTTAAATTACCTCAGTGCATTTGCTACGACTTTATAAGAGTTTACACATTTGATTAATCCAAAATAATTCACTTACTATGATTTAATGGGTTTCACTCCTCACCTGTGCAGAATTTCCATGCTACAGGTAAATATGCCCAAGAAAGAGTCCAGATTAGTCCCTGGGATTTCATCTGCCCTTTCTGAGATTGAGTGTGGAAGCTTCTGAAATAGCAAGTTCTTGCAGAATAGATTGTTGTGCATCAGTAAATGCAAAAGAGGTCCTGATTCTGTCAACACATCTGTTCAAGCTAGAAGGAACTCCAAAATAAAACAGTTTAGAGACCGGAAACAGAATCCTCTTGATATTATTCATATTGTTCTCGTTACAGAGATCTGATACTGATTATGAAACAGATGTTACAGTTTATGGCACAGGATCTGCCATGACTCTCACCCTGTTTCTGTGGCATAAGCTCATGTCTTTACATTTTCTTTCACATAAGGGGAGAAGTTCCCACAAACTTTGTTCATTTCTTCTTCTTTTGCTTTTCTTTTCACTGTGTTCTGCTCCCATTTCTGTCTTCACTTACCTCCCACATGCAATGCATTTCTATCAAAAGATTTTAAAATTCAGTATTTTTATTTCTCATAAAATAAAGAGGAAGGTAAAGAACATCATCACAGTGAAAAAAAAGTATCTGACAGAACTCACGTATTTTTTTCATTTCTTCTCTATTTTTCCTTAACAGGGAAGAGCTGGTACCCCATACAGTAACCACTACTAATCACAGGGGTATTGATTCGGTCTGTGAAAATGTTCTGCAATGAGAAATTTACCTTTTGACCATCAGTCTCTGCAATTCTTTTGTGATGAGCAAGAAAATACTTAAGAGTTCCCAGCCCTAAAAGCATTTATGTGGAAACAGCACAAGGAAAGAAAAGGTAGAGAAGACTCCTTCTAATCCTGTCTTTTGCTTTTGCAGTAGGCACCTTCCCTCCCTTGATCTTTCCATCACTTCTAGGTGGGATTTATCATCTCTGCTACTGTCACAGGTTTGTTTATGCCACCTCTTCATGCAAATTTCTCACAAATTATTCTCAAGAACAACTTGTGAATTTGCTAAATAATGAAGTCAGAATGCCTGTAGTTGCAAATGTCTACAAAAGCTGTGAAGGCTGAGGGAGAGTGGTGAGAACCTCCTACTAACCATCCTCACTGGAGGCAGCAGCAACCGGGGTTCCCAGGTGCCGGCTCTGTGCAGAGCACTTCTGCTTCTGTGGCCATTTGGGCCCAGTGGGCTTGGAACCACCAAGGGTCAGGCTCGTAGCTCAGTCAACAAGCTGGGTCTGCCCCCTGGCCACAGACCCCAGCCCCTTGGAGTCTGAATTCAGACAGTCCTCCTGTCATCTACAGGCAGCATCAGCTTGTGGAAAGAGGGGCTACACCTAAAATGCTAAATTAAAGGTATCTAAAGAAGTCTGACCAAAGAGGTGGTAGAGTCTCCATCTCTGGAAGTATCTAAAGAAGGCTGCCCAAAGAGGTGGTAGAGTCTCCCATCTCTGGAGATATTCAAAACCTGCCTGGACATGTTCACAGAATCACAGAATCTTAGTGGTTGGAAGGGACCTCCGAGATCATTGAGTCCAACCACATTAAAAAAAAAAACAAAAAAACCCCAACCAACAAACCCAAAAACACCACCCGCCAACTAAGCCCACATCCACAACCCCACACACAACACCCCACCACAAACCAATAATCTTGGGCACTAGAGCATGCCCTGAAGAGCCATGTCTACACGTGTCCTCCTAAGCAACCTGCTCGAGGAGGACCTGCTTTGGCAGGGGGGTTAGACTAGATGATCTCCAGAGGTGCCTTCCAACCCCTTATCATGCTGTGATTCTGTGAAGTAGTTTTCTGGGAGGAGAACACAACTGCTACAACCATGACATTGTCAAAAACATCCCTGGCATGGTTTTGGCCCATTGCAATTAACGTGCCTATTTATTAGGCACGACTGGAGGCTTAGTGTGTGCCTGAGACTAGTCCTGGTAGTGGTTTGGATGCGGCTACTCTGCTCCGTAGGATAAGAATGTTCAGTGGCAGAGACATGGGTTGTTCTACCACAGGTGGCCTGATGTTGTATCTCCCTCCCCAAATAGCGCAGCCCCTCAGGGCAGATCCAAAGAGCAAAGCAGCTCTGCCAGGGGGGCCCACGTCTACACTACACACTTAGACACGTCTCACATTTGACAAGCTCTTTTTTGCTTCTGTGGTCTGCGTGTCCATTTGCAGCTGGAAGCACAGCAGCTGCCTCCTTGAGAATGCATTTCACCATTTAGTTTCATCTGAAAGGAATGTACCTCAAACTCTCCAAGCCCACTCTGCTTTGTTCCCCCAACCGCGCGTAGTGCTAGGAGATGCACTTCAAAAAAATATGAAAAGCATTTTCCCCACAAACAAAGGAGTGCTTCTGTCCTCTGCTGATGGTGGTGCGTGTGTTCGTTCTAGTGCTCGGTGCTATTTTTCACCCGTGCGGTGTCCTGACCGCACTGGCTGTGTCTGATGAAGCCCATGGTACAACACAGAAGGCACCTGCAGACAGGTCGCCTTGGTGAGGGCTGCAGAGATGGGTTGGTGCGCTTTGCGCCCCGGAAAATGGAAATGTTCAACTCCATTTGGTGTTTGTTGATCTCTGGCTATTTTGCTTTCAGTGATTAACCTAGTCAAGGTTTGGAACTGTTTGAAGACTTAGAGCACATATTCTCAGGAAAAAATAAAATCAAAATCCTTTTCTACTTTAGCGAGTAACTGCTTAATAGTTTTCCTTCCACATTTCAGAATCACATGGAATGAATTAAGATTTATATAACTTTCTAGTGCTTTATGATAAGGCTTGATCTATTTTGATGTAGAAATGATCTTAGGAGTTAACAGTAATCTTCAATTATGATAAACGTTCTGTTTAGGATAGATGCTGTGTTACCTGAGGATGTGGCATTTTGATGAAAAGAGGAACGATGCATGTTTTAGAGAACAGCTGGGGGTTTTAACTGATTTTTCCGTAGGTAGTTTTGTGCCATTTTTGAGACAGATGATGGCATCTAGATATAATGATGTTGGAGTAAAATACGTGATCAAATAAAAGTGGGATTTTTGGAGCAAGCAAACCGAATGTTTGCCTTATGAATAGTTATATATTTGAACGCTCATATATTGGCTCTCATGTTTTTATTTACATTTTAATGACAAGGGGGCATTAATGACAACATTTCTGGCATGTATCTATATAAACAAAATGTTAATGTTATTCCTCTGGTTTACAGATATATCTAGGTACATGGAGGTTTGTATTCATGTATCCCTACCTATCAGCGCAAAACTCATCTTCCACTGAAGACTCCTTACTTTTGACCATCACTAAAATTAATGTATTTTGTATGAAGGAGAATTATAAAATCAGGATCCCGTATTTACTACAGCATCTATTTTCCCCATCATGACTAGGAACAGAGGAATCCATATCGCAAATCATCCGAAAGTTGAGTCAAAATAATGATGTCCATGCAGACAGAGAAGAGATGATTAAAGTAAAAAGCAAATAAGATGTCACGTCATAAATCCATTAAGTTTACAAAGAAGGGAATAGTGCAAAACCTGATAAGACTTCAAATTTCAAGGGGATTACTGTTACTGCTCCTCTAAGATTAATCTTCAAGAGTTTGGTTCATCTCTCCTTTTTATCAGTGTACCTTGTACGACTTCAGCAATATTACCAACACGCACCGAGAGGAGAGAGGTCAAACATTTCAAGACTATTGGTATCATTCATGAGACAACCAAGTCAATACCTCCAGCCAAAAAAGTCCACGTGGCATTCCTTAGCATCAAAGTCTCCAAGCTAAATACAGTGTATAGCCATATATGACCCTTCTCTGGGTTTATGTTTAGGATACTGTTAAAATCTGAAGCAGTCTGACCTATATGTTAAAGAACAAGAGTGCTATTTCTGAGTGTTTAAAAAAATCAGTGTGATACGATGATGAAAGTGGATAAGATTTGACTGTACCTTGTGAATTTAAATGGAACAGGTTTCCTGTTACAAACCCGGAAAAAAAAAAAAAACCAAAAAAACCCATGAAAAATTTAATTGAGGGTGAATTCATACTACATTTTGTAGTGGTTGCTCATTCCACACTATTATTCCAAAATAATATAAGTGCGTGCCCTGCTGGAGCAAAGATTGCATATACAGGCAACCTACTGCAGAACTGCTGGAAAAATTCTACTGAAACTTATAGTACACTTTTATCAGTTACACGGTTGTGAAATCTTTTTTTTGTATAGTACCTAAATTATGTTAAAAAAAAAAAAAAGTACTTTTCTTTTTTATTCATCTTGCTTAGGTAAATTTGTTCAAGAGCACTTCAAGTGCTTCTCTTTCCAGAAAGCGTATATTAATTATGGAGCATGGATGCAGAGAACATAACTTATAAACAGAATTATTTTTTCTTTGATACTTTTCCCTGCTAGTATGTCCAAAGGAAAAACTTCTGCCCATTTTGCCGTTGGTTAAATTCTGTCCCATTCCAAACAGTGGATGTGCAAAAATTGCATGTTACTGTGAAAGTGTTGACTTAGGATGATAGAATGAGATTTTCAGACCTCTCTGAGGTAAAAGGCTTCAGGAGGCACTGAACAATTAAATTCCTCGTGTTTATGAGCTAAGCTTTTCAGCCAACCCTTTCAATATGAACGTGATGGGATATTTTTGATAAACGTTACCGCTCATCAAATAAAATATTTCCAACAAAAGGTATTTCACCAGCTCCGTGAGCCACCTGCTAAGATAATTAAGGATCTCTTTACAGTTTTATTCTCATTTTAAAGAACAGTACATTTCAGCTAAGACTTAACCAACTTGTCATTTTGACTCACGCCCGGGGTGAACAGCGTGCATTCCTGTACCTACGGCCTTTGGCACCATTCACATTCGCTCCCGGGCTCAGTTCCAAAAGACACAATTTAAAAATAGCATAAATAGGTGTTCGTACAGTTTTGGATTTTTTTTCATTACTTTCCAATATCTTAGCCCCACTTCCACATGTTTAAAAAAAAAAAAAATTAAAAAAGGGGGTTTTAATGGCCTTGGCTCACAGTCAAACACAGCTCCTGCCAACTTTAAGCCATGCTGCTGTTGGAAGTAGCTGAGACTGTTTGCTCTAACACAGACTGATGTTCTTAAATAAAGTCCCATTTCCATAGGCTGCTGAACCCTGCATCTTAAACACCCACTTGGATAATTAACTGTGAACACACACACACACACACAAAGTCAGAAGTACCCAATGAACACACGCCGTTGCACAGCAAGTCCGACTGCTCAAAACTCAACTCCCTCAAGGACTGGCTTAAACCAGGTCAAAGTCAGAGCTTGTTCCCTACTCCTCAGGTGAATGAAGTTTCCCTCCATGATAAATACAGCCCCAGTGTCTGTGCTGCTGCTCCTCCTCCTCAGCCTCCCTGGAGAGAGAGGTTCTTGTGAAGTCTTAGGTGCTTCCTCAAGCTTCGGCCATCGATGATATAAACCTTTCTCCACTCACTCCTCTTTTCTGGGGAGGAGTGAGTCCCTGAGGAAAGGGACTTGGGGGTGCTGGTGGAGGAGAAGCTGGACATGAGCAGGCAGTGTGCAGCTGCAGCCCAGAAGGCCAATCGCATCCTGGGCTGCATCAAAAGATGCGTTGCCAGCAGGTCCAGAGAGGTGATTCTGCCACTTTGCTCTGCTCTGGTGAGACCTCACCTGGAGTATTGTGTGCAGGTCTGGAGCCCTCAATATAAGGACATGGACCTGATGGAGAGGGTCCAGAGGAGGGCCACAAGGATGATCAGGGGGATGGAGCACCTCTGCTACGAGGACAGGCTGAGGGAGCTGGGGTTGTTCAGCCTGGAGAAGAGGAGGCTCCGGGGAGACCTAATAGCAGCCTTCCAGTACCTGAAGGGAGCCTACAGGAAGGCTGGGGAGAACCTGTTTAGAAAGGCCTGCAGTGACAGGACGAGGGGAAATGGCTTCAAGCTGGAGGGGAACAGATTTAGATTGGAGATTAGAAGGGGGTTCTTTACTGTGAGGGTGGTGGAGCACTGGAACAGGTTGCCCAGGGAGGTGGTTGAGGCCCCTTCCCTGGAGATATTCAAGGAGAGGCTCGACGAGGCCCTGGGCAACCTGGTCTAGTTGGGGGTGTCCCTGCTGACTGCGGGGAGGTCGGACTAGATGACCTTTGGAGGTCCCTTCCGGCCTGGACAATTCTATGATTCTATGATTCTGTACCTTTGAAGTCATCGAGGCAGCAACATCTGCCAAAGTGCATCAGAGTACCTTTGAAGTCGTGGAGGCAGCAACATCTGCCAAAGTGCATCAGACAAATCTGCACTCAGAGCGGAGCAGCGGTTCTCGCCTAAATTTATTTCCAGAGGTGGATGTGAATGCAGTACAAACCGATAACTATGATGAATCTATCCACTCATAAAGATTAATTGGTTCCATTTGCTGCTTCTGCTATTGTTATTTAAAGAATCAACAACCTAATTTTCATTAATATTTTGCAGAAAAAAACATGATTTAGGCTATTATGAGTATTCACCCATCTCCCTCAAGAAAACAGCCGAAGATAAAATTACAAATGCGTAGGTAATTTATTTGCTCAGCCATGTGTATCAAAACAAAATATGTTTCTCTGCATATTCTGACCAACTAGCCACCCAGTAATATTTTAAGACTGTGTAATAGCAAAATTAAATATGTTTTCATAACTGCACTTGTCAAAATCGTTGCTGAATGTATTTTCTTTGCACAAGACAAGCAAGTTTGAGTGAAACGGTAAAGCTAAAGGGTACATTTGCTCTGGGAATTAATCAACAGCCTATATGGAATAAGCACATTGAATTTTTACTAAAATAATGGTGAATATGGAACTTTTCTATGTTTTAAAAAGAAATACTCCTTCAAGGAACACATGCAGACACGCAGTTTAAACGAGGAGAGCCAGAATAATCACCACCACCACACGCATAAAGCAAGATACCCTCTAGGCTCACAGCGGCGCAGGACACGGGCAGCAAAACACTCAGCCAGGTTCTACCGAGCAAGAGGGAGATGTTCTTTGCAAGTGATAGACAGTAAGAATAAAACACCTATAATCTCAGCTCTAACTGAGTGGTTCCAGGTGGCGAATGAGAAGGACATTGAAGTATCAGCTGCTTTTGTTGTTTCATTAATCACCATTCACAGGAATAAGCGTGCAGGCAGCCAGTGTGAATGGGGCCAGATAATGCCTCAAGAAAGATGCATTAGGAGAACGTACTCCTTCGGTTCTCAGCAAAATTCGTGGGCTCAGGGTGGACTTACACCTGGAAAACGGAAGATGCATTAGGAAAACATACTCCTTCAGTTCTCAGCAAAATTCATGGGCTCAGGGTGGACTTACACCTGGAAAACCTGCAGCCTGCTTTATTATTATTTTTAAATAAATGAACAAAAAAACCCAAACAAAATTTTGCATAAAGGTCCCTTTTCTAGGTCTGGATAAAGAGGGTCATTGTGAAAGGTGGCAAGGTGAGACAGGTGGAGCCACAGATGAATCCACTAAAAAAAGAAAATTAACCAGAATGAACAAAACCAAATGCAATGTATGCAAATTAACCTTGACCACCTGGGTTAGCAACTGTGTTCATGTTGCTCTTCCGTATAACGGACAATCTCCCTACCTCTCCTAGGTAGGGTTAATTGCCCTAATTGCATTCAGTAGACAGCTCTGCTTTGAGGCAGAACTGGAGTCAGGCCTGGTGCTTCTGTCTGGTCAGAAAGAGTGAGGCAAGAAAGAAGAACTAATCTTGACTAAAACTTTACCAGTTTATTTTGCGTGACAGATAAAGCATTCCTACAGCCTCCCCTGAGAACTCATACGGAGGAGGTTTAGCGAGCTATCAACACACCCTGTAACTCATAGCACATCGCATTAATCATCAGCTTACATTAAAAAGGCCACCTGTCCTTGCCTGTTTGTTCCCTACAATGAAAAACGTTCCTCTATATTGCAGTTCTTCCATTAATCTGTATATTTGCTACAAAATATTGCACATTAACATCTATTTATACTGCAACCACTAAATCTACAGCTCTTCTTGTCAGAGTTTATGCCTTTGTTTTCAGGTATAGGGGAAATGAACTGAATAAACTAACACAAATGCATTATTTTGTGCCCAAGCTCTGACCACTTAATGATGGAAAAAAGAACGAATCTTTTTTTAGGTCTGAAATGTTCAAGTAAGGGTCTTGCGGTTCTACCTCCCAGTCCAGACCCAATGGTGAGATGCCATACATTTCACAGAGAAACTTGGGCTGATGGACTTTCTAGCTCAGTTTTGTACACTTAAGCAGCCTGGATAAGCTTCTGAGTTTTCAGGTATTTTCCCAGGAAAAAAAAAACAACCACCAAACCCATCTCACCTACACAGCCCAGGTCAGCCAGGCCTCAAACAGCTTCAAACACCAATCTGAACTTTTTCAAACATTAAAAGGAGGAGGGCATTAGATCTCAGATCTGTAGCATTCTGCCCTGTCTCCAGCCTGACCAACAAGATGCTATAGACTTGTGCGTCTCTTGGAATGCAGCTTGAGGCCGAGAGCAACCTAAAATAACAGAAAGTCTAAAACCAAAGGAAAATATAGGCACGCTCCTCTGCACCTCTCTCCAGCCACCACATCAGTAGAGGAGCTCATGCAGATAGCCACAGATGGTCCTTCTTGCTTAAGACTCAGTCACTTAGCACAACCTTTCCTGGGTTATCACTTGATTGACATAATAGGATAGAGAAATAAAAGCAAGCAGCGGAATTACCACGCAGAGTCAAAGTTACAACAACAAGAGATGGATTAAGGCAGCACGCAAGGAAAGGGATCAAAGGATGTGCTCTGTGTGTGTGATGACCTGGAACAGATCCCACAGCTTGCAGCAGCCAATTATAGGTTTTATTTTGGTGTGATTTAACGGCTATTTGAGAAGCTTGCATCAGCAGATTCAGTTATTGTGGCTTTCAATAATTTTAGCAGATAGAGAACTAGAGATGGATGCTAATTATTTTGTTTGTGTAAGAGCTGGCTTTTTGTTGTTGTTGTTGTTTGTAAATGCGTATGATCTAAGAGCAATTTTCCAAGACACGAAGTGGAAATGGTAAATAACATTATTGCTCATGTAAATATTCATAAAATATACAAAGAAGAGTTATTTTTTACTGTGACAGTACTAACTATTCACCAGTTAGAAGGGAGCTCTAAAGTGTTCTGCCTTTATATGCATTTTATTAGCCGTGTATTCTCACAGAAATAAAACTCCCTCTTTCACAGATAAGACCATATTTCTGTTTGCACTTTAGCACTTTTCCTTCATACTTCAGATGACTATAGAGGTAAGAAAACCAGCACTTCAGCGAGTGATTACAACGAGCTAAAAAATACATGACAGTCTTCACAATAAAATGCAAAATTCAGCCTCAGTGATTTGAGATGGTTTATGTTTACTGGAAACATAACCCAGAGAAGGAAGACCATTTCTTCACATTAAATTAGAGGTGTTTTGTTTTGTTGGGGTGGTGGGGGGATTGTTGGTGGATGTTTTTTTTGTTCAGGGTAGCTTTTTTAAGAGCACGGAACTAAATAAAAATGTTTCTTGTTGTTTGATTTGGATTTTCTTTAAGTTGGCTGGCAGCTATACTTCCCCTTCTCCCATGACAACGACCACATCAGGTAGTGGGTGTTTTTTTTTGTTTCAGGGTGGCTTTTTTAAGAGCAAGGAACTAAATAAAGATGTTTCTTATTGTTTGATTTGGATTTTCTTTAAGTTGACCGGCAGCTACGCTTTCCCTTCTCCCATGACAACGACCACATCAGGTTCTGGTTCTACCTACAGAATCATTTTTAATTTAAACTTAATTGATCAAATCATCAACCCTAAAAAATCTTAGCCCTTACTTGGATTTGTTTTTCAGATCAAGAATCCAAATGAACACTTGGGTTTTTAATGTTTCGCCCCAAATCATCAAATGGATGATATAAAAAAAATCATCTATATTTGATTCATCCTTTTCCAGCATTAATCAAACTACTTTGGATCCTGTTTCAGAGGTAGCACTTCATCTCTAGATATAAGTAGCTCAAACATAGAATAACACAGTGAGACATCTTATTTCTGTCTCCAGGCTCCCTTGTATGGAAGTAACTATAATTGTTCTCATCTTGCTCTTCATTTTATACACATCTCCTGTGCTGTTCTGATGGACTGGAGAACTGGGGCCAACGTTCAGTAGATGAGTTTTCTTTACTTCAAAATGAGAAAAGTAGACGCTGGGATTGGCAAGATGGCAAAAAACCAAACTACAGAACCCCTACTACTGCTGTGATGGGCAAAGACTGCTCCAGGCCCCCTGGCCATGGTGGTCTCTGGCCAGAGAGACAGAACCTGTAGGAGCCCTTCAGAAGCATTTCTAGCCACAGAATAGGCATCATCCTGGAATAACAGCTGAGTAAATAAGCATATTTCTGTATATACATCAACATAAGAGTATAAAAATGCACAAAAGAAGTAACAGATGGAAATGTACTGTCCACCACCATTAAAAACTGGAGGTGAGGGAATGTTCCTAATACAAAGTCGTAATTTCAGCAGACAGCTGCCAAGGCCAGAGGTCTTACAGCTGTTTATAGCGACTCAGGGCCTATTTCATTCCCCTGAAGATGAACAGGGGCCTGGCTTTTATTCAGCACAGAACACTCACGATGCAATAAATAAGGCAGCACAAATGCTCACCTGGTGTAAATAAGCACAGCTTCAAAAAAGCACCGTACAGCTGCTAAGGGCTTGGTCCTGTGCGTAAATGATTTCCTCGCATGACACTCTCCAGATTTATTGCTTGTCAGTGACAAAGGATCAATCTTTAATCAAAAATGTAAGTCCAAAAGTGAATTTAAATTAAAAGCATAGAATCATTTCTCATCTATTGCTCTATCGACAAGCAAAAATACAGAGGGTCTGGAACACAAGCAGCACGTTCAGCAGTTTTCATTTGCACACCCATACACGTTCATTAAAGAGGTTTTACCATTATTTCCACAAAAGAACTCGTAAGATTTGAAAGAAACATAAAATGCATATTCCCATCATTCGGTGTTAAACCAGATCCCCCAGCAATCAGCTCCAGCCTCACTGGAAAGCCACTGAAACTGGGGTCCATAACCCCTGTCTGCAGCTCAGGTGAACCATTCTACACAACACAGAAACACGACAACAACAGGCAGCTACAGTCCTCTGCCGGAGTGTGTGTGCTACACACCCCCTTCCAAATCCAAGTGAATTTGTGGATAACAAAGCTCCCAATGAACTGGGGGTAGGTGGTGGGGAGCTGATTCCTGGCCTTCTGCTTTTCCTGCTTTTTTCCAGAAGAAGCTGCATGAATGGGGGAAGGAAGGAAGGAAGGGACATGTGACATGTTTGCAGTGTTAGAAAGGAGCCATGCACATTATCTGCAGCATTATTATTTTTTAAGATGCATCTGTAGACTTACCAGCCATTCCAAAATACAAATTCTATGGCAGAAAAAATATTCTTTACTTCTTTAATAGGTTCTTCAAGGTTTACTTTTGGCAAGGCTCTCGTTTTGACTCTCCTTAAGACAGATGCTGGCCTCGTGTGGACCAATACTGGGACTCATCTACAGCCTGGTCAGACTATAATTTTGCATACTGCTAGGAAAGGTGACAGAGTCCACCTCTGACGTGAGCTAAGAGGAAACCAGGTCTCATTCTCACACTGCTGCTGCCTGGAGCCTTTTTGGCTAAGGTGAATTCAGAGCTCTCTTTGGCGAGCCTGGGCGCTCAGCACCCAGTTTTGCTGGCAAATAACCCACGTCAAACAGGGCCACAGGCTCTGTATCACCAGAGATGGTAAAGGACAACCCTTTTCCAACTACAACTGTGCAGCACAGTCTCTCGTATCAGCCCATTCAAGAGCTGATTCAGCAAAGACCACGCTTTCAGCAGGTGAAACCTCGGCTGTCCCAGTTGGCTGGAGATCTGCCACCAGCAGCAGGAGGACCGAGCCAGTTCTCCTTGAGTAGCCACATCTCAAAGCTTGTGCTTAAAACCTCTTTCTTGCTATTAATTCTTTCCTAAGTTTGAATCACTGCCTGAGCAGGCCATAAATAGTAGCTAGTACTAAACAGTATTCGCTATAACAATATCATGATTTTTTTTTTTTTCCTTCATTTAATCAACAATTATTAAGCCCAGATGGATAAACTGTGAAACTGACTCTCAAAATATTTTCCAAAACGATAAACACCAGCCTACAAACATCACCAAATATTTGAAAAGCTCTGACAATCTCACAGAGGAAACACTTATTGCCAACAACAGAAAAACAAAATAAGTTTTAAAATGAATAGGTTACTCTTTTCCATCAGAATATTGGAGTACATTAAAGAAATTCATTCCCAGTAAATTATACACATTAGGGCTGTGAGCTTAGAAAGCCACAGAAATTTGTTTCTCCCCAGGGCAGATGACCTGTGTGTTCAAATCAACAGAAAAAAAGTGGTACATAAAGTCAGTCACACAGACCTGAACCTGGGGAGTCCCAGTGTTAGAGTTCCTGCCTGCAGTACTGGAAAAGAAAAAAAATAATTGAATTCTTATACAAAGTAATAAATTAGTTTTATTTTAATAATGTATTAAAATTATTTTGCCTGAAGAATATATTTAGTACTTTAAACAGTCAGAAGGAAAGAACCTTTCTTTTCCAAAAGCGTTTTCTATGTTATTTTCCACTTTCTTGATTTGTAAAAGAAATTTTGCGAGTGATTCCTACAGTATCTTTATTCCATCCCTTTCAGCGTACCCTCACATTAACAGTCTGGGCTGGGAAGCAGAGCAGCTGAGGCAGCAGTTCCTACCTTGCTTTGTCATGAAACAGTAACCTCTAAAAGAAGGACCAGGATAACAAGTGGGTGCCTTAATGGGCCAAACCATTTAAACTAAATCTATCCGCTCGTTTCTCAGCGTTCACATCACGTACACGCACAGATCCACACATAGGTAGGTAGGATTTAGAAAAAGTAAAGTCTTCCGTCATTATAAGATTTATAGAGAAGAATCAAAAGGACGAGAAAAAATTCATTTTCATTTTCAACCCTATTAAAATTGTAACTTGTTCTCTTCATGTGAATATTACGTATCCTGATTTGCACAAGCTTCATCTCCTATTTCATCTCCAGCAGTTCCTAAGCAGCAATGCTCCTCTTGGCTAAGAGATCTTGTTTTAAGAAACACTTTAGAAATTATACCATTTACACTCCAACCCATTATTCAATAAAGCTGTAATCATGTTGCCCTAAATCTATTTGTCCCACATTGAATAATCTTTTTATCTTTTCCACTTGAAGAGACTCTGCATGCTGTTGCACAATCAAGGGTAATACCATTCTTCCCAAACATGATTGCCTTCATTTTAATTTCCCCCTATTATTAAAATAAGAGAAATAATCATTTCGCAAATTATGCTTTTCTTTTCTTTACAACTAGCCCCTTAAGACCTACTTCAACAAAGGACTTTATTAAAATATAACCAGCTTCTCTATTCCTTTTTTCCCTAGCAGCAGAAAAGAGGACCCGGGGACAACGCAGTACTATACTAATGTTTAGATTTGTATTTTGGAATACCAACAACCACTGTGACCAAAAGTGATTGTTTTTATGATCTTTTAAAAGCCTGCAAATTATTTTAGGAAGAAAAACCCCAATTTCTACAGGACCCTGTTTTTCTAATAGAAAACGTAAATGTTTTGTTCAACTTAAGTGCATAATACTGTAATAAACATTAAAATATATGCTATAAAATTATAAGAGTATACTAACATGAAAGTTTTGAAGCTTGGAGGGTACAGTCATTCCCCTTGCACGCACACAGACACACACGTATTCAGGTGTCTAACTTTCTCCTATAGATTCCAGGACTCATGAGTCCCAGCTTCAAAGCAAACTGGAGCCCAGAGGAACTGCATACACTAAAAGGTGCTGAGAAGATGTAGGCAGTTCTACAGGATTAGGGCTTTCAAGCAATTTCTCTTTTGGGCACACTCTGTGCCCAGCAGCTGGCGACAAGCTGCCCCTCTACACCACCTTCTGAATGTTGATTAAAACCAGAACAGAATTTATTGCCGTGCTTTTTCAACCTCAGACTCATGAGATCTTCCTTTCTGGATACTTCAGCCAAGGTTGGCTGAGAGGAGGAGTATGGCACTTAAACTCTGCTGGAGTTTTAGAAGGTAGCGTTTCCCATATATCAAAGTCTTTTTTCCATACCCCTGTTAGTGCAATAGAAGAAATTAAGCCAGAATTATAGCCAGAAAAGGCAACACACAAACGGCTTATTTAATTTTTGTCTCTCCTTTCCCTTTCATCTTCTGACCACTCTGAATTTAGCCACAAGTCCACTTGTTTTAATAATTTCCCATTAAGAACATACTCAAGATCAATACATTCTTCCTCATCATCATTCAATTTTCTCCCAGTTCCTATAAGAAGGACGCAGAGTCATCAATTCTTGGCCAGATGTTTTCCCCAGAGTCAACTTCATCTGAACTGAGGGTCCTTTTTGTCCTTCCCTCTGGCCCTTCCCAAAAATCACCAAAAAACGTGTGAAACATCGATGACAAAAATGAAAAACATATTGAGTGGTTTCCACCAAGACACAAACACGCACCCACTGATCGCTTATACCAAAGACGGGGACATATTCTTTTGTACCAAGACATTTCACAGAATCACAGAATTGTGGTGGTTGGAAGGGACCTCAGAGATCATCAAGTCCAACCACAAAAAAAAAAAAAAAAACCAAAAAAACCAAAAGAAGAAACATGTCTACACGTTTCTTAAATACCTCCAGGGATGGTGACTCCACCACCTCCCTGGGCAGCCCATTCCAATGCCTGATAACCCTTTCAGTAAAGAAATGTTTCCTAATATCTAACCTGAACTTCCCCTGGTGTAACTTGAAGCCATTGCCCCTTGTCCTGACATCTGTAACTTGGGAGAAGAGACCAACCCTGCCACGTTACTTGTGCCCTTGGGAAAGGTACAGATTGCTAAAGCCTGGATTATATTATGTTTTCCCATGCATGTACTTCTCCAAATAAAGCCATCATATCTGTTCTTCCTCCTCCATACAGCTGGCACCCAATGGTCAGCTGGATACCAGGTAAGACAAAAGAAGGACGAGAAAAAGAGGCAGCTAAAGCAACAGGGCTCCCAGGTGACAGCAGCACAGTATTGAGTCACGTTTTGAAAACTATGGTGAAGACAGACAGAAATTATTTGAAGCCAAAGCAGAAGCGTAGCATAACTAGAAATTATAAGATCAGGATATAATCAAATGTTAGCTTGCATTGAACTCGAATATAAGCATCCTAAAATAGCATAACCAAGAGCAATATATAAGCATTTTGCAACACCAATGGCCCAGCCCAACACCATGTACAGTGTCACACATAAACCAGTACATGAGCAACCTGACCATCAGAGGAGCAAAGAGACGCAGTTTTAGACAGAACTACCTAGTAGACAACAGGAATTTAGTAGAGTTCTTTTTTTAAAGTTGAAAATTTGTCACTCTTCTAAATACTTCTATCAATGCGATCGTTTGATTTTTTTAAAGTTGAAAATCTGTCACTCTTCTAAATACTTCTATCAATGCGATCTGTAATTCCCTGATAAAATATAGAGATATACAAAAATATGTATTCACCTATGACATCTAGGGGAGCCGGGATTTTCATAATCACACTTTCCTTTCTGTTTATTTTTAATGTCATGTTGTATGTTTCACATGATGGGCTTTGAAATTCAGTAATGTTTTCTAAAATCAGATTACCATCACTGTTGGGGAAGAGGAGCCATTATAGCTCGTGGGGCAAACCACTGCCTGAAGCTGCTCTTCTGAGAATAGTGCTAATCTTGAACGCGCAAATAAAAAGCAGTAGGAAACACAAGAGTAATTGGCTCCCCATCAGCAGTGAATGAATGGCACGATTCTTTACCCATCTTTATTCTTCACACTCAAGTTAATTGAGAGATGACTATAAAATAGTTAGTTACTAACAAAGTGTGTAAGGGCACATTAGCCCCTAACATCACCATTAAGCGTGAAAGTTTGTTATCCACTGATGAACCAAGTACTCCGAAACATAAGACCTCATGGGGTACAACAGCGACATTCAAAACCTATTTTCAATGGATTAAACAAAAACACAAAAGGGTTATAAACATATTGAAAAAACGGATGAAATGCTGAACATCTCATATCTGAGGCTGTAGACCTGAGCCCTCTCTTCCTGGGCATGGCTGCCCAAGGCATCTCCCACCTCCTGCTTATTCTCCTTCCCCCCGCTGCAGAAGAGGAATGGGAGTCACCAGCCCCTCTGGAGCGACCGGCTGAGATGCCCAGAAGATCCCTCCATGACCTAGTTCTGTCAGGAGGAGCCATGGTAAATGCTTGAATGGCTTTTTTTGACTGTAATGAGACTGGAAGTTCTCCTACATCTAACTGAAGGGGTACACCTCAAGCTCAGCAAAGCCCAGCACAGCACCGGCAATAAATGATGACCTACCAGCAGCACGTCCGCGCCCAGAGAAGAAGCTGACGTTGGCTGCCCAGAGATCACACTTGCATTTCCACCTAAGAACCCTTCGCAGGATGATCTGAAATGAACTGCTGACTCCAAGTCTGGTTCTGGGGCGGGACACGAAACGCTACCTTCTTTGTGAACGATTTTTCCTGGGCTGAGAAATGAAATTGAGGATGGGAAGGACTCCCGAGCTGCCACAGGTGATGGCTGGAGAATGGGGTTGGAGAGCAGAGCGTTTCGTGCTGCCCCTGCCTGTGCTCTCCCGTTAGAGAAAAGCCAAAGACTCCTCGCTGCAGGCTTGAAAAGCCAGGACTAATAGACTTGCTAAACAAGCAAACACGCCGGCAGCAGAAGAGCTCTGCCGGTACCTCTGAGGGCTCTGCTACCTCACCCAACCCCCGCAGCATCAGCAACGCAGCGTTTGCTGAGGTGAACAAAAATAACAGTCTAAATTAAGCAATGTGGAAATACACATGCCACATCATGGTTTGCCGGCTAAATCGGGGTGGGTTTTTTTGCTGAAAATCGTTTTCTGTTGGAAACCCAAAGAAAAAAAAAACCCACATGTGTCAAAATACCACTTTTCTCTTGAAGGTCCAATACTCGGCTCAGTTTACTGATGGAGACTTCTCAAGCACAGATGTGACCTGCCCATTGCTGGAGGAGTCACCACTTCCATTCCACGTGAGCTCTCCAAGTCCCATCATCCTTTATAGCACAAGAGAAAGGCCTTGCCCAGTGCCTGTTTCACACACACCTTTCGTTACCACACACATGAAGGCTCAGGAATAAGAAATCTCAGTACCTTTGTTACTCTTTTAGTAATTGCCAAAACCTGCTTCTATACTCAAAGTAGGGGGAAAATTGGGGCTAACAGGAATTATTTAATGTGTAAATAATCAATAATACATAATCTTTGGATACAGACATGCATTGTATGTCAGTGGAGACAGTTAAAAAGGCAAGTCTCCCTAAAACAAACGTTCCTTTCTGTTTTGTAAATTAGTGTCACAAGCTCACATTTATTTTTTTTATTTCAGAAAAGATAAAGATCTCAATATGTATCACAGAGGCCACCACTGGATTGAATGCTCACGCTTCTTTCCCACACAAAGTCACATACCAAGCATTCCTTTCCAGTGCAATTTCTTCAAGTATTATTTTCCTGTTCCTTTAATATCCCACTGGCTTCCTCAGTGATCTGTGCATTGCTGAGGTGATGGTCAAGCGTTTAGCATCCAGCTTATCTCCATCTGCTGTCTACAAGGATAGATTTGCTGTACTGCAGGGAAGGGGAACTCCAACGTTAAACTCATGGTCTACTGCTTTATTTTAAATGTAAAAATTAATAGGGCAATAAGCACAATAAGAAATGACCAAGCAGCAGCCTAGGAAACCCCCAGTGAACAGATTTAAAGAAATCAGTGTTTTTTAATAAACAGAGCTGCCTTGAAAGCACAATCATCATCTTTATAGAAAGCAGCACCACAAATAATTATCACACCCTGGGGGATCATAGGTTTCACAGATGAGCTAAGAAAGAGGAGTTCTGTTGGTCGCTTTTTTTCCCTCCCCTGCCTTCATACATCCCACGGACAAACGTACAAAGGAGGAACCTGCCTAGTACCACTGCCACAAAAAGGGCTTGGAGACCTGCCCCAGTACCTGCGTTTTGGCACCTCTCTGTGCCAGGGCACGTGGCTGCAAGCCAAGCCCTATAGTGCCCATGCCTTAGGTCAGAGGATGCATTTGTTATAGGGATGCATTTGCTATAGGGCACGCGCTGCTGCGGCACGACAGTGACAACGCCTTCCTCCTTAGGTCCTTGTCACCTCTGGTCTGGCTCCAAACACCTGGAGCAGAAAGAGAGGGATTAATCTTTTCCAAGATACTGCTCTTGCTAAGACTGATTTAAGGGAAAGATTTACCTCGATACATACACAGTAGGAAATTATGTGGAATGAATTTAGTTGCAAATTCCTTACTGCTGTGTTACAAGAAGGCAACAGCATAAAAGTCCTCATTTATATTAGATGAAACGTCTTCATCTCTCCATTATACAAAGAATGTATAACTACCTGCTGGTTAAAAGAAAAAAAAAGCTGAAGCAAAATCTCCGTGATCAACTCCCTCTGATTTTTGGAGTACCTGCAATTTTTTACTCAAACCAATCCATGTAGTTTTCCTTCCATTTTGCATTCAGGGAGCCTACATTCTAGATCTAGCTCAAGCACATCTGACAGATTCAATTTATTTTCTAAGATTTCTGTTTGTTATGTTTTAGTGGTATTGACCTTTAATTGCAGTTTGCACAAAGGCCCAGACCTTCCTGCTTGCCAAGATCTAATTTATCTCTAAAATATAATATGCAGAATTGAGCTGACTGAAACTCGGCTGAATAAATACAAAAGCCTGGCA
Source organism: Calidris pugnax (assembly GCF_001431845.1). Taxonomy (NCBI): domain Eukaryota; kingdom Metazoa; phylum Chordata; class Aves; order Charadriiformes; family Scolopacidae; genus Calidris; species Calidris pugnax. The sequence goes on from NW_015092359.1 coordinate 2,548,343, forward strand.
TATAGTCATCTCAGCTATTTTAACATTATCCTTAAGTGGTTAAGTGTGCAAGTCTATGATCACAATAATTATATTCTGAGGTAAATCAGATTTAAATGAAAGAAGGCTGAAAAACCAGCTCAGTCTCTCAATTTCTAAAAACATACGTTTTATTTTATTGGCAAACCATCACATTTAAGAAATCTAATCATCATGCAAGAACTGACAAAAAAATAAGGCGGCACACGTTGCTGCTGCTGACATGGGAAATGCATTTTCTTGCCCACTCATGATTCTGGGTTTTGGATTTTTCCCCCCTACTGCAAGCTGAAGGAGCAGTTAGTGTCATTTAGACTCAAGTCTGTTCAAGAACCTGTTAAACTTTGAGCAGTAGTTTCACGACCAATAAAACTAATGAAGACTGAATTCTTACTAATTTCTGTCTCCTGTGGCTTTCCCTTGTGTAGATTTTCTTATGTTTAATAAGGGCTGAAATCTCACAGGAACCTTCTTTCAGTTGAGGCAGTAATAGGTCCTCCTCTTTCCGGCTTCTTGTTTTTATAAAGCTTCTAGAAATGCAGTATCTCTGAGACTTCTGAACCTCTGAGATTTGGTTGAAATGAGCCAATTGATTACATCCATATGGGAGAATGAGGAAAATATGTAAGTGCATGCTTGAGTTTACGTGTACACACATAGGCAAGAACGTGATCATTCAAGTCTTCTTTCCTTGGATAACCAGGCTAAATCATGATTCCCTCATGGGAAGCACACAGTGCTAGATACTGCAATTTGCTACATCACTGAATGGTAGCTTGAAGCACACGTTACCAGCAGGGCCTTCTGTGAGTGGGGGTGCCTTCTCAGGAAAATTACCTTTCGCCAGAATAAGAACCCATTTTACGTGTGAGTCTCCCTCAGTAATTACGGGAGACCTTCAGATCAAACACTTGGTTCTTAACCATGTCCAAAATGCTGGCCAACCTCCAAACAGGCCCATGCAGCTCATTGAAAGTCCTATCAGTATAAAAATTGGTCACACAGCTCATTTTTGGACACGCTGTGTTCAGTTAACCTCTTCCTCATGTACCACCAAGGACTGAAGGCTCCAGCTGATTCTTTCAAAGCCCCGTGAGACTCTGCTTTTTCCTTCTCTCGACCGTTCACCTGAATGTCAAAGGTCATCATAAAGAGGCATTTTCATCCTCTACGACCTCCACCCTTACCCTTAACCTCCTCACCCTTATTGATCCAAATCCTAATAAAACAATGAGGGTTATTGAGTTTTAGACTCCACAGCTTGGAAATCTCATTTTACAAGTCTGCCCAGATGACCAGTTGTCCTTCAACTCCGAGAACCCTTTCCTAATTTCGAGCATCTGACTGACAGAACAAAAGAAAACAGAATACAATTTGCCAGAATTACCTGCCATCTTTCCACTCCAAAAGATTCAAAGCCTATCTGCAAAAATAGAGCTCATGCACAAATGTGAACGCATTTCAACTTAGTGTTAGGATGTAAGGTGGAGGAAAGGAAATTAATGAATGAGGATGAAGCAACAGAAGGGGAAAAAAATAAGAGGGTTGCTAGGTTTTCATTGTTTTCTTTTGCCCGAATACACAAACACTAAAGAAGATAAACGAAGACTTAAATCAGAAAAAATGTTTTTCCCTAGGCACATATCTACAGCAGCACACTTCCCGACAATTGCTTGGTTCAAAGGATGTTCTCTTTCACAGAAAAACTCCTTCTTTTATGAGGAGAAAAAAATGTTAAGACTGAAGGTGTGAACACAATACAGTCACTGGTGGTTATCTGCAAATTAATATTGACTCCACACAAGGAAATATTTAAAATACTTTTTCTTCCCTGAAACCCTATATTCTGAGCTCCACATCTTCTGTACCAGACTCAGTGAAGCTGCTAGCCCCTCGGCAGAAAAGGACAGCAATTGCTTTTATTTTTTTCATACTGCTCTGCCTTTCTCAAGATAATTTATAATGCTATTAGCTATTATACAGGGGAATATGAAACCCCCAACTTAAGGAAGGAAGTTAAGGAGGTGCAGTTTTTCAACCGTTTAAGCAGAATTTGACCAAGAGAAAAATGCTCACACGCATTGCAAGAACTAAGGAGAATTGCTTCCAAAAATGAGTTAGGTATGGAGGCATGTTAATGGCATTAAAAGTCCAAACTTTGACTTCTGAAATTGCTTTGGAAGATACTTTTGGCTATATTTACTTTATATGTACTTAATGCAGATCTGTGCTGATGCAGCATCACATACGGTCTTCACCACTCTTATAACAGATGCGATACACATGGGATACATATATGTACCCATATATAATACAGTTTTACATTAAAATATCCAATGAAAAGACATCCCTTCTCTAGATCTATTCTGGTGTTTATACAAAAGCAGGAACAAGTGATTTCACTTTATTCAAAATAAAAAAGTATGAATTCTCAAGGAGAATGAAATGTTCATAAAATTCAAGCAAGAATGGGATATATAAGTAACCAATTTCTAATATTAAAACACCTGCCACCAAATTCACTCAGTTTCCTCCCAAATCAGTAGTAGTTCGTTAGTCATACCTTAAAATGGAGTACTGCTTACACCATTAAAAATATTTTCATATACCTCTATATGTGTATGTATATAGTATTACGTATATACACTTGTGTGTATATTAAAAACTTCTAAAACTGTGTACATGTCAAAGCTCAGAAGACAGCTGTTTCCATGAAGGGTATCCAGGTTTTGGAAACTGGGAAAGCTGACAAAATCAACAGTATTTAGACTGGAAGTGACTTTTTCCTTCTTAACTGTATCCTAATCTAATTGCTTAATAGTTGGTACAGTCCTGAAGAGCCAGAAGCAAAATTATCATGTTGCTCCATATTGACAGAGAAGTTTCTCAAAACTCCACCAAGGAGACATTCCCTCTGTCCCAGACATTATTCTTTCCACAGGGTGCTCACAATTTTAGTTTTTTAAGCAGTTGTATCCTACACAAAGTGCAAGACCTGAAACAGCACTGACACATTCGGGGTGCAAAATTGGCAGAAACTGTGTGCCTAAATCCAAAATTTGCATCACACATGTACAAAGCTGCTGCCCAGCCTACTATGCATATGGGGTTTTGAGCAACCTGGTCTGGCAGGAGGTGTCCCTGCCCATGGCAGGGTGGGTGGAACTCGATGATCTTTAAGGTCCCTTCCAATCTGAACCATTCTGTGATTCCATGAGAAGCTACAGATTTTTTACATTTCATTGCAAAACCTTGGGCATCTGCTCTTGAGCCACCACATCATTGCTAAATGGACCTTCTCTCCAGGTACTTCTCTTTTGCCAAAGACAGTCTAGAATTTGCTGAGCAGGTAACCCAAGCCAAACCATGCCCAAGAGCCACCAAGCAGAAAACATACTTTGAGCACACTAAAGCACCAAGTTGAACCAAAACTATAGAAACCACAGCATCTATCATTCATAGACACGACCAGAGAAAGCGGCGTGGCATTGCTTATCCAGTGACTACCATGCAAACACCCCCAGGAGCAGAGACACAAACCCCAGATCTCCCCCACTTGAGCTGCCTGTCTTCCTCCTAGACATTAAGGTCAAGCTCTTGCTTTCTTTCTCCCCTTGAAATTTCCTCCTTGGATTCCTGTCAATCTGATGTCCAACTTCAATAGGAATGATGATGGATGATCTCCAGGGAAATGTAAGGGGGTGGTGAAGACAATTTCCTAACAGCAGGTAATATATAGGTGATTTTCTCAGACTGAGGAAGGAATTTAACCCCAGCCTCCCCATGCTTGTCCCCTGCTGCTTTTCCTGTCACACAGCCATCACCGACTCCGCGTTCAAATAAAAGGACGAGCTTGTCATCTCTGTCGGATGCCTGTGGTAGCTGTGACATTCCAGTTTTACATTACACCTAACTGAAGGCAGCAAAAACATGCCTTAGTCTCAGAGAAAAAATAGAACAGAATTTCAGCAAGGAAGCTCCTCTCTCTGGTATTTCGATAAGTTAATTTTGAAGCCCCCATCTCAGAATGCTAGAGGTCCTCGATTTCATTCTCAGAGCTAACACTGCAATATCTCAAAGCCTATAAGATATAATTATAATTATAAAAAGATATAATAATAAGATACAAGCCCAAATTCCCTCCACATCATTCAAAATATGGAATCTTGGCATATTTTTCATTAACTACCAGGGCGAGCGTGGTAGTGAAGACCTACACGTTGCTGGATTAATTTCTCTCCTGTAGCTTCTTTCTGTTACTCAACATTTACATGTTCTTAGCTGGAGCCAGTATTCTCATCCTTACCAAAATGTCTGACTGCCTTTGGGTGTGTATTCTTCTACTGGTTTTCCCTAGATAAAGAATTAATCTATGTAAACCTAAAGCCCTCTATACCATCAAAAATGTGTTGCACCTCAGGTGTTGAACATGATCCAAACAGCAGCAGGAGGAAACGGTCTCCCCAAAGGAGGTGCTGCCCAGACACAAAGACTAGCACAGTTTCCTAAAAAGAGCTGCCAGAACCCTACTGCTGTGCTCATTGTAAAATATATACCCATACATACATCTATTAAAAAATTTATATAGAGATATATTTGGCATCAATCACAGTTCCAAAAATGTCTTCCTTTGTAGGTGGTGGGAAGCACTTTTTTTAGTCCTCCTTTTTTCCCCAGAAGAAAAAATGAATATATCCATCCTGTTGTTTCTTCTATTTGCTCAGCAGTTTCCAAAGCAATAGATCTGTGCAATTCTTCTCTTTCTGCCTTTTGGACAGGAGGATCTATCCTAGGGCATCAACCATGTGGCAAAGCTAAGATTTTTCAGCTCAATTCAATATTCTGCTGAGGGCTTTCCTGTTCCCTGGATGAGGTCTCCAAATTTCCTTAGTTCTCTTTATCTTGCCAAGGAACTTGTTCTCTTGCTAACTATCTGATGCAATTTTAACCCAATGATGGATATTGTTGTCTGGTTTTTTCTTCTCTTAGCACAAGTTGTGTCATTTTCAAACATTTAACATATGTGTTCAGTGTATAGAAATTCAGCTCTATAAATCTGCTTTAGTCTTTTAACTCTCTGCTGCCTCTGGCTTTTTTATTTATTTATTTATTTGTTATTACTAGAACACAATTTGTGGCTATATATTAGATTGTGTGTGAGCATCTACGTTAAAATAAACAGCTATCCTGTTTGCTTTCAGATCAATAGTCTATTCATCTTCCATTCTGCTGCTACCCATAGCTGCTAGGGGAAAAAAAAAAAAAAAAATTAAATAAAACCACACAATGAATGTCACCTTTTTGTCCTTTTTGTGCACGTGGTAAAGGTGATGACAGACTCTCTGCCCAGCTCTATTTCAAAATTGTGAGAGTCAAAGAAAAAACCAAAATGGTCTTTTACTTTCTGGGGTTTATGAGGTTTTGGGTTTGCTTTTAGCATTCACATCTTCTAAGGTTCTTCTCTACAAATTCAAGGACTAGGTCTTCCAAAATGATGGCTGAGAGGTTCAGGTAACTGCCCGATTCAGGGGATGGATCAAACACAAAACATTATGAAACCCCTTAGAAGGTTGTAAGCACCGAGGACATCAAAATCCATACAGAAATTGGAGGTTTTTCAATAAAATATCCTGCCTTTATTTACTAGATAAATACAGAAAGTGGAGATACTACTTTTGCTGATCCACAAGGAAGCTAATCAATAGCAATCCAACTACAGCTCATCTTTTCCATAAGCAGGACACTTCTTTCCCCTTTTGCAATATTTCTACCATACCTTTCAACACAAGGAAGACACCAATTCCAAAGGCCTTGTCTTTCTTTCTATTCAGTTCAACAATCAGCAATTAATAATACCTCCAGCTGGAATATATTGTCATTCTGTTTCATGAAACACTAGAGAGCAGTGAGAGAAGCCTGGCCAGGTTTTCCATGTCTTACACACTGTGCTCTAGTAGATACCAACATCTATATTATCTTTTTGAACCATACAAAATAAGATAAAAGAAGATTTTTTGTTTAGTGTTTTCACACCTTTGCACTTCATTTAATATATCTGTGTATCTGCTAGAAAAGCAAAGGCCAGCTGATAAATATTTCTAAATGGTTTTGTTATCAGTAAAAATAGGTGTTTTGTTATCTGTCGCTTCCATCCTTAGGAGCTGACTGTTTGCAGCAGGGATGCAGGTCTGAGCATTGTCTTAACTACTTATGGTAACAAATCCTTCTAGTAGTAGGCCTTTGTTTCCATAGCAACTGTCTAATAATTTGCCAGATAACATTTATGTGATAAACAAGCCTAGAAATCATTGTTGACTCACATTAGAAGAAATCCTATACATTTTGTGCTGCACTCTCAGAGGCAGCAGTTGCAATGTGCAGCTCTGAGGTTTCCTATTTCACATTAGGAGGTACTCAATCTTCTCCAAGAAGTAATAGGATTAAGCAATTTCCCCAAGCATCATAGAATATTCAACACAACTCATTTTAATGTGATCAGGATAAAGGCAACATCCTCTGCATCTGTCACCACACTGCGCATTCACAATTAATTAAGAAATGCATCTGCAAGCAGTGCCTCGTTTAAAAGGGTTCCTTGAAGGAAAGAAAAAGAAAGAAAAAGCAGCCAAGCACACATACAATTCCTAGAACTGGAAAATTTCATTTAAAAAAAAATACAGACATTAAAAGTAAATAAAAATCCTGAGCCATACCACAGTTCCTTACTGGCTTCATGGTTTACTTCTTGGTGTTTCTCTGTGAAGCCAGTACACACAATTATACTGGGGGGTGTCTGGAGCAAGCAGAAACACAGAAGATTTGCTGCACTGTGAAAGGAGAACTGGCATCATGGCACAGCCTGGTGACAGAGGAAGCTTCACGGAAATATGAACTTTCTTCACTCACTGTCTTCGAAAAATAACACTTCACTGGAGCAAGACTGTCCCAGGTAACTGCCCGGCAGGGCTGGGAAATATGTATCCTAACAAAGAAGTAAAATGAACATCCAACTCACTTTAAAGAAAACGAGGCTGACTTTGCTATCTGGCAAAGGATCATAGAAACATCGAAGTCTTCAGATGTCCATCACAGTCAAGTTCATCTGACTGACATCTGCTGCATCACAGAATAGTTTGGGTTGGAAGGGACCTCAAAGATCATGGAGTTCCAACCCCCCTGCCCTGGGCAGGGACACCTCCCACCAGACCAGGTTGCTCCAAGCCCCATCCAGCCTGGCTTTGAACCCCTCCAGGGATGGGGCAGCCACAGCTTCTCTGGGCAACCTCTTCCAGTCCCTCACCACGCTCAGAATAAAGAGCTTCTTCCTAAAACCTAATCTAAATCTCCCCTCTGTCAGTTAAAAACTATCACCCCTTATCCTAGCACTCCACTCCCTCATTAAGAGTCCCTCCCCATCTCTCCTGTAGCTCCCTTTATGGACTGGAAGCTGCTCTAAGGTCTCCCCAGAGGTTCTCTTCTCCAGGCTGAACCATAGCATCACTGGACAACATTTACAACCTAACACAAATGAACAGAAGCTCCTCATGACCACTGCTGACTCATGGGGAAAGCTACTTACACATTTTCTTGTGTTAATGCTCCTATTGCACTTTCCGCAAAACCTGTTTGCTGTATTTTCTTCTTTCAGATTTTCAACGTGGAATCCAACCCCCATTTGGCACAATATTGTCAACCTCAGCAAAAATTATTAGTCAGTGAGATCACTGATATTGGTTGCAACTCAGGAGAGCTCCCCTTCACTTCCCTGAAGTCAACCTGAGTGTGAAATTCAAACCATAACACACTTACACAAAGCCGTAAGTCTTGCATTTAAAATAAGAACCTCTGAAATTCTTTAACCTGTAACACACAGGAGTGCAGATTAAATTATCATCATGTTCCCTTTTTGCTTTTAAAACTCCACATCTTATAAAAAAAAATATGCATTTCAACATGAAAATCTAATTTGTAATCCTTCGCACCTGCAATTAGAGTTGCATAAATTATTTATTAGGAATCCATAACAGCAAACAGATTTCTCAAAACTGTTTACCTGAGTTTTGCTCAGACCAATATATTGCTTGTGGTAAAAAACATGCATAAACAACAAAATTGTCCTTTGAATTTCCGAGTCAGAGTCTTGATGCACAATGTAAGGCTGTGTGAGAAACCAGAACTTAAGCCAACATACACAAAGGCAACAAAAGAAAAATAGTAGGTCTTGCACAGTTTTGATCAGAGTCTCTTTGGAACAGTATCTTTAAAAAAATAAAATTAAATTTAGAAACCCCTTAGCTTTCACAAGGACTTATAGTGCACATTATTACTTTAATTTTTTCTTCCAAATTAAACAAAATCACAATAATATACTCTGTTTCCTAATTGCCTAGTCGCATAGTTTAACACTGGCAAAAAAAATCAAAAGGAAAAATGCTTAAAGAAACTACAAGTTCCTGTTTTCAAATGTAATTTTTATATTTTATGAATAATAGCCCTAAATAGTCAAGTTACTGATTTGAGTCATATAAATGACTTAGACGTTTCTTGGCTTTATCTTAAAATCTGTGTTAAAATCAGCAGGAAGTTTAATTTCCAACCACTGAACCTCAATGTATCTTTTATGTGGAGAGTGCTGAGCTTTTGACAAGTGCTGTGTAGACCTCAGATAACCTGCTTCTATTGTTAGATGTATTAAATATCTTTATCATTGTTTCCATCTTGTAGTGGAAATGACGGAGGATTACAAAAGTGGACAGAAGAATGTAGATATAGTACTACCACACATTAAAGGTTTTGATAGCACTTATTCATACAACAATTGACTAGCGAGCGAACGGTTGAATTATTTCACTCCTTTAAGATGTGATTTCCATCTTTCCCTACAGAGTTCAAGAATTTGTTCCTCTCATACCCCTCTGAAAGCTGGATTCAGCCTTTCCCTTTTGATAGAAAATCTGTGAGCTGATGCTTAATTTGAGAGACAAGTTTAAAGCACATTCAATCATCTTTCCATAGCATCATTTAAAACACACAACATCTACTCGCGCAGATATGTCCACAAATCAAAAAAAATTGCTTTAGGGTTCCACAGATTAACGATACTCTTCCATTTCATGTACCATGAGTCACTCAGAGCTCACAGAGCTGTCTCTGCATGAGCTTACTTCGTACAAGTTCAGTGCCACAGAATACACTCCTGTAGGTTTCAAGACTCATTATTCTCCATTAAATGACACACAACTGGACTGCAAGGGTGACATCAGTTCTTCCTACTGCAATATATCTGGTTTCAGGGGAAGTTCAGGTTAGATATTAGGAAACATTTCTTTACTGAAAGGGTTGTCAGGCATTGGAATGGCCTGCCCAGGGAGGTGGTGGAGTCACCATCCCTGGAGGTATTTAAGAAACGTGTAGACATGGCTCTTCAGGGCATGCTCTAGTGCCCAAGATTATTGGTTTGTGGTGGGATGTTGTGTGGGTGGGTGATGGTTTGGACTGGAAGCTGCTCTAAGGTCTCCCCAGAGGTTCTCTTCTCCAGGCTGAACCATAGCATCACTGGACAACATTTACAACCTAACACAAATGAACAGAAGCTCCTCATGACCACTGCTGACTCATGGGGAAAGCTACTTACACATTTTCTTGTGTTAATGCTCCTATTGCACTTTCCGCAAAACCTGTTTGCTGTATTTTCTTCTTTCAGATTTTCAACGTGGAATCCAACCCCCATTTGGCACAATATTGTCAACCTCAGCAAAAATTATTAGTCAGTGAGATCACTGATATTGGTTGCAACTCAGGAGAGCTCCCCTTCACTTCCCTGAAGTCAACCTGAGTGTGAAATTCAAACCACAACACACTTACACAAAGCCGTAAGTCTTGCATTTAAAATAAGAACCTCTGAAATTCTTTAACCTGTAACACACAGGAGTGCAGATTAAATTATCATCATGTTCCCTTTTTGCTTTTAAAACTCCACATCTTATAAAAAAAAATATGCATTTCAACATGAAAATCTAATTTGTAATCCTTCGCACCTGCAATTAGAGTTGCATAAATTATTTATTAGGAATCCATAACAGCAAACAGATTTCTCAAAACTGTTTACCTGAGTTTTGCTCAGACCAATATATTGCTTGTGGTAAAAAACATGCATAAACAACAAAATTGTCCTTTGAATTTCCGAGTCAGAGTCTTGATGCACAATGTAAGGCTGTGTGAGAAACCAGAACTTAAGCCAACATACACAAAGGCAACAAAAGAAAAATAGTAGGTCTTGCACAGTTTTGATCAGAGTCTCTTTGGAACAGTATCTTTAAAAAAATAAAATTAAATTTAGAAACCCCTTAGCTTTCACAAGGACTTATAGTGCACATTATTAATTTAATTTTTTCTTCCAAATTAAACAAAATCACAATAATATACTCTGTTTCCTAATTGCCTAATCGCATAGCTTAACACTGGCAAAAAAAAATCAAAAGGAAAAATGCTTAAAGAAACTACAAGTTCCTGTTTTCAAATGTAATTTTTATATTTTATGAATAATAGCCCTAAATAGTCAAGTTACTGATTTGAGTCATATAAATGACTTAGACGTTTCTTGGCTTTATCTTAAAATCTGTGTTAAAATCAGCAGGAAGTTTAATTTCCAACCACTGAACCTCAATGTATCTTTTATGTGGAGAGTGCTGAGCTTTTGACAAGTGCTGTGTAGACCTCAGATAACCTGCTTCTATTGTTAGATGTATTAAATATCTTTATCATTGTTTCCATCTTGTAGTGGAAATGACGGAGGATTACAGAAGTGGACAGAAGAATGTAGATATAGTACTACCACACATTAAAGGTTTTGATAGCACTTATTCATACAACAATTGACTAGCGAGCGAACGGTTGAATTATTTCACTCCTTTAAGATGTGATTTCCATCTTTCCCTACAGAGTTCAAGAATTTGTTCCTCTCATACCCCTCTGAAAGCTGGATTCAGCCTTTCCCTTTTGATAGAAAATCTGTGAGCTGATGCTTAATTTGAGAGACAAGTTTAAAGCACATTCAATCATCTTTCCATAGCATCATTTAAAACACACAACATCTACTCGCGCAGATATGTCCACAAATCAAAAAAAATTGCTTTAGGGTTCCACAGATTAACGATACTCTTCCATTTCATGTACCATGAGTCACTCAGAGCTCACAGAGCTGTCTCTGCATGAGCTTACTTCGTACAAGTTCAGTGCCACAGAATACACTCCTGTAGGTTTCAAGACTCATTATTCTCCATTAAATGACACACAACTGGACTGCAAGGGTGACATCAGTTCTTCCTACTGCAATATATCTGGTTTCAGGGGAAGTTCAGGTTAGATATTAGGAAACATTTCTTTACTGAAAGGGTTGTCAGGCATTGGAATGGCCTGCCCAGGGAGGTGGTGGAGTCACCATCCCTGGAGGTATTTAAGAAACGTGTAGACATGGCTCTTCAGGGCATGCTCTAGTGCCCAAGATTATTGGTTTGTGGTGGGATGTTGTGTGGGTGGGTGATGGTTTTGGTTTGGTTGTTGTTGTTGTGTGTTTAGGTGGTGGGTGGGGTTTTTGGTGTTTTGTTTTTTTTTTTGTTGGGTTTTATTTTGTTTGGTGTTTTTTTTTTTGTTTGGACTCGATGATCTCTGAGGTCCCTTCCAACCACTACGATTCTGTGATTCTGTTTGCTCATCCAGTTGCAACCGTACTAACTTTCAGCACCACCAAGACATTTAAAATTTATAAAAATAAATAAATTTGAGTCAAATACTGCCCTAACAAACTCAAATCGACCTTCTGCTGCTTGCACTAGTGGCTAGTGACTCTTGGAAATAAAAAGAAAAAAGCAACTTTGCCACACTAACGCGTCAAAAACTTTTCAACAAGCCTACATCATGCCAACCACTGCCAAACTACTTTTGGTAGCTGACAAAGGGGATATTTTATGATAAATTTATTATGCTACATCTGTCTACCAAAGTGTGCACTTGACAGACAGATCATTTTACAGCACAATAAGTAAGGTAGAGCACTTCACATCCAAGTGTTTTGCCTTGGATTGTCAACCAGTGTCAGCTAACAGCTGTGTTTTGAAAGAAATCCCTCTGAGCTATTCCTTGTAGCTCATCTCCAGCAAGCCATGGGCTTCCCACAGCAAGGTGAAGCTTCACCTACTGTCATCCATCCTCACCCCCTGTCACTAGTCAACGAGCCATCATCTCGCCCCACTTCTGTTCCCTTCTTTCTAATTGGGATCTATGTTGTTTGTGTTGTTCGTGAACTGAACGTAAGTGATGTGACAATCCTGAAATGTTTCAAACTATGAGCTCCTGTTTTAAACATTAATTCATGGGTTTGAGGCTACGATGATGCAACTAGACTGTTTCACTTCCACGGTACAACAGTAGGAAATACAGAAGACACAAAGATTTATTACTGAGTTAGCCCGCAGTAAGCAGAAGAGAAGCTCAAAAAGGGAAAAAGTTTCTCTTAAAATTCCATGGTTTTGACCTACTTTGGATAACTTCAGAGACCTGTTAGTCTAAGCCACTGAAACCTCTCCCCCGTACACAACTATTTTGAACAGAATATTGTTTTTTCTAATGAATTGTGATCACAGGATGCAGAATGAAGTAATGCAAAAGGAATTTACTCAACTGTTCAAGTCGTCTTTGCCCATCTGTAAGGAATGATGTTTGTGCTCATAGCCTAAACCAATATAATCATAAGACTATCATTTTTGATATTTCTGCTGGTATCAACTATTGTAACTCATCTGGGAAGGTTAGATTAGATACTAGGAAATATTTCTTCACTGAAAGGGTTCCCAAGCTTTGGACAGGCCGCCCAGGGAAGTGGCTGAGTCACTGTCCCTGGAGGTATTTGTAGATGTGGCGCTTGGGGACATAGTTTAGTGGTGGACTTGACGTAAATGTGGCACTTGGGGACATAGTTTAGTGGTGGACTTGACAGGATTAGGTTAATGGTTGGACTCGATGATGATGAGGGTCTTTTCCAACCTAAATGATTCTATGATCTCCTCAGCTGGCTGGTCTGAGCACATCGATACATTCTTTGCTCTACACACTGGTTTTCCTAAAACACCAAGCCAAGTTCAAAGTGTGAGACCATCACTATTAAGTGTAATCTTCATAAAAATAATGAATTTCATTTCACCCGAGATAGCAAATTGCACCTTTTTCAGGCTTGCACATATTTCTCCAGGAGTATAAGAAATTGTCCATCAGCCTTCTCCAACACTCATGCCTTAATGAGTAAGCAGAAAACATCTTCTGGACAAAATAACCCTGAAAATATCAAAGTGGCTTTTCAGAGTTTTTTTGAGCTTTCTCAAGACTCACAAGTTCTCTCTCTCAACAGACATTTGCAGTTGCAGCATACAAATAATTCAAACACGCATGAAAAGAATATACAAAAGGAGGTACAGGCAATTTCTAAAGCCCACATAATTACTAAATTAAACGGAATATAATTTAAATGGCTGCATTTATTTAGCCACAAATAATAATAGGATCTTAAAAGATGTTGGTATATTCTGCTTAAATCGAATATAATTGCTGGAAGGTGTGTGCCCTCAGCTCTGCTGGTGTGATTCCCTGAGGGGATTTTTTTCTGAGTATCACTAACTGGCGTATTTTCTTATTAGTAAATTAAAAATCCAGATCTGAAATAAATAAATAATGGTAAGAGCTTTTTTTATAGCTATAAAGAACACAAATCAGAGCTGCACATCACATTCTCACGGAGCTTCACCAGGAATTGGAGACCTGTGTGCCCTTTGAGCATTTAAAAATGTCACCCTGTAGCACAGAGATAGAAATGTTTAAATTCTTCACTATTTCCCATTAAAATGCATCCTCACAGCATTTCTGCTCACTGAATCTGATTAGTTATTATGTGCGATGCCTTGACGGTGATAAAAGGCAACAAACTGGGAAACAGCAAAGAAAGGTTAACATGACAACATCTTTGGGATCTTTAGTGGTATCATTCCATAGTTAAAAATACTATGAGAAAAATTAATGTATTTATTTCATTTTAGATTTGCTGCTTCAAGCCACCTTCCATCAAGGATTCAGTCGACTGGCTGGGCTGAAGGGAGGTAAGACGAAGATGCTGTGCTATTACTGATTTTCCTTGTTTCCTCCTAAAAAGTCACTTCAGGCCACCCCTGATATCTTGCACTTACACTCTGCAATCCAGCTACAAAAGGGAAAAAAGGCCACTTTGTGGTGAGCCATGGTCTGATGGCAACAAGATTGAAAAGCTCAGATAATAACTGACAAATGCCAGAACAGGGGTAAAATCCCTACAAACAAGATGGATGATGAACTTGAGGAGGCTGGAAATACCATGCAAAGATTCTGCAAAGCTGACTGAAAGTCTTTTGAGCTACACTTCCATCCCAGGGTAGTCCTATTGAGAATAGCCCTTTAAGGGCTGTTCTATTCATAGCAGACAAAAGCTCATTCAAAATGACTTTTCCTAGAAGATTGTGGTTTTTTTCCTGGCCCCAGAAAGCTCTGCCATACCATAACTTAAAGTCACATTCTTTTGCATTTTCAAAGCCTTCACCAATGTTTGGAGGCTTCTGCACCGCGTGAGTTGTAATTCCAGACTTTACTGGGGCTTGAGTATTGGGGGATTTTCAGGCACACAGGAGGGACAAATCATCCCAATAACGTATCAGATGGATGTCAAAAGGGACAAAGACTAAGACAGTACCTAAGAAGGAACAATTTCCACTATTGGGAAAAAAAATAAAGCCAGCAGAATAATGAAAACAAATATTCACAAACAAACCAGGGTTCAACAACTCAGACACAATTTTTCTCTTACTAATGTGATAACCATGTTCACTGGTTCATGAACACTAAGGTGTTTACTCAGGTGATTACATCACTAAGCTGATTTAACTTTTTTTTTTTTTGGTTATTTACTCTCAGCTATTTCTCTTTTTTGAACAATTTTATCACTGGCTCAGCCAACAGAGGTGAGGCCAGTTAATAACTCCTAACAACCCCAAAGTGCAGTTGAGAGGCTTGGGGTGCATTTTTTCAGCTGACTCAGTGTTAACGTGCCGTGCCCAGCACTGAAGTCAGAGGCCATCTTCTCCATTTGTCTCAAAACAGGTTGTTAGAGATACAAAAATAAAGTCCCCTGTCTAAGAAATCACTTCATAAATTGTCTTAAAATCAGAAACACCACACCAGAGAAGGCCTATCAAAATATTTCATTTCTGCCGATTATGATTTTGGTCTCTTAAGCTTGTGTGGACAATACATGTTTTAATTCTTCTGTTTTCACATCTAACTTAATTTATCTATGAAATTTCTCTTTAATTTTAAGACCACTGAAATGACTGTCTGTCAATATAATACAATCTCTTGGATTTAATTTATGATTGGAATCTCCAATTTCCTATGGTACCATATCTTGAGAGTTTACTTTCAGTCTTTGGATAATTGAGACTGCATTAAAAATCCCAAGTACATAACTGATGTAACTACCTGAAATTCACAGCCTTTTCAATAAAATAAAATAAAATAAAAAATTAAAATAAAATAAATAAAATAAAATAATAAAATAAAAATAAATAAAAAAATAAAAAATAAAATAAAATAAAATAAAATCTTTAATGACTCAGGGGAAAATGGCTAAAAAATGTGAACCCCTGGGTATCAAAAAACGAATGGTTTTTTGTTTTTTCTTCCTCCCTCAAAATCTAAATGATTTACCAGTGTGATACCCAGGATGAAGCTCATGACATTTCAGTGTTGATGAACACTGCCAGTGTGGGGGCAGTTTTACACAAGTGGCAAACAGAAAGAATCCCAAGCCCACAGGAATCCCAAGGTTTTTGAGAAGGCAAATACCTACTTCACAACACATTTACTGGTATTGGTCAGGCAGCACCAATCCACCTTTTCTGTTGATTTCAGGGGAATTTAGGATTTTCTTTCCCTTCTGTTTCTCACTGGCTCTCCTCACTGACAGCCAGCTTTGAGATTTAGTGCCCACTTACTTATTATCTCAAAGAGAGACACAGCCCCAAATCACTGAGATTTGCCTGTCACTAGTGTTGCTGAAAAATCTGGGAAAAGAAATCAAAAAGCTAAAAATAGCTTGTAACAGCACTGCGGTTTATTATGGGAGTTTATTAGTGAGGCAAGTAAAACAAACAAACAAAGACAGATGTTACTTTATATGTCTCCTGTACCGTCCTTCCAGTATAGCCCATAGTTTAAATCTCCCTTCTTGAATGACAGTCAAGTAAATAAACAGTATTTCTATGCCAAAAGAGCCACTGTTTAGACAAACAATGGATTTCCAAAGAACACATATGCAAACCTATGGGAACAGCCAGGACTTTTGCTAGTGTATCTTTTCTGTTAAGCAGCCCAGTAGCTGCACTGCTTGCTGCCTTTGCCTGTGATCTCTTTCATTTCTTAATAAGCTTAAAAGATTTTGCAAAGATCTGTAATGACTGCTCAGGTTTAACTCAACTATGCATTGCTTGCCTGATTATTTCATTATTTCCACGCACGCAAACCTCTCTGGAAATCGCCTTTTGTGGTGCTGAGTTTGTCCGGTATAAAATCCCGGGGCACACCCCTATTTAAAAGATGACACACTTTATTAGCTTTCATTTAACATCTGCTTGTGCTGCAGACAGATTTTTAAAAAAAAAAAAAACAAAACATTATGTAATTAGCTCTGATTTTATCGATTGCCTGTTGATGTGTGTTACTAACAGCAAACCTGATAAGCCTAGTGCAGGAAAGACTGCAAACATTGCTCAAGAAATTTAGAAAGTGACTGCCACCCATAGACTAAACCCAACATAACACAACAGATGTCTGCAAGCAGCCACAGGACCAAGAATCAGAAACCAAAGCAGAGAGGCAAGAGCAGCTTCTGCTGCAGGCGTTTGTCCTTGCTGCTGTTTACAAATGGCACCACATAGAAACTTAAAGGAGACGGGAAACTAAGCATCTGCTTGATATAACTTTATGAAGTTACTTATAGGGTCACTGCTAAGGTGGAAAAATGTCCAAGTTTGACCTGCCTTACAGCTGTATGTTGGACGGAAAAGGCATTTTTGAAAACACACAATGAATTTCAAATTGCTCTGACTCACGCGTAAAGCTGAGCTTTAAAAATGAATAAACAAACAAATGTGCCCGAGCTGCACTTTTGGCATTCCAGTGAAGCAACAGTCACACAGCGAGTGCTTTGGATATTTAATATATCCTTTTAGCACTCATTTTGCTTGTAGAGGCTCATGTGCTTTGTCAGTGTAGCCACTACTCACCCCTTCACCGCGCTGCAGACACACGAGCGATGGAGGGGATCAGGGTCTAGATAAGTCATGCTCCAGCTAAACACAGAGCAGGTTTGGCCAAGATTTCATGTGGCCCTCTTCTCACTTGGGCACTAACATCTCACCACACCAGGAGCGATGGTGCTCGTGGGGGGATCAGGGTCTAGATAAGTCATGCTCCAGCTAAACACAGAGCAGGTTTGGCCAAGATTTCATGTGGCCCTCTTCTCACTTGGGCACTAACATCTCACCACACCACAGCCTGTTTTTCTCCTGCTGTCAGAACATGCAGAAAAGGGGTTGCTCACATATGGGAGAGAGAAGGTTATTTAATCCCAAATCTCCAGGTGCTTTTGTTGAGTGCAAAACCTGAGCTTGAGAAAGTCCACCCTGTAAAGATGAAAGCTGGAAGAAGCAAACTACAGCCAAGAAGGTATTCTACAGCCTTGATTATAGCAGACACTGGTAGTCTCACTAAACTTTAAAATTTTATATAGAAGTGTTACAAATTAATGTAACATGATAGAAATGTAATGATACAAATTATTTTGGAGAGATATCCAATTTCAGTCTTTATCTCAGGTTGTTTATGAATGATGTACCACAGTAGAGAAAATTAAGGAAGGATGGTCTTAGTAGAAATATCCTATCTAGAAGGAAGTGGGAAATCTGCACAAAACAAAGAACCACCAGCTTCTCTTTGCTTTAAGTGATATGTGCAAAATAAGCTGCCTAGTTCTGATAAACAGAACTAGAACGTATAATGCACATCGTATGAAAGCATAGATGACCACCTGCCATGCATGGACCTACCTCAAAATCACTTACAGACATTTGTTACATTTTTTGCTTTGTCCCATTTCAAGGCTTATGCCAAATGACCACGTGTAGGTTCCCATTTGGGTCCCAGTGTCTATATGGACGCAACACTGTTATGACACCAAAGGAAAACAACCCATAGCAATTTTAAATTGAGGCAACAGCTGCCAGTGGAAAAGGAGTCTTTCTCTTTTTCCCCCAAAGATGAGTAAAAAATAAAGATGAGTAGAACTGCCATCTAGTATTGACTTAGTTGACCCCCAGGTAGCAGAGATAAGGGTAGCATTTCAGCAGCCCCAGTGTGGATGGAAGGCAGTGTCACATAGTTTTCAGGATGCTTTTCAAAACATTTAACAGCAATACAGAATACTAAAGAGAGACTCTAGAGGAGAAAGAAAGCACATAATTACAGTCATAAAGGAACTTCTTTTGCATAGTTTCACTTTTTATGGATCAGTAAAAATTACATCAAGCATCACATGGCACGCGAAGATGATTTTAATTCCCTGGGTCTGATTCCTAGGACAGTTCTGTTGTTCTTTCTCTCTTTTAGTGACTAGATGATTTATATCAATGTTTTCGTCAGAAAGGTATCTTAAATGATATACTGTAGCTAGGATTCAAGCATGCCACTCTGCCCTTCTCAGAGACTAAATAATAATTGATAATAATTATAGGAAGACGAGAGGCTTGTAAACTAATCTGGGCTTTCTTTACTGGAAATCTAGTGCAAGGGGGGCAGCTGGTAAGAGCGAGACCCAATCATCCCAGAGAGGTAGTGACCCCATCACTCACAAACTGCTAGTAATGTGCACAAGGTGAGCTGATGATCCCTGCACGTTAACCAGTGACAGATGATTCACTTCACAAAATCATCAGTAGTTGGTACAAACCCGGCCATAAGTTTGGTCACGTTGCAAAAACCGCAACAGTAACAGCTCTTACAGTTCCAGAGCTTTTTGTCCTGCGTGTGCCTGCCTTAGTAGTACATTTCCCTTTATAAGTGCATCATCTAGTGAATTTGATTCCTACACAGTAGGCTCCTCTGAATTGTGCTCAACCTGAATAAACAGTTGTCCTATAAAAAGCTATTTAGAGCAAAACTAGAACAAAACAAAACCACATTTAAGATGCATTTCAAAGATACGTGCTGAAAATGGAAATAATATTCTGACTATAAACACCACACAATAATCCCCTGTGAAATTCTTGGGTACTTAAGCTTTTCATTTTCTCTTAATCCTTACTTGCAAACCTCCCATTAAGAAACAAAGCCCAGAAATTCCCACCTGTTAGTTAGCAGCAAGCCAAAGAGAACTATGAAAATGGAAATTGATATCTCCGTTACAGAGCAAGTGTTTTCTTTCAAATTCACAACAGTCACTTCCTTTGGGGACGTTACTCCTTGACAAGCTGGTCTCATGAAAACACAGACACTGGAATAACTCTTCTCACCAGAGAGCAGTTCTTCCACCCTCTGGATGTTCGTGTGGAGAACTCCATCCTCTCACATCCAGCTCTTGTCCCAGTTAAAGGGATGAGCAATTCTCTGTTTGGCAAGAACTCCTGTTGTGTGAATAACGTATGGATCCTTTGTAATGTACATTTAGTCTTTCCATCACAACAGCTCTAACTTTACCTAAATCCAGCAACAACACTGCGCTGTTTCCACTGCCCATTTGCTTTCTAGCTGGCCTCATTATAACTAAGAGAGGACAGCTTTAATTGCACGCTGGCTGGGGCGCACAGATGGAACTCGGAAGCTTTACCTTGTATATCAAGGAGGAAAGCTTCCCCTGAACGACTGTAAAGAGTTGTAGTATTGCACAAATGTGGCACTACTTCATCAATTCCTGCGATGTATTTCTCCTGTCACATTGTAAAGCCAACGGTGACATGAGTCCAAACAAATTAAGTGTTGTCAACTGTGTTAGCCTTTTGCCATCGCAGTGCTGTCTCCTGAATGTAGATCAGGCCAAATAATCCTTGAGGTACCAGTAACTACACTGTATTTGTGGAAATAGGTCTCTTTTTATCCCCTGCAATTTCAGGATCCTTAATGTAACCTGCAGGCAACAAGTAAATATGAACTGTACTAGCCAGAGAGTAAGTATTTCATATTCTGCATGGAAATGGGATACATTCAGAAAGCAGGAAGAGGGATTATACACTTCTCTTATAGACCCAACAGTTCACACAACAATCCTTTTCAGGCAACTGCATGAGCAAGTCTTGCTTCTGCCACACAAAATGTGTTGAACTTGTAACTGAACCAAATGCGAGGGATGAGCCGCTCAGATTTATTTCAGAAACTAGATTTTGCTCAGATTCGGGTTGTTCTGACCACTCCACTATTACAAGATCACGTCTTCAAAACACATAAAATTGAAACTCAAAGGGACCTCTTATTTTATACGCAAAGAGATACACATTTCATTTCTGCTTGCATAAATCTTCACATAATGAAGGCAGACACGGGATATGGCGGAGAGCGTTTGGGGTAGGAGAAGCAGCTCCAAGATGGCAAAGGGAAAGTTTGGGGAGTAGCACTGGGCCCCTGAACTGCTGCCAGCGCAGGGCTGCTTCCTCCCCTGCGGTGTAACCTGCAGGGGCTGGTGGATCACCTGTGATCACTCACTAGAAGTGTGGAGAGATGAAGCAATACCCACAATGCCAGGCTGTGCAGGAAGCAGAGACTGCAGGTAACACTGGTCTTCAGCTAAAAGGACATCAGGCCATTCTTCAAGCTGGGCATATGTACGTAGAGCATATAGCAACAGGCTGTGCCTGGTTTGGAACAAGACACTTTCTTGGTTTAAACACTGGCAGGAGAGAAGAAGAGACAACTGACTGTGATGATGAGTAAGCAGTGGAGAGCCCAGACCAGTGTGGACATGGAAGGTGTCTCCAGCAAAGCATGTAACTGAGCAGCTGGAAGCCCACTTCTATCATACTTCCCAACACGTGTACTGGAAGGAACACGTGTCACCTTTGAGATCTTTTCATTTAAAAAACAAGTTATGTCTGGAAACAAAGACTTTTAAAGAAACCTCTCCAGAGCTGAGGGAATGCTCTGGAGGCAAGACCCAAGTGCAACCACTCCCCAGTTGAGTTACGCAGCGCAGCACCTATAGGGCTTAGCAATTAAATCAGTCTTTTGGGCAGAGATTGCCTCCCGACTTGAGCCAGCAGAGCACTGGCAAATCAGCTAAGCAGCGAGGGCAGGTTTCTGAGTGTGCTGTGTACACTGTCCTCATCTATAAGGTTGGCAGAGCTGAAGAGCATTTAAACTGGGGGGCTGGAGAGGGGAGAGGAAACGGATGAAGTTGAGGGCTGCAAAACAGCCCCCTCGGAGAGTAAGTCCACAAATGGAACAATTTCTCACTACAGCATTTGAGATACACCACGTGTAAGGCAGGTCATATATCAACCCCAGCCTATCTTTACAGGAAACATTTTGTTTTCATGGTACATTTAGCTAATACTGAATTATAATTGAGCTCATGTGATACTACCTATTATGCAAATACATTCATTATGATTCATGGTAGTACAATAGGTAGTAAATGAATTGATAATTACATGACACTTAAAATAAATAGGATAACACTTTGTAAAATCACAGCTAAGTGTTACTTTTTACAACACATTATTTTCGTAGCCTACTCTTACACCAGACTGCAAGAGGTCTGGCACCAGAGCACCAATGCGGTATCTGCAACAAATAAGACTGCAGTGTGCTTTCCCTTTATTAGCAAGGAAGTGCTACTATGTGTTTTAGATGCAATGAAGATATTTAATTAGAAAGCTGCCTAATGTACTCTCAATGTCTTATCATCCAGCTGTTGACCACAGGGAACTACACAGGATATTTCAGTTAATATGAACTAGATGAGTTTTTGCCCCTCTGAGATGATAAATACATTCATGCAGAAAGCTCCGTACAGCTTTCTATAGCACGGGCATAGGCATTGTTAAAAACGGTATTAGATAAAAAGCAGAATAAAATGAAGCTGTTCCTGGATTTCACAACAGGCTACAGAGGTTAATTACTACCCTACCTACCTAAATGGTACAAATTTGGAGCCTGAAATGGAATTGGTGGTGTGGAAGACTTGTTTTTAATCAAGGGATAATGTACAACTGGATCTACAACCCCACTAAACACCTGACAAATTATAAAATATGATTAGGGAGAGGAAGATGCGGCATCGTTTCCCAAAAAGCAAAATCTGGGCTAGCGACAAACTTTATTTATTTCTTTGGGGGATCAAAATAAGGAATGCCAAAATAAACATAGCAAACAAATCCACAACTGCAACAGGAGAGCGGAGATACACTAAAGAAGATTTCAACAGCGCTGAGACGTAGCAGCAGCCTCTGCTGCACTGACGGGGCAGATAAATAAAGAACTTCACTTTCTAGCCCAGTGAAGCCACCTCCTTTGGCGAGTGGAGCCCATCCATTTAGTTAAAAAACATGCTACAATTTGCCAGCCAAAACCAAACCCCACCGTCTCCTCAACGACTGAATTTCGTTGTCTTGTTCCCCGTGCCTGCTGCAAAGCACATTGGTACCATTTGAAGAATTATAAGTCATGGTGATTCCTACTGTTAGAAAATGAAAAGTCAAACAAAACCATCTCACTATTAACATAACAAAAAGCATCAGATACCAAATCAGATCTTGACTTATTCATTGAGAATTAATTCTAACAATTTCTTTCTAGGTGAACTTTCCAAGACGTTTCTCACTAATTAGTCTGTTGTTTGACATGGAATAACATACAACTGTTGAGACTTTTATATGAAAAAACCCAAAATGCAGCAAGTTTGTGGACCTCTCCACTTCTGAGGTTAATTTACATACAGGACTTGCAACCGCACTAATATTTTGTCCAGTTTTCAGTTCATTTTGCAGCCCTCAGCAATTTTAAATGAATGGCATGGTCTGGCAGTTTCATAAATTTTCTAATTGGGTTCAGATCCCTCTCCCTTCCCCACAAATATGTGTAGTAGGTGAAGCACCTCACTTCTGGTACTTTAATAAAGATCATCACTGTTGATTTCCCATATGGCCACCTTAAATGGCTGAAGAAAGACAACTAAACTGGCAATCAGAAAGCAATCAGTGGAGGTTAGTACAACATCTGTCTTCCCATCTTTTCCTTAGGCATAGTGTCGTCTTTAAAGAGACACCACCAAGCAGAACTTAGCCCCAATTAAAAGGTTTTGGGAAAAACTAAGAGAGCAATGTCAGAGCCAATACAAGATGCTTACAAAATTTTAAGAAGTAATTACAAGGGAAAGCATATTTTGAAGTAAGCAAAAACCGCCCCGGGTTTGCCACACAGGTGCTGTGGCACCTCACTGGAATGTGAAAAACAGACAGTGAAATTTGCCCAGAAAGTGTCTATCAATGAGCCAGAAAGAAGAGCACCAGTGGAGAGCTCTTCCTCTCTCTGTAATCACCAACAAAGCAAGACTAATATGCAGAAAAAGGAGGAAGAAAAATAGTCCTATTCCACACTAACTTGTAGAAGCTATTTTGGTCTAGAGTCTCAGAAGACCAAGGAGCAACTTCATAATCTTTGTGTAAGCTTTTTGTACAGCCTTCTAATAAACAGAATTTCACCGAGGCATTCAACAAAAATAATTTAGAAATCTCATCAAAAGGTCAAGTGTATTTGTTTCTTGTAAATTCAGATTCAATAACAGCTGGGAAATTGATACGGCTCATTTCTGAATTCCTATGAACGTCGTGCCTTTAAAAGCTTCAGTCAACAGGTTAATATTAATGGCTTTCTAGTGTGCCTACGAGAGGTCACAGAAGGAAAACGAAGCAGAAACTGGGTAAGGCAAAAAATAGAGTACAACCTGGACAGGAAGGCAAGGGCTGGGGTGGGGGGGAAGTAAAACCACATTAAAGCATAACAAACAGAAGAAAATAATCTGGCTGTAAACAATGATCTACACAGTATCTGCTGATGCCAACTCCACTTATGATCAATATTCCTCTGGGTTTCATTCTATATATAACATACACTTTCCAAATAGAAATCTATTTGAAAAGTAGAACTGCATCGTCTTTGAAGAGAAAAACACTTAAATTAACATATACTAAGACATTAAAGATTCATGTTAAAAGTCTAAAGTGAATGTGAGAGCTTCCCACACTCAGCTGGCACAGGGGGAGGTGAGAGGAGCACCTTGCAAGCTATGAAAAAAAGCCATAATCTCCAGAAGTCTCAGGACTTCTCTGGAGCTGGGAAGGTGGGCAAAGATGCAGCGCTCAGTGCAACTGCTTATAAAGCAGCACTTAGCTTAAAAACGCCAGTAAAAACCATTTCCACTTTGTCTCACTCCCAAAGTAGGATACACAGTTTATTTTAAAAGACGTCTTTAAATAGAAGCCTTCATGTTCCTCACAGTATTCAGATAATAGCTCATATGTTAAGTAGACTCAAGATTTCTTCTCTTCACGTAATTTGACAAAACAACAAAGTAAAGAGAAATAATAGATGCTCTGGTGGAAATTGGCTGGAGAACTTGGTGTTAACATGCAATTCTCTCCATGCTGTTCCTTCCAGACAATTGTCTAAAAAGGTTTTATGAGAATGAAGCCTTCCTCCTGTTCCTGAGCATCTTTACAACAGCAGCAAAGGTTTGGCCCCATGTCACCCCAGACAGGGACACAAAAAGAAAGAGAAGCAACATTTTGGGACATCCATAGCCTTATATATGCTGCTTACAGCTTCCGCCTGAGATTTATACACTAATCCAAAGAGGTAATTAAAGAACAATTAAATTAAGCTTTATAGAATGTGATGAAAGTGGCAGTAAAGAAGCAAACTACAGCACTGCAAACAACCTAACATAAAATAGCATTTGGAGCACACTGCAAGGAACCTGCCTCATCTTGTGACGTTGCCACAGAGAGTCAATCCGGAAAGGCCCGCAGTAGTAGCCATTTTGGGAAGCCCTAGGGCCAAATTTGGCACTCAGACAAGGTTCTGGTGTTGCCATGGTATTTCATAAAGGGGAAGCCTAAGAGAATTTCACAGCCAGGAGCAGTTACACAGAGTTGGTGTCCTGGTGGGGAAGGCCAGGTAGGCAGGGGTCTGTCCAAAGGAAACTGCCCAAAAAGCCCAAGAGCCAAGGTGGGATTTGGCCACATTCCTGGGGTCAATTATTTAAAGCAAGCAAAAAAAGAACAGCAGCCTAAATGCAAAGCACGACGGAGAGTCTGAAGAATGGAAAATGCAAGGGGATTTGCTTCCACATCAACCACAAATCTGGCTCGAGGAATTTGCAGAAAAATTAATTACTCTCACGAGATGTCTGGACAAGGTAGGATATCCTCTCCTTTCAGCCTGAGATAATTAATGGAAGATGGAGTCACCCTGGTGTGTTTATTAGGCTATTGCTAGAGACAAGTGCAATGCACAGAAGCTGACAACTGCACCAGGCCATTTCTGTGATCTTTGCTCATTTTTCTCTAAAGTTTTTATTCATTTCCCCAAAATCAGGATATAGTTTTACTGTAAGAAAATAACTACCGAGAGGTGAAAGAGTGCAAAATGAATCCACTCTGTAATACTAGTCATTTATCATTTATATGAAGTGTGTAATTGCTGAAAACTGCTAACAGATTGCAGGTCAATAGGGTCAAAATGTGTACTTCCCACACCATTGAGGAGAACAACTCATTGTGTTTATGCATAATATCCTAATTTGAAAACAGGACAAGATGCAGCTGCCGATATGAAGCAGCAGCTCCTCTTCAAAGGAGCGGCGCTGATTTACACCAGCTGCTGCTTCTGGTCCCGTGTTTCACAACATAAAATGCTCCTACTGAGATCCCAAGTGTCTGTCACTGGACAAAACATCCCCTCAGCCGCTTCTTTCACCATTCTCCTTTGTAAATGTTGCAGGCAAAGGTATCCAGGCCCTGGTCTAAGGCTCCCAGAAACGGCATCAGGGACCACATGCAGTTTCCAGTCCCCCCAGGACAGCGGATTTCCCTGTCACAACAATCAGAAAAAGAGTTGTAAAATTCCTTCCTGAGACTTGGCAGGGGAAGGCATGGCTGCGAGCGGTGTGCCCATTTGAGGACATGCTGGACCTCGCAGGGACTTGGAGCTGTCAGACACCGAGCAACCGCCCAGAGCTCAAGACCAGGAGGGGACGCTTTGGCTAAATATCTCGTGGGCACTAAGGATGAGGTGTTGTCTCCTCAAAGCAGATCTAACGCTGTAATTCAGCGCGACGGCAGCGTGTTCAAGCCCATCTGAACTAGTGTGATACCAGCTATCAATGGTGGACTTGTCACCAGAACCAATACCCGCAATCCCAAACGGGCAGGTACTGCCCATATCCAGCTTCACACTGCTCATGGATGCCCAGGTAGCTCCTGGGCTTCCACTGAGATCTACGCTGAGACAGAGCACAGAGCATTTGCTTTTGGCTCTGACCCTAGAGCTGCACAGCATTTTCTTTCATCTCCAGATTGCTGAGTGTGTATAAACATGAATCTCCTGTGTAAAAGCAAACCAACAAAGAAAAAAGGATGAACCTCGTCTTCTGCTGTAAATAACTCCTTTAAGCTGTTTCCATTTTAAAGCATTTGCAAGTATCAAAAAAAAGTGTACAGTAAATATATCCAACATATTTTATTTGCAATTAGAGGGAAAAAAAGGCGTATTTTAAAAATAGTTATTGTACCTTTTGCTGAGCATATCACACAATTAAACACAGGAACCGACTATGCACACTCATGCAGACACCAACCAAAGATGTTCTTCTCTGCAGGACATTCAACTGCCACCGCATACAGAGAAATAAAAAAAAAAAAAAAAGGAACAAAAGCAAGCGACAGTGACAGACTGAGCAGAACAGTGACACACCAGTCTAAGATTCAGAGATGCAGCCAACCCCTTGCAGATTTTCATCAGCTTCCTGCCACTCCCCACTGAAAACTTTATTGTGCAGACTAACATTTATTTTTTCTATTACATTGTTAGTTTTGTTCATCTCAGCAGATATTAATATTGATACTAACATTGCTCACGCAAAACTACATTTTAAAAGGCAAATATTACAAAGACCTAGAGTAACGTGCTCAGCAGTTTTTGTTTGTATTAATCCGGTCTGTTTTTATCTCTGTGAACATTCCCAGAGCCCCCTTCAGAGCAATTATCTGCTTCACATTCGTGGCCTTTTACTTTATTTAAAAAAAAAGAGGACAAATAAGATGAAAGCTGAAGAAATACACCTGCAATTTATGTTTGGATTAATTCGGAGCGTGAATAACCACACAGGATCAGCAGGGCTCCGAGTCTTCTCCCATTCCAAGCAGGCAGCAAAGCAACAGCGCGTTAGAAAGGTCCCAGAGCATTTCTCTGATACTCCCCAATGCCATTACATGAAGAATAAAGAGGCGGGTCCCTTCTCAGACAAACATCTTGATATTTTGGAGACCCAGCGTGCATCCACCTGGTAGCTACATGGAATACCTTCCCAACTGCAAGGAGGTGCCATTACCGTACCTTTGTTTCCTGCTCATCTGATTATTCACCCGTTGCCATCTCCTTGCCCGAAACACTAGATCTTGAGCTCCCAGGAGCTGGGGCTGTCTTTGTATCAGTCACTCAACAGAGTCTAATCTAGCAGGGCTTCAGATACTCCCCCACACCAGAGACAATAATATTGATCATTTTTCCTGCTGCCTAGGTGCGATGGTAATGGTTCTGTTAGAAATCCGTAAGTACAGTAGACAGAGACAGATAGACTGACCTTTAGTCTTTACAAGGTCTTCACAAAGAGGCACGTAGACTGGGATATGAGGCTCTTGCAAAATATCAATTTCACCAGATTGGAATTGGGCCTCTACAAAATCAATGCATCTTGGATAGACTTGTTCCAGTTTCAGTGTCTTTACTGATTTATGCTGAGGTGTTTCACCTTTACAGTGATACTGTTCCATTTATTCCTGAATCTCATTTTTGTCTTATTTAATGACCATCTCAAGCAATTCCTTTTTGTATTTCTCACCTAATTCATACTTGACCTTTTCCAGATTTCCTTCCTTACAGCAATAAGCACACTTCAAAAGGTTTAGCAATCAAAGCAAATAAGCTCCCAGGAGTTTTTCTGTGTTCCTAAACTTAGTTTCATTTACCCAAGCCTATTAAAGGGACCATCCAATATCCTAGACAGAGCTTCCCTTCTTCCCCAACAGCCCAGTCCATCGTACAATTCAGGACCAACGGTCAAAAGTCACCAAGTTACTGCCTGCATCTGGTATCTAGAGCTTCCCCACAGAGGCCCACAGGTACCCTTTCTCACTCCCTCCAGCTTCCCACCTCTAAGAAGAAAATCAAAGCACAGTTCAGTATTGACAGGGTGCTTCTGTGCTCTACCGTAAGACTTCTTTCCCAAATACATTTAATATGTAAATGTCACACACACACTAGGCATGTAAGATATGACACAATAATCACGAGGCAAAGCAAATGCAGAGATCATCAAATACAGTCCTACAGTTCTCAACATAGCTAAGTGCTGATACATCTGGGAATCCAGAAGTGTGATGGGAAAACATAGCAAGATGCTGCTATTTTTTAATTAGAGCATACTTTCTTAGTCAAAATGATAATACCAATGTGACCCAGAACAGGAAACGTGCTGCAAGGGACAGGAATATACTATGGCTTCAGAGAAGCATTGACTCCTTTGCAGTAAGTTTCTCACTATTATTAAAGTGATGCAAATAGCTACTGAAATATAAAGTCATAGAATTGTCTAGGTTGGAAGGGACCTTTCAGATCATCGAGTCCAACCATCAATCTAACACTGACAAAAACCAAAGTACAACACCACCTCTGTGTTCACCATTGAGAAATGGGAGACAGTCAACTGCTTTTAGGCAGTGGAGTCTTATTTTAGTGGTTGTTGAAGTTAGTTCGGACCTTAGGTTATTGCAAGGAATAGCTTACTCCTAAAAGTCAACTAGAACCCAGCAATGAGAACAACCGTCTATAGTGTCGATCACCTTTAATTCAATTACTGCAAAGAAATTTCCTCCGCTTCCCAGGTTATAGAATTTTAAGCAATAGGCACCATATACACCTGCACCTGTATACAATATATCACACAAACACAACAGACCGTTACAAGCAAGATATTGCTTCATTCAAAGCCCTGCTTATAGGCACCAGAGTATTTCTGTTCATCCATCTCCTGTGTAACTACTAAAGAAACCTAAATACACGGCACATCATCATTTCTACCTTCTAAACAGTTTCTGCCATTGCTCAGTTATAGCAATAGAAGTTACGAGGCATTTCCTTATCATAAAAGAGGCTCAATTCGCTAATCTTTCCAGTTTTTTTGAAGACAGTCACCAAACCTTCTGACAGCCTGAGCAAGAAAAGTTCATTTGTTGTAAAACACATAGCAAGGACTGAAAACTAGAAAACGAACGAGGCGACTTGAGTTTCAATTACACAATAAGGTAGGGCATCTGAAGAGTTAACAAATCTAAATTAATGCAAAAGTAATCAAACTAAGTACAGATGAGTGCTGCACACCTCAGTGGAGCCCAACAGCTGGTGTTCTAGCCCACAGTCAGATATTCTATAAAACTGTCCTCACATGAATAAGTATGTGCAATGGCTGTCTCTCACACAGAGGAAGCACCGTCTGGGGACTGGGCAATTAACTGCAGTGGGAAGCCATGAAATCCTGAAATATCACACAAAATACAAACAGAGGAGCTCAGGGGCTCTGAGGACTGAATTCCACTTGCCTTGCTGTATGTGGACACCTTCACAGGGGGTCATTGTGGTCATCAGCTCTTGAATAGTTTTCCCTTTCAATGAGCAGCAGATCCTTCGTTGCTGTTTGGGGCTGATACCTCGTTATGCTGGAGTCTCAAGAAGGGAAAATGCCAGGGGTCTGGGTTCAGGGTCTGCCTCTGGCTGCACGCTTTGGCATGCCTGGCCAGGACTAGAGAGTCAGCTGTTATCAGGTAGTTTTGGATAAGGGTCAAGGATGTGACTGGATAATTCAGTCATGAGTTCTTAAGAGAGATCAGAAACTCCACCTCCTACCATACAGGCAGCATGTTAAAGCACAAACAATGCTTATCTTCTAAAAAGAGTATTACTGGCATGAGTTTCCCTGAACTGGAAATACAACCTAGTACCAAGACACTCATCACATAAATGACTCTATTAAGATAGTTGAATATTATTAAGGAAAAGCACATTCCAAAAAATCACTGGGTTTCCATTTCCCCACCCCATACACTTTTCCTGCTAGCACTACTCTTTTCTTACTGTTGTTGTCGTCATTGTTGCTATTTATAACAAAACACAGTAAACTGAAATCTCTTCACACTTGGACATGTTGCAACAGTATGTTTTGGGATTTAAAGTTACAGGATTGTCTCTTGATCTTAATTCTTCAGGTTGTAATCATCTGAAAAATACCACAAGGAGCCAGGGGAAAGCATGAGGAGGAAGGAGTGGAGGACTACTTGGAGTAGGGGAGAGGAGGTAGAGACAACAGGAAAGGAGTGAAGTTAAGGCTAGGAAGAAGTGCAGGTTGGGAGGGAGGTGTTTTGTCGTTGTTTCTCACCATCCTTCTCTGTTTTTAATTGGTAACAAATTAAATTAATCTTTCTCGAAGTCGAGTCTCTTTTCCCCACGACAGCAATTGGTAAGTTGTCTCCCAGACCTTATCTTGACCCACAAGCTTTTCCATCTTATTTTCTGCCCCTGTCCTATTGAGGAGGGAGAAAGCAGCTGGGTGGGCATCTGGAAGCAAGCCAAGGTCAATAAAAGCAAAAAGATTGTCCATGGTACTTCAAAAGCCTTACTAACTAAAGAACAGAAGCTCAAATTATGCCTAAAGTTATTGTTACCTTTATTGTCCCTCCACATCATCATTTTCTAATATTCTTATGTGATGTAAGAGTAGAAATACGGTCACACGGTCTTCCCTTTCACATCGTGGACTGCTCCAGTTGAAAGAAATCAGTACGAAGAGGTTGTAGAGATCATTTCTTCAGACACTAAATACCTTCCGATTGTAATTTAGTCTGTGAGACAGATCATCAGATGGGTCACTACGTCCTGCTCACGTGAATATAAAAAACCCTCAAACTGAACTGCTGGAGTGAAAACCAAACTGTAGCTTTTGGGCATTAAATTTATGTCAGTTATGGGAAGTAATTTAGCTTGGAAAAAAAAAAAACATAAAAAGGAAATGCTGCATAAAGTAAACACTATAACTGCAGATATCTGCTGGTGTATGAACCCTCTGTACAGGCAGTTTTAGATCATACCTAAGGAGTGCCAAAATTCAGCAGAGTCATGTACACAAAGCAGTCTTCCAGCAGCTCTTTCCCAATCGATTTGAAGTCTGGCTCACACAGAACCTGACCTTTGGAGGAAAACTCTTCATAGCTTGAGGGAGAGAGGCTTCTTACTGATTTCAGAGGCTACCGTATGAAGCACTTGGACTCAAACCACACTTAATAACAACAGATCCCTACCAGGTCCTTCTCAGCTATTCAAACAAACAAACAAAAAAAATCCACAAAGCTTGTCCTCTCTCACAGCATGATTCAGCAACACAACTCTGAGAAGCGGTGGCTGAGGTGACAGACTCAAAAAGCGAGGTCAATAGAATTGCAAAGGCATCGTAGAACAGGGATTATGGGAGCAAATAGTAATCAAAAGGCTTTAGAGAACCAGGTTTCACCCAGACCTAACCATGAGGGACAACAGAGCTCTCAATTAAGTACTCATTTTCAAGGAACACACAGCATTTCAGTGGGGGCTCCAAATGTAAAATGATCAAATCATAGAAAACTGAGAATTTTATGTAAAATTCTTCCATGATTAAATCACAAACCAGGAAAAGAAAAATAACTTAAAGGCGTAATATTGATTTTTCTTCTTGACATCAGAGATCGGAGCAGAATTCCAAATGCAGTTTGCTCACAGTTATTGCAGATGAGCAGAATTAACTTGCAGTATCTTCATTTCTAGCCTGGCCCTCAGTTCAGTTACTTAAACTACGCAGAAACAACTGACTACATATTGTGTATATACAGGTTTATGTACCTCGAATTTTACCTGTATAAGACACCTGCCCCTATAAGATGCTTACAGTGCTTGCTATTTTCTGGAAGAACATTGACTTCTATAAGAGAGAATATACTAGGAGAATTAGCATTCCCATTCCATGCAGAACTGGTGGCAGATTAGGGCTTCATGCGTTTACATACTGAGTAAGGTGTCTTTGAGAAGTGCTGCTAAACCACTGTATGAATTTCACTGAATTTCATTGAATTTTTACAGTTGGAAGGGACCATAGAGATCATCTAGTCCAACTCCCCTGCTGAAGCAGGACCACCCAGAGCTTGTCAGAGCATGTTACTCAGGAGCATCCAGGCGGGTCTTGAAAATCTCCAAAGAAGGGGACTCCACACCCTCCCTGGGCAGCCTGTTCCAGGGCTCTGTCACCCTCACCGTGAAAAAGTTCTTCCTCATATTCAAGTGGAACCCTTTATGTTCCAACTTGTGCCCGTTGCCCCTTGTCCTCTCACTGGCAACTACTGAAAAGAGTCTGGTTCCCTCCTCCCTCAGCCCGCCCTTGAGATACTTGTCAGCATTAATAAGGTCTCCCCTCAGCCTTCTCTTCTCCAGACTAAAGAGTCCCAGCTCTCTCAGTCTCTCCTCATAAGGGAGATGCTCCAGTCCTTGAATCATCTTTGTTGCCCTTCGCTGGACTCTTTCCAGTAGTTCCCTGTCCCTCTTGAACTGGGGAGCCCAGAACTGGATGCAGGATTCAAAGTTGTGGCCTCCCCAGTGCAGAGCAGAGGGGGAGAATGACCTCCCTTGACCTACTGGCCACACTCTTCCTTATGCAGCCCAGGATTCCATTGGCCTTCCTGGCCACAAGAGCACACTGCTTGCTCATTGGCATTTTGTTGTCCACCAGGACCCCCAGATCCTTTTCTTCAGAGCTTGTCTCCAGCTGGTCCACCCCTAACCTGTATTGGTGCCTGACATGAAGTACTGGCTCTCTAAATATTGTCCAGTCGATGGACTGTAGCAAATTCCAGATCATCTCAAACATTGCAATTGCTGCTTAAAAGATGTGGCACTTAAAAAAAATAATGCCTAGTACAGGAAACTAGGATATCTTCTTCAAAAAGTTTGACTTTATATCTGCTTTCCTTACATTCTGATTAGCTGCCATCTGGTTGAACTTCCAAAATTAAATGAATTCCAACTTTTGTGCACTGGCCATACCTCAGCGAAAGAACGACGTGAGAAAAACTTTCATTTCATCATCAGGCAAATGAGGAAAAGCTACATTAGAAAGATGACTGCAGAGATCACAGGTAAAATGTGAATGTATATTAATATCTTTAAGAATCTGTTTTAATTTTCCTCATTACAACCAAAGTAATTTAGTGCAGTTTAATTCCATTTAAAATCCAAATATCTGTGAAAACTTTTTATAGTGTCTTTTTAATGGACCACGTAACCTACTTTTTTCTTTTCTCTTATCTTTACTCACTCCTCCTTTTCACCCTTTTGTACTGTCTGCTTCTCTAAGTTATTCTTACTAAGTAGAATCCCACAGTCTAACTTGTATATTTAATAATTTTAATATGCACTACTTTTGTCTTTAAAGAACCTTCTTTCATTTGTCCGGTACATTTTTCTTTCTAATTCTGCTTTTCATATTTGCCTTTTATTTTCAATTTAGCCTCTTAGTTACTAGTACATACACTAGTATGTCTACACATTTGCTTATATCTACTTACACATACATATCTTTCTACTCCACCATAGTGAGGACAGGCACAGACAGTTTAGCATTGGTGACTTCTAGTCACTTTCCCCACTGTTCTTTTCCCCATTATTTTTTTTTTTTGCTGCCACGTTCTGCAACCTCTGATCTCTGCAGAAACCTCCTCCTTTTTTCATCTCCTCTCATTCGTTTTCTCCACTATTGTACTGCTCCACCAACTACCATCAGTCTAAACAGACAAGAGGCTCCTCAAGGAGATGGTTGTTAGAGCTGCTTTAGTCTGCACAACTGTTCGGTGCTTGGCATTGGGTTTAAAGGGTATAAGACCAACTGTCTCAACACACAGCACCAGCACAAGGCCTACCAGGGACAGCTGTTGCATTATGCAAGGAACTGCTACTGTTGAGGCCACTGGAATATTAATCAAGGTCTAAGCGAGCTTAGAGAATGTGGATGAACTCAGTTCAAACCTCCCTCCCGTCTGAAATCACCGATGAGATGTGTCTTGAGAGACACTGCCAAGCCTCACGTGTCTAGAGCACACTGAGTCAAGGACACGAGTCAATAACCAAAGGCTGGGCTGGTCCCTCACCGTTCCCTGCACTGTAAGAATTACTGCCCTCACATCGTGGCACCACAAGATTTGTCGTTTTCTACAAAGACTCCCCTGTGAGACCCATCTGACAGCTCTTACCTTCAACTACGTTCTCCTAAGGCCTCCCTGCAATATCAGCAAAAAAGTCAAACAGTACTTTGGAAGGAGAACAGGGAACTAGTATTTTTCATTTCAAACAAATCAGCTGGCTGCCCGAAGGAGAGATGATAAAAACATACGATGAGACAAGAAGACGAGAAGAATAATTTTCTTGGACCTCTTATTTTAAAGTAACAATTTTTCCTGCTTCACCTCTACATCAGAATCAAAATAGCTGCACAGTTTAGGTGGCAATTGCTCTCAGGAGTTCAAAAAACTAGTGAACAAACCATCATTAATCTCAATGCTTCTCATTTGTTATTGAGATAATGCTGAAGTTCCTGGAACTGGCATATTATATCATAGTGTAGATCTCGTATTTTTCTATAAAGGTTCTGAGCACATCAGCATCACAATAGTATTTGCTTTTTTTTTTTAGCCACCTCTCAAGACGAAACTAAATGAAGTTTATAAATACTGTTCAGAGCCAGGAGCCTGGAAAATGCTTAGGAAAAAAGAAAGAGGTATTTACCTAGCATTCACGAATATCTATAACTTGCCAGAAACAGCGTTGGTCTTTATTACAAAACTCTTCCTTCTAGCAAGGAAAAAAATATATTATATATGCTATTTACATTTAACTGATTTCTATCTTAAGAGCTCCATTGGAAAAAAAATGGTTTAAACACAGTTTGTGCTATCATTCTGCATTAACATGCACAGGGAAATGTAATCAGAAACCTCACCAAAGGTTCTCGGCTTTCCCATTTGGTCTAATTTTCTGTGCTCCTTAAACAGGCTTCCTGCATTGTTTAAAAGCAATAGAAAAAAAGCAGAGCTGAGCAGCAGGCTTGATGTGCAGATGTTGGATCTACTGCTTCAGTAGATCATCACTAGAAAATACAAAAAAGCCTTGCTCAGTCTAAGGGGCAAGAAGCCAGAGAGCTTCAGGAGGAAAAGGAGTAAGTGAACACCTAAACTTTCCTCGTCATGAGGAACCCAGCAACTCTCCAGTTTTCAAGGCAACAACCATTGGCCATTCCTGCCAAAGGGAAACAGTCATTAACTCAGGACCACACTGGAACTCCTACCAGCAGGCAACAAGTGGCTTTAAGAGGCGGGCAATGAACTATATACTGTGACTGAGGGGCAATGAAACATGTGTTTATGCATTTATTACTTACATATCCTTTCACTGTGCACATACTATACTAAATATTTGTCTCTTGCTCCTCCTGTTCTGTGATTTATTTATTCCCTTCCTCCTCTTCTACAAAACACGAATACACACAGAAGGACAGAAAGCAGGCAAACATTGTCAATACAGAAGTAACATCAAACCTGGCATCTATAAATATCTCTATGTTGAAGCTCTTCTACACTACTGCAGTATTTTAGCAGAACATCTAGAAAAACTTTTCAATCTTCTTTCAGTAAAATCCTTTCAATGCCATTGGGCTAATATGGGAACAAAAGCCCAGCTCCGTAACAAGCCACTTTTACTACATTCTTTATTTAACAGTTCATTGTTCCAAAAGTTTGCAGGTAATTGGCTTTCTGCAATAGCAATTACCTTCTTGGGTATAACTGGGTATTCCTTCCTATGTAACAAGAACTGTTGAGCTGAGGAAGCTAATCTAAGTCATTATAAAATAATGTAAGATCAGAACCTCTTCAACTTTCATTTAACCTGGTTTTGTAGACTCCAAGACTTCCAATCAGATCTTAATTTGTAACTCTGTTTGGACTTCATCCTTAATCTGAAGTGTCAGTAGTTAAATACATTTCGCTTGAAAAAGATGTATGAACAAAGCTTCTTTCATTGCTTGGGTACTTTAATAAAGATACAAGAGGAAACTGCTCTAAAATGCATCTGTAGGGAGAGGAAAAGAGATTTCAAAACACGGCAGGCCTACTTCCAGGCAGAAAACCATACAGATGAAGACTCAGATGAATGGAAACAGTTCCTTTACCAATTTTCTACCAAGTTTATCATAAAAACAAGATATTGATTACGAAGCACTGCCTGTACGAGAAACAATCAAGAGACTGAGCAAGAGGCTTTTCAAATTTATGCTTGTAAAATTAAATCTAGACTTGCATACCTGTGATCCCTGCCTCCATTTGTCTCACTGAGTGCACCTCTGAAATCACAAGCAACATGTGAAATTTGTGGCAATCAGGCAATTGTACATGAGGCAGACATGGGAACCTTCTAATTAGCCACTTGTTGCACGTACTGTAAGCCAAACCACTGACCTCAGCAGGAAGATACTTTGAAGCACTGGAAGTGGACAAGCAGGAGAGAAGCCAAAGTGCAACTGGAAAGTTAATTCTTACAGTCCCTCTGAGGAACTATACAAGCAGATGTAACTCCTCTGTCTCTTCTCCTGCCCCCTGCTTCATTCCCCAGGAAGTCCAACTTTAAATCTCATCTCCCACTCATAGAATCATAGAATGGGTTGGGTTGGCAGGGACCTTAAAAATCATTGAGTTCCAACCCCCCTGCCCTGGGCAGGGACACCTCCCACCAGACCAGGTTGCTTCAAGCCCCATCCAGCCTGGCCTTGAACCCCTCCAGGGATGGGGCAGCCACAGCTTCTCTGGACAACCTGTTCCAGGGCCTCACCACCCTCATGGGAAAGAATTTCTTCTTAAGATCCAATCTAAATCTCCCCTCTTTCAGTTTTAAACCATTACTCCTCATCCTATTGCTACATTCCCTGATAAAGAGTCCCCCTCATCCCTCCTGCAGGTCCCTTCACTCACACACAGGACACAAATCATTTGATTGACCATAATAGAACCCACGTGCTGGAGATCTACTAGACTCCTCATACATAACACATAAACGCACCGCAACAAAAAGTTTGCTCATAAGTTTTAATAATGTCAGAAAAATTATTAATTAGTTGCAAAGATTCCATCATTCAGGTTAATTGCATTAGATAGCTTGTTTCCTAACTAGCAGTTAACAAAGGAGTTTTCCATGCCAAGTTCATATATAAAAGCTGATCTTTAACATTTAAAAACAGTAACAACTATATTGTCCTACTTTTTAAAGCCAAATTTACATGTTCCTGTAACAAGAAAAATCATAATAGGCTCAACCCTGCCTTTGAAGCCTTGGATATGACCCAGTATTCACAGAGCTGATACAAGCTGCCAGCCCCACCACTGTCAGTGGATCTCTGCCAGTTTACATCAGCAAGGATTTATCCCACTATCCTTGCTTTTTTGGGTTAGGGTTGGGGTTTTTTAGGTGTGGGGTTTTTTTTTTTATCTACATGGTATCTAATAGAGGTCATGACTGAACGCACAGACACAAAAAAGTCTTAGAGACTAAATGGGGTCCCATCTAATATTCCCTGTGTTTGTTGCTCCCAGCCTCAGCGTTACCAATGTGGCTACACCTTCATCTTCCATTCACCTAAAGAATCAGGTCATTCCGACCACCCAAAGAAACATACATTTCTTGGTATTTACTGTGACCAGGCGTTTTAGCATAGTCAAACATCACTGGTGTTGATTTCTATCATACCAGCAAGGAAAAATCCTCCGACAACGGGCAAAAATTTATTTGGCAAAACTAACAGTCTGGGTTTTGTGTGGCATTCACATCCCAGGGTTGAGATTACAATCTGACTTGTTATAACAAATGGAATTCCAATGCTGTGTATATTGTAGTCATTCCTACGTACCTTTTGCACAATAAATAGGTTACTGTGGATAAGAGACAGACAATTCTTTTCTCCAGATCTGATGACAATTTGTCATGCCATCCATTTAAAACATCCTAAATCAGGTCTCAACTGAGCAGCACATTTCAATAACCCTGTTTATCCTACGCTGTCGCTCAGGGGCATTTTAAGGAGATCTGTCCTCTTTAGAAAAGACTACCTAAACCCAAAATCAAATGCAAATGTAGCAGCCAGTCAGGAAAACTTCTACTTGGGTAGGCCCATGAATTTTTAAGTGAAATAATTTTTCCTTCCTTCTTCCCCAAACATACCAGCTCCTTTAATTCATTAACCTCAGGGGCTCGGGGACAGGGAAGGAAAAAAAAAAAAAAAATCAGATTAGCTCTTCACCTTTTTCTGATGAAGACAAGCTTTTTAGAAATTTCAAAAAATCTGTAGGCCAATACATCCAACTTGTTTCCAGACTTATTCTTGGTAGTAAATCACATATGCAAATTCTTTAATATATTTGAAAAAGCTATGAGATCTATATGTGGTAAGTGATCTGGAAGCAGTATTTTCTACAGAAGAGGCAAGCAGGTAGCAGTGACACCCCAGCATCCTATGCCTGGGTTGACATGTTGCATGCAGAAGCATCTTCTCTGACTTTGAATCTATCATAGCAGTGACACCCCAGCATCCTATGGCTGGGGTTTCCCAGCCCAGGTATATGTTGCACGCAGAAGCATCTTCTCTGACTTTGAATCTATGACTATTTAATGCCCTTTCGTTCTTACAGTGGAAGAGGTACTTGAAAGGCTGAGGGTCTCTTTAGTCTGGTGAAGAAATGAGACGGGTCTTTTTTTCAGTGGTGCCCAGGGACAGGTGGTGAAGACTGAGGGGGCATCTGATCAACCTCTATAAATACTTAAAGGGAGGGTGTCAGGAGGATGGGAGCAGTCTTTTTTTCAGTGGTGCCCAGCAACAGGACAAGAGGAAATGGGCACAAACTTGTACATAGGAAGTTCCACCTAAACATGAGGTGGAACTTCTTTACTTTGGGGGTGGAACAGGCTGCCCGGAGAGGTAGAGACATTCTTCTCTGGAGACATTCAAAACCAGCCTGGACACGTTCCTGTGCAACCTGCTCTGGGTGGACGTGTTCTGGCAGGGGGGTTGGACTAGATGATCTCCAGAGGACCCTCCCAGCCCCATATCATTCTGTGAGGCACAAGCAACCACAATCTATCTTCTTCCAGGTCACTGATTTTTATAAACTTCAGTGACTTCTGCCTCGGTTCTCTCTTTTCCAAGCAAGAGTCCCAACCTACAGGATCATTCCTTGTTCACAATTACATAACTTTGATCATTCCCATTGCCCTTCCCAGAAACTCCTAAAAATCAGCTCACCAATATAACTGTATCTGGAACGACCTTCAAATATCCCCTGTCAGTTGATTCCTCCCTTCTTTCACAGGTTATTTCTCCCCAGGACTCAAAAGGGTTCAAAGGAAGACAAATATATTTGCTGAGTATTCTACAACAGTTTGACAGAGCAATTTTCAGCTTTCTATAGCTCCTAGATAATGTTACACACTATCAGCTTCCTGAAAACCTAATTGGTTTTCAAGTATAATTAAAAAAAAAAAAAAAAAAAAGGGAGCAATTAAGGTTGAGCAATTTAGACTGATTGGCTTCAATCTCATGAACTCGTAAGGAAAAAAAGGTGGGTTTGTACACATTTTGACAACCCAGCTCTCTGATGTGCTATATGAACATTCCTGGAATCGGCCAATTCAGAGCGTTACTCAATTTTCACAAAGAGTTTAAAGAAAATAAGGAACTGCATTTTCTGAACTTGGAAAGTTGCTTTGGAACATGCAGCTGTCGTATAACCAATCACTTTTGCTTCTCTTTGGCTAGCCAAACCAGACCTCTGCTGTGCTTGCTTCATAAAAAGGCAAAAAGCAAAGACTGCTTAAAGAAATCTACCTTTTCTAAAATGCTTGTTTTCAAATTGACATTATAGTCAATCATGCATTACTTCAATCTTCTGTAAATATGCTGGTAGAAATATCTTTTTCTTCACTTTAACCAACAGTCCCGTAAACAATGATCCAGATTCTTCAGGTGTGGAGAAGGAGTTATATTAGCTAAGGCTTAGAGTACCATCCAACACAGACATATTCATTGATCTGTACACTGTCTACTTCCTTTGCATTTTATTATAATGTCTTATTTACCAGACTTTTTTTTTTTTTTTAGTGTCTTCTTCTGCTGTTTGGAGTCTTTTTTGATTCTTTCTTTGGGAGAGGACAGGGAGATTAAAAACACAATAAAAGCTTCACATGGTCAAATCTTTAGCTATGTATATTCTGACTACTCTATTTCAGATTTTTGCCAATTAGATATTATTGTGTTTTCTCTGTTTAAAGAAGATATATTAACGTTCTTTGAGACCTACCTATTACCCTATTTTTAACACTAGCTTTATTTCTTTGTTTACCTCCAACACGTTACTGAATTCCAATGAAGGATCCCTAGGGCATTTCATATTTACTCAAAGTCAGCCCTCCTGAAGGCAAAATTCACTCTTGTGCTGTTCCTCCAAAACGTGCTTGCATGACAATGTCAAATATAACAACATCTGAAGCTGAAAACCCCAGACAGCCACAGCTTCAGCACTGGCTCTCCCAATGGGCTCATTTAACTAAGGTTAGGGCCAAAACGCAATGTGTCACTCCAGCATATTGCATATAAGACACCTCTGTGCCTCCAAAAAATGTATTCCTGCCAAAGCTTTACACCACCTTCAGAGTCAATAGCTGTGCAATTAAACTCC
This sequence comes from Calidris pugnax, assembly GCF_001431845.1. Lineage (NCBI taxonomy): Eukaryota > Metazoa > Chordata > Aves > Charadriiformes > Scolopacidae > Calidris > Calidris pugnax. The sequence goes on from NW_015092359.1 coordinate 2,589,598, forward strand.
CAAGCAGCTCAAAGGCTTTCTTGTAAGCCTTATCCATAAGCCAATTTCCTGACCTATCTCCTCTACCTACTCTAGAGCACTACGGAAAGCACCTGTGCTTCTTGTCTCCATCCCACCTTTGCTCCATCAGCCAAGCAATTTTATCTCCAGGAGATAAAATGTTCATTTCATAAGTTCTACAGCTTGCTAGTTTCAGATCTATCTGCCTGTTTTCAGTTTGTTTCCTCTTTTTTTTTTTACCCAAAGGCCTTGAAATTAATTCAAAATAGAATATCTAGGAGAAAACTATAATTATTTTTATATTATCTTATATGCAAGTGCATAAAATATTGAGTTTTAATCTTTTTTTTGTACTGTTTGTTAGACTTTCTCCTCTTTTTGTTCTTTGACTTCAGGAAAGTGCTCAAAAGTCCTAAATCACGATTATCTATACTGATGCTAGATGAGTTGTGAAAATCACAACATAATTACATGACAGAAGAGAAAAGGTACACACTGGGTCACAAACCCTCACACTTAGTTTTGATCCTAGTTTTCACTTTTAATCCTGTTAGAAAGGCTTCTGGGTGCTTATACCCAGATCACTAGAAGCAGAGACACACCAATTTGGGCTCCAATTTCACCTCCAAATATCCACGGAGTTCCAAGTTTTTCTCCCAAAGATTTACTTCAAGGCTGTTCTGGTTTTATTCACAGCATCATAGAATCATTCCTGACCATGCACTCTTGTCAAACACTAATTATCCTCATCAGGTTAAAACTGGCCACTTTAGGTGCAAGTGCATTGCTGCTCCATTCATATTCTGTTAGAGCTGCAGGGTTTCAAGAATGCTTGAGAATTCACATATTCCTTAGGTTCAACTGCATTGCTGCTCTATTCATATTGTTTTGAAGTTTCAAGAATGCTTGAGAATTCACATATTCAAGTCAGACAGCTTGGCTGGCAGGAGATAAGACATTCCCACCTCTGTATTTTACATCTGGAACTGCAAGTGTTGCCACTATTTTACTAGTAGTACAGATCAGAGTTTTAATCATACTGTGGCATTTTACCTGCCCCCCTGGTTAAAGCTACTGCTACCTTACAAAGCACTCCAAATATTTACTACATGTCCATACCAAAACTATCCCAGTAATTCTCTTTCTCTCACTTGGCTTTTTTCACTTCTTCAGTAAATTAGAACTTTACTCACTTTACAGATCTTCATGTTTATCAATAGGAAATGCATTAATCTCCTTTAAAATTATAGAAGTATAAGGTGCTAAAAAGCTTACCGCTTTGATTTCCCCTTGCAAATTCCCAATAGATGTGTGTTTTGGGGCAAATTCCAAAAAGTATTAGGTAGCTATTTTTCTTTCACAGGTTTACTTTCATACACAGAATAAAAATACATTATTAAATGGGAAAAAGAGGAGACTTTTTATAATGGTTATTGCTTTTGCTTTTTTTTTTTATGGTTTTGTAAAAATTTTTCCACTTTCAGAACGTTCATGGCAATCTTTAATTATAATCACTAAAACGCACTATGTGAGGATTAAGCAAATACTAAACAAATTGTATGGAAAGAACTGGAGAAGTCAAATGGATTTGCCCTATGTATGGAAGCAACCGCTACACAAAGCAAAGTCCTTTCAGGAAATGTTGCACTATGTGAGGATTAAACAAATACTAAAGAAATTGTATGGAAAGAACTGGAGAAGTCACACGTATTTTAGCTCTGTGATTGCCCTATGTATGGAAGCAACCACTACACAAAGCAAAGTCCTTTCAGGAAATGTATCTGCTGGAGACTTTGAAATATATTCCCAGTGAGCACTTACAATGGTGAAAAACAGCTGACAAAAACCAAACACAAAAGAGAAGCATATTTCTCATATGTAGAAAAATTGCATGCAGACCCATATATAACATAATCATAATGAACTAAGAGTTTTGGCAAGGTTCACTATTCCTAAGCTACAGTGAGTTGAAAAAATAAGCTCTATTTATGTTCTATTTTTTATTTTAACAGTGCAAAAATAGATTATTTTTTTAAAAGACTGTAAAACTCTTTATCGAAATCAGTCCTAGAATACATTTTTTGTTTGCACCTCTCCACAGAGATACATAAGCAATAAATCCACTTGTTCTGATTTCTTTCAGACAAAGAAAATCTATTTTAGAAATAGGAGTATCATCCATAGCACTGCTGTGGAGGATTTCCATTATATAAACATTGAAGCTCTCCTGCACCTAAAAAAAATTCTCAGAACTGGATGGTAGTCTGAAAGCAACAGAGATCATGTTTGATGTGGGGAAGAGAATCCACTATTTTATTTTTATTTTTTAATTCAAACCAGGTTTATTGAAAGTGTCAGTACAATTCAAACTGGAGTCCGTAGAGCCATGCAGATACTCACCAGCTGAGGCTCCAGTGCTCTGTTTGTAAACTGGTAAGGACACATTTGCAATAAGATTGATAGTGGAATGCTAATATCTGTAACTTCCATGCTCATTTGTTCTAAAAAATGTTTTAATTTAATGATGTGGACTGAAGGAATCAAAAGGTTGATGTCAGTATAAACCTTTTTAGCTTTTAGTCCAACAATATGCCTTTTAGTATGAAAACAAATTCTCATCTCCAAAATATCTCTGGTTTCAAAGCAAAGCTTATTCATAGATGCTTTCATTATGCACACTTCCTGTGCACCCTGTAGAGGAGGCAGATTAGATAGCGCTTGTATGAATATGGAAACTTTAAATTCTTATTTATCATTTATCCAGAGCTACTGACACAACTGCAAACAATAAGTGAACTGTATCCAAAGAAATAACAAGTCCCAGCACTGGGAAATCTAGATGGCACCATTTATTATTGTATTATTCCAGGTTGCAGAAACTTGTTTGAGCTGACAAACAATGAAGAAACGAGAAGAAATGGGAAAAGTTTTCTGTGCTTTTATCCCTTTTTACTGTTTGTGGATTACTCAAGAATTTTTATTTTTTTTTCATTATTTTTCCCCATCTCCAAGTCATTTGGACATGTTTTTGTGCACACACACCTACCCCCACCAAAACCAACCAAACCAAAACAATAGCCACCTGATGCTCGACACGCAGCTCAGCACCATTCAGGATCTATCTTCCATGCATGGTTAGAGCATGGATCCATGTTTGTGGTGGGAAGGCTTCTCATCCCCGTGCTTCCCAGCACTCCTGGCTTTGGGGTTGGCATCTATGCTGTGGCACAACCCACAGCACAGGAGCCATGCAAACAAGCTTGCTCTCTATCAGTGCCAACACTGAATCCTCTTTGTACTGATCAAAAAAGCAGCATCCGGGGGGAGTAGGTCAGTGGCTCCCCAGAGAGTGGACACTGTCCAAGAGTAGGGACTGGGCCAGACTGGGTGCCCTACACTATTGCTGTGCTTCTGTAAGTACCCGAGATTATTTCTCTTTTTCTTGGATGCTCAGATCTCTACCAAAATTTAGCAATTCGCTCTCATCATAGAAGTGCTGAGGTTTTTTTCCTCCAAACTTGAAGACTTTTATTCGAGCAAGGATGGCAGTTCTAGGAGGGAAAGGCATGCAGCCTGGCTGACCTCTCCAAGTGGAAGCCTTCTCAGCTCACAGTCCTACATGAAAAGTTGAGGAGCACTTACCATTGTCACTCCTCTGAACCTCCTTCACCAAGATCTATTGTTAAGAAAGTGGTTACACTAAGCAGTACCATGGAGCGGGTGTTCCACTGCGCAAGCAGATGCAGCAGGGACAATAAATGCTGTAGCAGAGCTGGTACCTCTTCAATGTCTTCACTTTTGTAATTTTAATCAAGCGAGATGCTCAAAATTAGCTTTGCCTCACAACTGGTACAAAGCAGTCTCCCTCTCAAAGCCCAGCCCAGAATTAGCAGGTATTTTCAGTAAGTTTCAGGTTATTGGACCAAAGATACTAGAAGTGATGGTTACAAGTGCTATGCTAGCCCAAATTTCTTCATCTTAAGATAAAAACCTCTTCTTCTGCCATTTTGTACTTTCAGAAAATTTCTGGCATTTTTTAAAAGTGAAAAAGTTTGCCACAACAAAAACCTCCTATATCATACCCTCAAGAAAGTGGGGCCAGGCCAGAATTGTTCCCTTTCAGAGAGTCAAAGCAAACTCTTTTCAGAGATTTGGAGCCATCCCACACACAGGTGGAGAAGTCAATCCACAGCAAGCGTGCCTCTGAACGGCAGCAAAAGAAACAGTTCACAGCTAAAAATACTTTAGTGACCTACCCGTATGGGATTGCCTCCCCTCTAGTTATTAACAATGGTCCATCAGGCAAGCTTAAATTCAGGCACAGATCAAAAAGAGAACCCCCCGTGGAAGCTGCAACGCTACTGAAATGAAACCACCTCCAAAATGAAGCTTAGAACTCTCCCACTTAATGACATGAAGATGCTGTCCTATTCACTGACCATTACAGTGGGGCCAATTAAAAAAAAAAAAAAAAGTTAGAAAAAAATAAAATTGCAGGTTTGATTTCAAGTTCAAAGTCTTTCAAAAATATTTCAGAGCCTTCCAACAGCCTGCAAGGGTAAAAAGAAATAATAATAATAAAAAAAGCCTTTCAGACAGGTTGGGAGTTTTTAAAACAAGTTTGACTGTGCAGGGACTTCACCCTTGGAAGCAAAATTGATTAAAAATTTGATTTTGGTTGATTGGTTGATTAAAAAAAGTTTAAGGGGAAAACATATATTCTAGGTAGCACAGAATTTCATTTGCATTGTACTGTAGTGTGCAGTATAGACCGAAAGTCAAGACTTCTCAGAAAGGAACCCTCTAGGTGACCAAAACTAAAAAACATAATATGTTTCTTATCATTCAGTAACTAATCTGTGATCAGCCCAGAGGAAGGCACCAGCAGAACTAATATTCTATAGTATTAAACGCAAAAGTGGGGAAAAGCAAGCGATACATGTTTCTCAAGAGTCAGTATCACATCTGATGTCTATTATTTATTGGCTCATTATATGCATGCTTTGCTTTGAGACAATAAGTCTAATTTCACAATTCAGGCCTTATGAGGACATCCGGAAAATATAGCACATTTTCTGCTGCTCAGAGCAGTCTCTCAGGGAGCCTTAATGGCAGTGTCTGTGTAGTCTTTGGCACAGACTGCATCTGGGAAACTTTAATGGCACAGAATCACTGTTTTGCTTGCTGCTGGTGCTGCTGTAAATGAGGAAAACAAATTTAATAGGATTAAATTACATATGTTAGGACCCAAAAGTTGGTGACTTATTTGCTGCAAACTATGTTTCCTGACAAAATTATGTTGCAAAATGCCCTAGTTATGACAGCCCGCAGTCCAGAGTTGCCACACAATTATACCTAAGTGTACAGGATATTTTTTGACACAGTCCTACACAGTATTTCTGCTTTTAGCTCTAAACACTTTCTCCCAGTGTTTTCTGATTGCTTTCATTGGGAGCAGCTGAGCTTTGGAACGTTGTCTGGTTCACAGCAAAGCCAATGTGTGAGGTCTGAACACTGAGGTCTTAAGTATTGTGGTCCCTGACGAAGAAGGTCATCTTCCCTGTTCAAAAGCCCTTAGAGATGGGAAGAGTAAATTATGGTTACTGTGAATCTGAACAGACTTCAGTCTGCCTCTCCCACGTTTCTCAGCATTTCCATCCTGAGAGTCATGTTCTCCTTTGGGGTTACAAATCTGCACAATGAGATTTTGGTCCCGCTTAGACACCAGTCCAGAAATATCTGTATTTTGGAGAAGCTTTGAACAAGCCCTAGAGAAGCTCTAGTTGGAGATCCTTAATGTTATCGGCCACAAGTATCTAGTGACCAGCCCAGGTTCAGTTCTGTATCTGAGCACTGTCTGTCCCTCCTCATATAACTACTTTGGACACATTTAAAATTAAACTGGAAAATGATAGGATTCCCACCTTTTGCTTTCCAGGATGATCCACAAGATGAAGTTTTAGTTGCACTGGATAAATCCATGGTGCTTGCCAGACCAGGTATTAACCGTCTGCTCCACACACCTTAGCCTCATCAAAGTGAGCTGTATTTTAACACCAAACTATTCTCCAGTTTGAACAGAATCATGCTTGTTTGACTTCTGTGGGATTTTCCCTCAATTCATATACCCCCGTCTTTACTAAAGTCTTACCGCATTAAAATAAAAAACATTTTCCTTCTCCCTGTTTGCAAGTGCTCAGCATTGAGATGCAGATATACAGCAGGTTGTATCTGTTTCAGGTCATATCCTCAGCTGAATTCTCTCTATTGTGGATACACAGAAACCAAACCCACACGTGGCATTTCAGATGCAGTAGCCCCAGGCTTGCTCTAGCATAAAAGACATAGTCTGGACATTTCTCCTGCTTGTACTTGCTCCTCCTGCAACAGCAACGACATTTTGAGGTCAGGATTTGAGGCATTAGTCCGGTATGTTAGTATGCAGTATGATGGATACGTCATATCCATCATCTAGATAGGTCCTTTGCAGGAACAAAGCTCTACAGAACAGTTCTGGTCAGTGACTTCACTGGAAGTCATAAGTACAGGAAGAGTATTTATCATATCAAACATAGGGGTTTTGCCTTCACTTCTAACACCACAATTCCATTAAGGCACCTCTGTGCTTTCCTCAAAGGTAGGTGGCATCACTAGAACAAAGTTTTAAGGTCTGACTTGTGGTTTACTCACTGAGACGGTTACTCTGGGTTGGCCAACAATCTCTGCTATTGACCTACTGGTGGACACACTTCCCTGTTTTCTGGAGCCCACCTCAACGGTACAGAGGAGAAAGGTATCCTGGACCCTCCTCCACACTCATTCAACAGTGCACAAATACCAAAAAGCACACAATTGCTAATTTAAACCACATGAGCACTGGTCAACAAGTGCAGTGAGAACAGCTCGAAGCCTCTCATCTGGCTACGGTGGATCCTGTCTGCCTGGCTGCTGTCTTCCTCCAAGAGCACCTTCTTATTTTTAAAATAGAAAACCTTTTCTTTTGAAGGCGCACACACTCAAAAAGATGTTTGTAATTTATGGATCAATACCTACTGTCTCCCTGGGAAATTTATGTCATGATAAAATATAGTTGGTGCCTATTGTCAAGAAATACAGAGAAAAACAGATGTTATTCTCCACAGTGTAAGCAAATGTAGATTTTCCAGACTGTCGCCCAAAGAAATTTTTGAACAACCTCTATATCCATCATGAACATCGGCATATCCCGTCACTGCCACTGGAGATGACAATTAAGAGCTAACTACATGAGGAAGCACCCAGCTCTTTATTTACTACATAATTTAAAACGTTACAGCTACGATCATCGTTATCTAATTTTTAAACAAGAAGACTTGCTCAAGCTGACTGATTTTGTTCAGAAAATTAGCCTGAGGTTTATCTTTGTCACCACGGCCCCCACAAGATCGCTACAGTAGTTATCGCCTGCCAACTAATATTATGTGAGAATATGGGGCAACAACTCTTGAAAGCAGACATTTGTGCTATTAGCACAGTAAGGAGGACTCTCACCAGAACAGCTGCCCTAGAAATTAAATAAAACAAGAGAGAAGTGGTTTGGTTTAGGATGAAAGTATGCTATGTTCTAAGCGTGGGTATTTCACCCAATTGTTAATCACAGCATTGCAAGGGACAGGGAAAGCCAGTAGTTTTGTATTTAGCTTTAAAAACCAGCAGCACAAGATACATGCAGGAAAGGGGTCCATGTATTTTATAAAAACAGCTCTTTCAGTTGTTAAGAAACAGATTGTGAAAATATGAAGGGAAGGTGTAAAATTTGAAAATTTGGTGTAAGGGAAGGTCTAAAATTTGAAAACTTTGTATCTGCAGAGTGACAACACACAAAACAACCAACCTGCCCAAAAGTGATCATCCCCATGGCTTAGGAGAGGCTTTGATCTCCACTGGCTTTCCACACTGGGGCAGCTACAATAGTTGCATGTTTCATTTCTATCAAGAATTAACTTCAGAAAGAGGATCCAGTCAGCAATGCTTTTTAAAGTCTTGCTTTGGGAAAAGGGCCAGCATAAGAAAACCAGAGAAGTTGTTTTCATCTCTTGATGAGATGAGCCAGTAACCCGTGCTCACAGCTCAGAAAGCCAACCGCGCCCTGGGCTGCATCAAAATAAAGTGGAAGGAGGTGATTCCCCCCCTCTATTCTGCTCTGGTGAGACTTGATGAGATGAGCCAGTAACCCGTGCTCACAGCTCAGAAAGCCAACCGCGCCCTTAAAGTCTTGCTTTGGGAAAAGGGCCAGCATAAGAAAACCAGAGAAGTTGTTTTCATCTCTTGATGAGATGAGCCAGTAACCCGTGCTCACAGCTCAGAAAGCCAACCGCGTCCTGGGCTGCATCAAAATAAAGTGTGTCCAGCAGGTGGAGGGAGGTGATTCCCCCCCTCTATTCTGCTCTGACCAACCTGCCCAAAAGTGATCATCCCCATGGCTTAGGAGAGGCTTTGATCTCCACTGGCTTTCCACACTGGGGCAGCTACAATAGTTGCGTGTTTCATTTCTATCAAGAATTAACCTCAGAAAGAGGATCCAGTCAGCAATGCTTTTCCAGTCTTGCTTTGGGAAAAGGGCCAGTGTAAGAAAACCAGAGAAGTTGTTTTCATCTCTTGATGAGATGAGCCAGTAACCCGTGCTCACAGCTCAGAAAGCCAACCGCGTCCTGGGCTGCATCAAAATAAAGTGTGTCCAGCAGGTGGAGGGAGGTGATTCCCCCCCTCTATTCTGCTCTGGTGAGACCCCACCTGGAGTGCTGTGTCCTCTGGAGTCCTCAGCACAGGAATGACATGGACCTGCTGGAGTGGATCCAGAGGAGGGCCACAAACGTGATCAAAGGGCTGGAGCACCTCTCCTACAAGAACAGGTTGAGAGAGTTGGGTCTGTTCAGCCTGGAGAAGAGAAGGCTCTGGGGAGACCTTATTGTGGCCTTTCAGTACTAAAAACGGGCCATAGAAAGATGAGAACAAACTTTTTAGCAGGGCCTGTTATGGTAGGAAAAGGGGTAATGGCTTTAAACTGAAAGAGGGTAGATTTAACTAGACATAAGAAAGCTTTTACAATGAGGGCAGTGAAAGACTGGCACAGGTTGCCCAGAGAGGTGGTAGAAGCCCCATCCCTGGAAACATTCAAGGTCAGGTTGGACAGGGCTCTGAGCAACCTAGTTGAAGATACCCCTGCTCATGGCAGGAGGAGGATTAGACTAGCTGAATTTTAAAGGCACCTTCCAACCAAAACCACACTAGAATTCTAGGGCAATCACAGCTGCCTTAAAGGCTTTTGCCCTTGTTCTACCCCAGTTTGAAAGGCCTGTGTGCCTCTGTGCCACGGCACAGCTTGCACGTTCCTAGAGATCTGCTCCAAGCTTTTGTCCCCCACAGAAAGCTCACCCCCGAAGACACAGGGTCCTGCCGAGGTGGAGCTCTGTGTGACCCCAGGTAAGTGGAGCAGGATCTGTGCCCCCTCCCCAGCAGCCCGACCAGCCCATTGCACTGATTTACCCGGTGGAAAGGGAAGAGAGCAGACTCTGTTCAGCACTGATTTTTAGACAAATTATATCCTTGAATGCTGTCATATGAAACCGTTCCCCTTTTATACCCATTTTCATCTTTTGTAAATAAATGACCATCACAATACTTGAAAGGCAGTAACTCATATTTCCTGGGTTTTAATATTTCAAAGTCACTGACATTTTATGAAAGGGCCTTCCAGCCTGCCCACAGGGCCCACAAGGGCCACAGGGAATTTGACATGTGTGAAATTATCTCCATAAAACACTTCCCTCAATAATCCAACAATGATCCTAAATGTTTACCTCATGCAATCATCAACTGCTGTCGCTGTTATTTCTGATAAAAAGAAAAGGAATCCACAGATAAAATATAATCCCTCTAGATCAGGTTCTACCCCGTATACTGAGAAGGAAGGAAGCAGAAGAGCGCACAGTTCCAGCTACTATTGTCGTATTCAATAACAGATATTAATCTTTTCCAGCATATATTAAGAAATGCTGCACTGCCATATTATCAGAGGAAAAGAAATATGTCACCTCTCCACGCAAGCTGCCTTCAACCCTAAGGGTTCGCTCTGCTGCCTCAGAAGAGCTAATACATGTATCCAAGGTGGCAGGACTTGCAAACCTGAATTGGAATAGAAATATCCTTGACAAATTGAAGCTTATAGAGAAAAAGTTTAATTTTTTTAAATTAAAACTATTTTTCTTTGTGTTCAGGGTGAGCGTATACTCTTCACACAGGCTGACATCTTTCATTTCAGAAGCTCCTGTGACCTGCCGTATCCCCCCCCACCAGTCAGTACTGATGAGACTCCCTCAGATACCCTGGTCTACATCTAAGGTAGCTCCAATGCAGAGGTACTGATGATATCTACATCCTCCCAAGAGAGGACATTTGTCATGAACATGTGAATTTTTATTTTAAAACAGGCTGCACAACTCCTCTTTGCAAGTGAAATTTTGTTGGTTTGGGGCCTAAAACTGCGTACGTTCATGGGACTGGTCCTTTCCAGGTACACCAGCAGAAGGGCAGAGGTAACACTGGCTCGTATCTCACACAGGTGAGGACAACTGGATCTCAGGGCTAGGTTTAAAATGCTTGCTGACAGCCAAGTTGAGATGGATTTTGACAGCACATCAAGCTCATCATGAGAACGCAGCATCCACCTCCACAGCCTGTCCTCTAACCAGTGCTCCTACCAAAGAAGCACCACTCAAGTACATTGAACCCAAGTGAAGATCAGTTACACCAACTCATATTGAAGCAAAAGAACTCAATTTGGTCAGTAAATACTCATCAATAAATTTAGTACAGTCGGCTTTAAGGTTGTCTTATAGCTCAGGTTGCAAATACCACAGCACGTTATCAACAATCATACTGCTCGCACAGACAGAGCTTTCCTGTTCACAATGTCCTGTTAATCCTTCTCAAACTCCATTTTAGCATTTGATATGATACATTAAAGCGAAGAAAAAGCACGTTCTTGAAATAAATTCCAGTTGCAATCAGTTCCCTTAGCTAGCTGCCACTTTTGAAATAAATTAGTCCCTGCAGGGATTACCACCAGCACAAGCACCAGGCATCCACCCACACGGAACATTCAGCTGTTACACTTTTAATTCATTAGTCTCTTCAGCTGGGTTAGAGGTTATTACAACCTCTCTGGAGGTTAAAAAAAAAAATAAAAATAAAGCTTAGATGACCTCCTAACCTATTTTAAAATCTTTAACAAGGCTTTTAAAAATGCAACAGTTATTTCTTAACAATAGGGATTAGAAATTATTCTTGTACTAAAGCAACATTCAAAACAGACCTGACAACATCTTTGAAAAGCTCTTCAAATAGCAGTGGTAATGTATGCTAAACCTCAGAATTGCAAACCATTTAGATCATTAGATTCTTTAAAATTACCCTCAAAAAAGTTACAATTATGCTTGTAAAAAAAATTGCCAGTAAATTAAAATCATTAACAGTGCCTGAAATGTCTTAATCTTAAATTATTTTACTTCAACTGACATGATATTAATTACTGTTGCTGGTGTATTCTCAGCTTCTATAGTAAAAAGTTTCATTTCTTAACTAGCCTCTTAGTAAAAGAGAGGTCTTTAATAAAAGTTAAGCTTTCTATACCTATCATGCTCAATTTAAGACAGTAAATCAGCTTTTTCTCTCCATCAAACCACCTCTTTACTTCAGTTGAGGGGGAAATATTTCCAAAAATTAGAAGTATCACATTTTGGTGGAAGCAATACGAGATTTCAAATGGCATGACTTTAAACGTTGCAGATACCAAAATTATAAGAATGGATATATTATGTTAGACCAAAAAAAAGTAATTAAAAAAAAAAAATCTATCCATACACCCCAGTATCTACCTCTAGCCATTGCTGGAGAAAGATGGGCAGCAGAAAAACATAAAAGTCAGAAGTAGTACAAAGCAAGCCTTCCTTCCTAATAAGTTATTAATCCAGGAGAAGGTTTCCCACATGACAGCTTAATTTCTTTAACAGCTCCTAGCGTGTTCAATAACCTCATCTAGCTCATCACCTGATTCACCAACTACTTTTTTTTCCCCCGCCAGAGAAAGGTATGCCATTTGTGAGGCATTAAGTCCCCTTGAAAAAGCCACAGTGGCACTTTCCCAATACATCCCATTCTCTCTACTAATGTTACCCCCTGTGAAAGGTTTGCCAACACGTTACGTACAGAAGCCGCACTGACCGCTTCCAAGCTCCCGGATCCCTCGGGAGCCCTGCAGGCACCGCAGTTTTCCCACCTCCTCACAGTCCCTGGAGCTCCTTCGCCAATTAAAGCCACAAATTCCCCTCCAGAGTAATCTTCATAAAGCGTAGGAGGCATAAAGCACTCTTTATTTTTATTTCCCTCTGGAAGCTACCTGTGTCACACAGCACAGACACCCAGGCAGCCCCCCGTGGGCTGCCAGCAAGCTCAGGGTTGTGTTAATAACTGCCCAATGGGAAACACACAAATGTAGTGAAACCTCCTCTGGGGATGGGTTTGATGAAAGAGACAACACCGCACGCAGAGGGAGGCAGAAAACCCAAATCCTGCTCGATGTTACATCTCCCTCTATGGCCTCCCAACACCCAGAGCGGACGAGAGGGTGCCGTGGACTAACTAAGCCTCAACTCTGCATCTCCCCAGGAGAGCAGTCACAGCCACTGAGGCACCACCACAGGAGGCTTAGGATTTATTAGCACCAATTTTCTCTGGGGAAAAGCATGTGCTGGAGACCAGGATGCAAACCACCTGACTGCATTTCTTCTGGCATGTCAAAGCACCACAATGATGCCTTTGTGTTTCCTCGCAACCTGCAGCCTTTCCATTGCTCTCCTGATAGTCTCACCCTTCCCTTACATCCCTTTTTGGGGGGCACTGGAGAAAGGGTGGATTGAGGAGGAAGAGGGGCAGATCTGATTCAAGGGGGAGCAAAGGCTTAATTCAACAGCTAGTGGGGTCAGTAAGATCTCTGCTTACTGCCTTTGAAGCTCATTTTAGCCAGAACATCTAGATCCAGAATCTGGACCTAGGATTTCAAATGTTTTGCCTGGAGAGCACATTGATATCAGACCAATATAACAAAAGCTTTAAGCTACAAACCATACAATGAAGGCGTTAGGGCTGCATGAAACCAGGTCAGTTACAATCTAACCCTTCTCAACCCTAACACCAAGGCTCACAACAAAACAGAGCAAATTTTGTCAGTGGCTGTTTCCTACCATTGGATCGTGCAGCCTCCCTCAAAACCCGCTCATAACTGAATAAAAATCAGCTGCAGAAAGAGAGAGGTCTGACAGCAATTGTCTGATCCTCACAAAGGGATTGGACTGCGAGAAGGAAAGCTGGACAGAGAAATAAAATGTTACACCACCACAAGAAAGGGAAACGAAATAAGCGGGGAACCCACGCGGTAAATTCACAAAATGGGATCCTTCCAAAGCATAAAGTATCCCATTTCTTTCAGCTTTTGGCAGTACGCTGGCATTAATGCCTTTCCCGCTCAGGTCTGAGCCATAAGCAATCTTCTTCATTTGCAGGACCTGTCCCATATGGTGGAACCAAACAATGCTCTGAAAGCTCATTGCTCTCACCATAAACAAAGCTTCGGTGGAGGTCAATAGAAATCTCACCAGGAAACAAGTGTTCTGAGGATGAGACAGCTGCTGCAGGATCCTATCTTGCAGCCAGCGACAAAGAGAAAGAAGGTAAATGCTTTCCATCACAATTCACTTTTTCTGCATATCTTATCTTCAGCTACGGGGGAGTGTATGAAAAATGTATTTTGAAGCATGTCAAAGCAGGAAAAATTCAATTTGCCACTAACAGATGAATTAGCTCTGAAAAGTAAGCTTAACTAAGTCAAACTGCACATTAGGAAATCAGCCCTCATCTGCCGTCACTTAGAACATGACTACAGCAATATGAGAAAGTAATAAGCTGTCTCAATAAGGCTAAATTTGCTTGCTTTGTGAATAAACAGAAAATTTGTACCAATTCAAAATCATTCCAGGCTTGTGTGCATACCTGCGTGCACATGCTGCTGGATGTATATAAACAGTTAGAACCAGGCTGAGTTTCTCTGTGTCAAACTTACCTGTACGTGCCAAATCATATCAGTTAAGGACCTAGATCCAACAGTTGGCCTGATTCTCTGTAGTTCAGCTGAGGTCAAAATAGTTAAAACTGGTTTATGCACTGAAAAGCATATTTGTCTCAGCTGTGATCTCTTCTTGATACAGCTGAAAACTTACTATAATTAAGTTTTAGTCTCTGCTGCCTCTTTGTCACCTCCTTCATCACTCCCAGATCAGCAGTAAACTACATAGACAACTCCATTTTTGGATGGAGTACAATTTATGACAGAGCTGTCGTTTGGCCTGTAGCAGAGGCAGAAAATTTTGCATGATGACAACGTGCAACTCGGACAACTTCCAAACATGACATTCAAAGTCACATGGTCTGAACCCAGGGTCTTAGTAATGATTAGCACTTGTCTATGTACTCAGCATCTGGATACAGAAACAACCCAACTAAGAGATGCCCATTTTGTGCATAAGACACTGCGACAATTGGTTATTAGTCAATGATATGATGGTCATAGCCATAGTCAATACCATTAGTCAATGGTATGACACGATGCAGCAAAATAATCAAATGCCTGGGGTTTAGGCAGCTCAGTTATCTGTATTGCCATATGCTTGCTGATGTCTAGCACGAGTTCTACACTTCCAACCCACCAAAAAGCTTAAAGGAAGTTGCCTGAGCGACAACCCCATGCCCTGCAACAGCCAGCTATGGCCAGTGAGTATCAACAGTGACTCAGGATCCACCAGCAGTGGCCAACAACAGGAGACAGGCACCTTGGAAATCAGTAGCTCGTGCCATAAACTCCCAGCCAATCTTTTACTGGTCTCAAAAGTGTGTGCATACAAACTTCTGTAGCCTCAATTTTGTGCCTATACGTTACAAGCAGTGGTGCTTGTATGCAGACACACAACCCTTTGAGTAATCCATACAGGTCAGCAAAGCACAGGGTATGTTACAAGTATTGGTTGCTTGTATGCAGACACACAACCCTTCGAGTAATCCATACAGGTCAGCAAAGCACAGGAACATGCACAAGTTTGTGATGGGGAACCTCAAAGCACCTCTACACATCAGAAGAGCCCCCACACTGCTCCAGGTGTTCTCATCTTCATCATTCCAAGACAACATAAAATTTCTCTTTACATCATTTTTTGTAAACTACCTGCTCATTGTTTTAACTGACTAACCAAGCTGAGTCACAATAGGCCAGATTCTTTCATTCTTAATAATTCTGTGGTGCTTTGTTTATTTGAGAGGACAGACAGCGTAGTGGAGGAACTGCATAAAGAGGGTGTCAGATCAGACCCTGTATGTTTGGAATTAATTGAGATAATCTCTGCAGACTACTTTATCTGATGCCTCCCAGTTTTTTTTGTATATGACAGTACCCAGATGGAAACGTTAACACTGCAGTAAGAAAAAGAAGCATTAGAAGCATAACAAATGTGAGAAAAAGAGGCAAAGGTGACAAAAGCTAACAGGAGAAGCACAGCAGCAGCAATGCTAAACTTTTTCTCCCCCCACACACATGAAGCACAGTAGCCAAAACCAAACAAAATATGAAAAACATGGGCCTTCCTAGGTGACAACACAGAAGCTTAGTTTTCTCTTAGCTTTCTACATGTTCCAGCATGCCCTCATCTTCCATGTACTCCTTACCACGTCACATACAAAATGGAAGCAAATACTCTCTCACTTGGGTGGCCTGTGCAAGACATCTTACAGAGGTCTAACTTTTTAGAAAGAAATGCCTGTCTTCTCCTTTGACAAATGCAAGATTACCACGGCATCTCATCCAGCTGGTCTCAACCACCTATATCGATGGAATTAACCATGGAGAAGTGCCTATTTTTTCCCATCAATAAAACAAAGGGCCCAGACAAATGGACATGGATGCAGGTATCTAACTTTCAGCTACCTTAGGTAGAGCAGATGAGTCCCAAATTTTGGTGTCGATGCAATCCTATATTTATATGTCAAAACCCAAATAAATGTTGCAGTATAACACTGGCTATTAGATACTTCACCCTACAGAAATATAGGCTGGGCAGAGAATGAATTGAAAGCAGCCCTGAGCAGAAGGACTTGGGTGTGTTGGCAGATGAGAAGCTCAAGAAAATCCAGCAACATGCCAACTATGTCCTGGGCTTGCATCAAAAGCAGCATGGCCAGCATGGCTGGTGGTGATTCTACCCCTCTATTCTGGTCTGGTGATACCCAACTTGGAGTACTGTGTCCAGCTCCGGAGCCCCCAACATAAGGACACAGACCTTTTGGAATGGGTCCAGAGGAGAGGTACAAAGATGATGGGAGGGCTGAAGTACCTCTGTTATGAAGACAAGCTGAGAGAGGTGTTCAGCCTGGAGGAGAGATGACTCCAGGAAGACCTTATAGCAGCCTTCCAGTACCTAAAAGGGGGCTAGAGGAGAGATGGGGAAGGTCTCTTTGTCAGGAAGTGGAGTGACAGGACAAGGGATAGTGGTTTTAAATTGGAAGAGATTTAGATTAGATATTAGGAAGAAATTCTTTGCTGTGAGGGTGGTGAGACACTGGAACAGGTTGTCCAGAGAAGCTGTGGCTGCCCCATCCCTGGAGGGGTTCAAGGCCAGGCTGGATGGGGCTTGGAGCAACCTGGTCTGGTGGGAGGCATCACTGCTCATGGCAGGGGGTTGCAACTCGATGATCTTTGAGGTCCCTTCCAACCCAAACCACTCAATGATTCTATATGCAGTGATGCTGTCAGATTACTGGAAAGATATTTTCCACAGTCCTCGTTCACATGCTATCTGCTGATCTCTTCCATTTTCCAGCACATTTCTAAGAGACTCAGTTCAGCTGAAAAGTCCTACCAATTTATCACTCACTGGCCAGCCTTTTTGATCCAGAGTCTGATCAGTCCCCAAGTACACTAACGTATACACCGCTCCAATCTATATGTTATATATACTGATACTCTTATTTCCAGCAGCTACGTATTAATGAAACCAAAACTGAAATGTGTGATTTCATACATCTGTGATTCTTTCTGTTCACACATTTTAAGTAATATGGCAAAAATTCGCAACGGATAAATTATGGGGTTTAATTTGAAGTTCTAAATCTTTCTATGATTTGGATAATTTAACTTGCATTAAACAATTTTGAAAGCAGAAAGTACTGACATGAAAAATAACTGAAACCAAGAAAAAGGGAAAATAAAAGAAAATAACAGAACAGAAACAAGGACTAATGAAAGACAATTAAATATAAACCAATCTGGAATAAAAAAAATGAATTCCAATACTAATTCTGAAAAGACTTCTCAGGAGAGCACAGCTGGAATAAACAATTGTTTTTACTGAAAAGGCTACACAGACACGGCTGGTTTCTTTATGATTTAATTAATTATTAGCACAATGCCATTTGCAGATATCTGACATTTCAATCTAAGCGAGAAATAAAAATACGAAAACTAAAGTCAAAGAGATCATATATTTTCCCACTTTTAATGACAAACATCAGTAATTATCTGACTGAATACCAGGAGCCAAAAATAGGGCTGTTAATTTTCTCGGCAACTTGCTTCATTCCTCTTCTTGAGGTAAACTGAAGGCAGTTAATCAGAAAAACCCTACACTCCACCATGTTGCAAAGGCAAGTCTGACATGGGCAAGTAAACGTGTGCTGTGTGTTACACCTCAGCAGGACTCCAGAAAATATGCTGTCCTGGGGAACTGGGGATTTTTTCAGCTGGTTACATGGTGATGCTACAACAACATTTAGCCTAAAAATAGTCATATTTGTCTATAAAATCCATTCATCTGGAATAGAAATTTTATTATTTATCCCATGGTTTAAATAGAAATTGTAATTCAGTTTGAAGATCTATACTTCTGCAAAACTTTAAATAGGAATGAATCTGAAAATAATTTTGTTTGCTTTACACTAAAAAAATAGGGAGGGAAATACTATTTATTACTGCTGATGAAAATGTATGAAATATTGGAGATTTTTATATAAGTGAATTTAGCAGCCTTTTCATATTTATTCAGGCCACAAGCTACAAATTAAGTTTCTGAACTCTATTTGTTACATGAATAAGTACAGATTAGTGGATTGAGTCAGGATAAGATCATTCTATTATACCTGTATTTGTCAGAGATTATTTACAGTGCTCTACGTTTCTCTCCGATAGATTTGGTTTGGGGTTTGTTTTGGTTTTTTACTTCCTTGTTCATTTCAGGGTGTCATTTAGTCAAGGGTGATTGTAGTTTCTTGCAGCTGTCTTTTTTTTTTTGCCCTGATAGAACATTTGGGTTTGGTTTTACTTTTTGGTTACTGAAAAAAAATATTTTAAATGCGCGATTGAAATAATCACAAAATAATCTGTTTGGAAGAAAACTGAGGGAAAAAAAAATAATATTATCTGTTGTTTAAAACCGTGAAAATTGCTTAGTTTACTGCAACAGTTGAAAATTCACTTGTACCCTTAAGCAGATGGCCATGTGATTGTCACACCCACTTCATCTTTGTCCATTTGTGCTCCCATCCCTCCTACTGAAGAGCAAGCTGCAGATGCACTTACAGACTTGCCCACCAGCGACAGCTTTGCAGGTGAACGACACGTTTTAGGATCAGCAGATACTTAGAGGTACGTGTTGATAACTACACCACCAACTCAAACATCACCACCTCCACCGCCGCAAACACACCAACATCTTGCCTTTCGTATTTTCACAGAGCTCCTGGGGCTGGGGGGGGTGAATATTGCCTTAGGGCAAAACATGTCACAGCGTGTAGGAGGATCAAATCTGTCTTCTCCCTCCTCGCGTGTCTACAGTAATGGAAATACCCCAATGCCAAGCCGTTCACAGATGGAGGGTTGGATGAACCAACAGCATCCTTGGAAGCAGAAGATTAAAAAACATGCTCAACAAGCTCCTTTCTGTTTTCTCACCAGGCTCCATCACTGACGTTTCATTCCTGAGCCAGAACAGTGAATAACCACTTTACAACACTCTCCAGAAAATTTTTAAGTATTTCAGAAATAAAATGAAGTAGACCTCTAAATTTATATTCTCTTGCGTTCTCTCAAGTGTGGTTGGGAGATGGGCAAAAGGATCATTCTGCCAAGCTAATTTGTTAATCCTTGCCTGCATTTGCTAATCTGGGATTATAATTTTTCTAGTGAAGGAGCAGCAAGTGTCCTCTCTGCGCCTGGAAAATTTACAGAATATCACAACTGTGAACTGAAACTAAGAGATACCTGTCTTCTGAAAAACTTCTATGTGATTCAGTCTCTCCAACGTTCAAAATAATCTTTCTTTTCTCCATCATCTAGTTTTATATGGAGAAAATGTACAAAACACACATGATTTTTAAATAAAACATGAATATACAACCATTATTTTATCTGTCTTTACATCTTACTTGGATTAAGAGATACTAACTAAAACTGAAGGAAAAAAATCTGTAAGGAAAGAGATGTTGGTAATTCAGCTCTCATAAGATGTTTATAAAATTACTTTAAATCTGGTCAACAATATTGGGTGTTGTTTCATGCTCATTGTTGCAACAACAAGTCTTACAGACAGAGTCAGAATTGTCTAGGTCGGAAGGGGCCTTTAAGATCATCTAGTTAAACCATCAGCCTAACTCTGATAAAAAAACATCACTAAACCATGTCTCTAAGCACTATGTCAACCCTCCTTTTGAATACCTTCAGGGATGGTGCCTCAACCACTTCCCTGGGCAGCCCATCCCAATGCTTAATAACCCTTTCAGTGTAAATATTTTTCCTAATATCCAATCTGAACCTCCCCTAGTGCAACTAGAGGCCATTTCCTTTTGTCCTATCCACAATTTCACAACAGACAGCTATAAAAATAAGTACATATATATATATACATAAGCCACAGCTAAATAAATGAATTACAGA
The DNA here is from genome assembly GCF_001431845.1 of Calidris pugnax. NCBI lineage: Eukaryota > Metazoa > Chordata > Aves > Charadriiformes > Scolopacidae > Calidris > Calidris pugnax. The sequence goes on from NW_015092359.1 coordinate 2,609,663, forward strand.
AAAGTCAACTGAGGGAAAGATCATGCATTTTTTATTTACCCAAAATTTCAGTGAAGCCAAGATGACGGTAAAAATGCTATTTCTTCATTCATTATGACCTGCTAAATACGGCTGCTGAAAATTTAGATAAATTCTTCCATATTCAAATAGGAGCCAGTGGAAGTTTGTGGAAGTGTCAGCCAGCTGCTTATCATTACTGACGCTATAACATCACACTACTGTCAAGCAATCAAGACTTTCCAAACTTAACTAGATGATCATACGCATAATTTTGCCCATTCATCTTGATTCTTTCACTGAGATATGGATAAACACCACCCTTAGCATGCTTTGCAAGAAAAGTCTGCTGTTGGTGATCTAGCTTGACTAGTCCAGGCTTCCACTGGAAGGGCTCAGTGCAGTGGGAGAACCAGCAGGTCTGGAAGCTATGCTGGTGTTTTTCTCATGCCCCAGCAGCCTTAGGACTAGGTTAATTCCCACTTTATTTTACATGCATGCCCAATTTTTGGTTCACTAATTATTACCCATCCCTTCTTTCTTGTTGTATGTCTTCAGCTTGATATAGGGAGCCCATCCCTGTTGCTATGATGTGTTGCCATGTTTTCTCCATTTCATGAAACAAATGCCCGAGCACCCCAATGTTCAAGACACTACCCCACCTGACAAGTCCCCTGAGCGTTCCCTAAAATGGGAGGAGGGGGTGGTTTTTTCCCCTCTCATCATCAACTGAGAATCCAAGATGTAACTTAGACGTATATGTTGCGTAAAATAACCAAATTTCAGCAGTGACTAAGAAATATGTGTAATTAACAAAGGCTATAACAACATCCGTAAAAGTTTTATTGATGTATCTGAAAAGGCCTAAAATAAATAGGCAAACAGTCCTGAACATTTGCAAAGCTGAAACTGGAAACATAGCAATTAAGGCATACATGCTTCAAAAGGCCTTGAGAAGCGGAAGAAAACAACTTAATCCCTAGCAATAACAAGGCATGTTCCAGTGCCCAGCCACAGGGATGAGAGGCAGCTAAAGACGAGAGGAACAGCAAAGTGTTTTCATCTGGGCCTAAAGAGCAGCACATCACCCAGTGAGATCTTTCTACATACCCCTTGTTAGGGATGTTTCAGAACAGAAGCAGGAAGGACACAGTTCTAATATTTCCCCAGGACACAACAGCCTTACAAGCAAGAGGAATCCTTATTAAATATAATCTTTATGCTTTTTATTGTTTTCCTTTTATGTAGCTTTAGCACTGCAAATCTAGGCTTTCAAGTAAGTATATTCTTTTAATCATGTCTCATGAAGCAGCTTCCTCAGAGCAAGAGCACAGAAGATGTACCATTTCCATGGAAGCAGCAGTCCCCCAAACTATGGCACCTTAGCCAATCTACAACAGCCAGTGCCCTAAACCACACTGCCTGGGGGGCACCACAAGGAGACCAAGCTGGTACCAACCTTCCCCTGCCTACCTGGAAGTGTGGGGAAACAAGAGGCAGAGGCACGTGCTGCCAGGCATGTGACAGGCGAGTGACAGCAGCCCTGGAGAGGACAATCACACCATGAAAGAGGTCAAAAAAGTTCTTTTCAACTGATGTACCACCAAATTCAGAAGGAAGGCTCTCACAGCTACAGCTTGAAAGCAACTGTCCTCATACCTTGCTCACCGAAGTAGCGCAATAAAATAAATTCCACTAAATGCTTTACAGTTCCATAGCATTTCTTTAAGACTTTATAAAGCCATTACGTCCTTTTATTAGGATATGTTAACAGATTTTAGCAGAGTTTCTTTAGTGAGATTGTTTTTGGGTGAGCAGTCATTTCACAGATTTAATACGAGTTCGACACTTGCAGTATATTAACTGAGCTGAATTGCTACTGGGAAGTTAAACATATTGCAGAAGACTCTTTGCAGAGTGAAACTGCAGTAAAAGCAAAAAAGGAGCTATTTTGTTGAGAAGATGCATTTTATTTCATAGTCAGAAACATATTAAAGTATGTAGAGCATATAAAAGTAAGCGTTGAGATTTCATCGAGGATAGTTTCAATTTGAAATAAAGAACCCAATTTCTTAGACCTCTTCTCAAATGGTAAAAAACATTAAAACAAAACAAAAACAACCATGAAACAACAAAACCACACACAACACCAAAATATAGAAGAAAGGACTATTCTGTAGCTACAATCTGAAGGGCACAATGGTCCTTTCAGCCAACAACCTGCTCTACAGAAACGCTTTCAGGTCACCGTGACTTCAGTGAAGAACCTCCTAAAAATATAGAGCAAAATCGCAGAAGGTATGAAAAAAATATATATATTTGCATATATTTATATTCAAGGCATGGAACAATACCGGAGAACACCAGTTGGGAGTCTGATCTATCACTTTCTAAAAGGATTGCACTACATATTACTCTACTCACCAAAATGCCTTATTTAGTTACTTATTATGGTGGTATCTCAGAGACAGCAGCCCTGAACTCCCAGTGTCACACACATCCTCTTGGAGCACTGCGGCTGCAAAACTCTCAAAAGATGCCTAAAAATCCCCAGATGTCCTCCCCCTTCATCTTCCCAGTAGCATCGTGAATTATACTTCCATACAGAACACAGACATCTAAATCCAACCTCAGTTTTCCAGGTTTTGGAGCATCCGGTGTCTAAAGGGAAGGTTTTTAATGAAAGGGTCTTCATGCCAGAGCTCACTAGTAAACCTACTGAAATACATAACTTTTTTCATGCAGATTTCCACATTTAGAGCGTGCTATAAGGTGACGCATGTAACACACATCAATTTATGAGTTGTTAATTGTGAGGCTCGGGAAGTTCCTGCTCTGCTCTAAGAGGAACCACTGACCAAAGCATGAAATCCCTGTCTCCTTACGAAGCCAATCTTTTTGAGCAGCGCAGTTTAAGTGCAGAAGGGCAGACTGGCACCCTACTAAGCTTAGCATAAACTTGCTTACTCAAAAACGTCCCTGTTTAGTTTAGGGCTTGAGATTTCTCAAATTCACATCCTATCTAGCCCTAAGTAATGCATTGTAAAGCAAAAGATAACATTTCAGTAAGGTCAGGAAGAATCTATGATATCTTTCCCAAACTTCAGGTAAATGAAAGGGAGACACTTTAGGGCTTGAGATTTCTCAAATTCACATCCTATCACACCCTAAGTAATGCATTGTAAAGCAAAAGATAACATTTCAGTAAGGTCGGGAAGAATCTATGATATGATTCTATGATTCTATACCTTTCCCAAACTTCTCAAACAGCAGGTAAATGAAGGGGAGACACTGTCATCTTCTTTTAAGAAAAAAGGAAGAATCTATGATATCTTTCCCAAACTTCAGGTAAATGAAAGGGAGACACTGTCATCTTCTTTTAAGAAAAAAAGCAAACAAAACATTAGAAACTGTAACAAAGGGCTTGTCACTGTTTTGTAAAAGGGCTCTGGGTATTTACCCTGACCTTTTAAAAGGCTTCTTTGCACATCAATATAATCAGATATTTACGAAGATAAAACTCGCCTCCTAAACTGGGAAATTCTGTTTCTGACTGCAGGTAGCTACAGACTGTTTTCATCTTGTCTTCTGCCAGTCAGAAGCAATGTAGGATCCTAGTGCTTATATGACAAATTTCCTTATCCTGCAACTCTTCTGCAGCTGCAGTTCATTTGGAGGATTTTACCTCAAGGGTGCTGTCTCTCTCAGCGTCACAGTTTAACAATCACTACACTTTACATCCATTTCCATTAGGTATGTTCAGCGAGTTTCAAAAGTAGAGTTGTCATAGAGCAGAATGCCTGCTATCTAGCAGTATAAAAGCCATTAAGACAACTTAGACTTAAGCTGCAGAGTATCAGGTTTCCAGAGGCAGTGAACTAATTCTTTTCTTCTTTTTTTTTTCCCCCCACAGTGGAAAGTGCCTGCCTTTCACAGACACGCTGCAGTTAAAAATCTCTTCTGCAATTTATTGAAAGGGGGATGCAAGGCAGGGAAAGAGAAGAGCAGCCATGGAAATTCCTGTTTCTAACACACTATGTCAAGTGTTTGGGTATTAACCAGCATCACAGACACACATCTATAGATATTTTCTACAAAGTCTGCAATTTCCTGACATCTTTATTGTCGTTTGGAAAAAACCCTGTTGCACTAGCAGTGTGTGCGTCCTGATCACTTCATCTTTCGGTAGCATCACTGTACCATTCAGTTTGTGTTTCTTACATCCTCCCAACACTCCTCTCCCAGAAATTTCCAGCACAGACCCCTCAAAATGTCTCCAGAAGAAGTTAACACCTGCCTACAATACCAACACAAGACTTGCTATCAAGTCATGTCTTCGAGGCGCCCACCTTGTTTCAAGTTCAAGTTTTGAGTTTCTGCCCCAAATAAAACATAAGCAAAAATGACAAAATGCCCATTAGCCTTCTCATCACTCTTTCCAAGACACTTACTGTATGGATCTTCATCTCACACCAGCTGAAGATTCATAATTAAGACAACAGCAAGAGCAAGACAAAGCTGGATACTGAGGGTTTATAGTTTTGTATTTGCATTCCATCACTGAAAATTTATGGTTACAAATAAGGGTCCTGTGTGACAGTAATATTTTTTTTCCCCCCAGAAATTGCTGGTTTATAAATAAAATAAAAGCCGTAATTATACTTGTGCATTCAATGTACCTTTCCTAATTAAAAAGTAAGCAACTACATATCTTGTAATAACATTAGGTCTAATGTGCTTCCTTATAACTCTTGATTGACTAGAGCTGAGAAGTCTGTGAATGGGTTTATTTTATCGCTTTTTCCAGAATAAAGCCAGAGTGGCTAGTCATTAACTGAATACATACCAATTATTTTTGAAGCACCCATACTCCACACCGTTTCCCGGGTCTAGGGAAAATCTGCAAGCGAATGATCATCAAACTCTGGTTTCAATAGTTTTCTTCATATTGCAAAAGGGCTTCTATGAAAGATGATTAGAAGCCACTTTAAGTTGCAGAAACATTCACAGATTTACAAGCTTTTCTAGAAGTCACTTGCAGGTCAAGCAGCAAATGTCAGTCATTGCGACACCTCAACTACAGGGTTATAGTGAAACAATGGGCTACACAAAAATAAAATAAATCCCATGGAAGTTACATTCAGTAAGAATGCATATCTGAAGAGACCACACTGGAAATCTCTGAGCAGTAAATGTTCTTGTAGTAAGAGCTGGATGCATCTTTTATTTATGTGCGACGTTACTTCACGTTGCTAGGATAAGTCTTTATAAACAGCAGAATTTCCCTTCTGCAAAGAACCAGATTTTCCTAACGAATTTCTTTCATCAGGAAAGCAAGGGGTGAAGGGAACTGTTTGTGAGTCTTCCTCGTTCCAGGTAAGAAGCAATCCATGGGGAAAACAAGGAGGGAATTGAATATAGTGCTCTAACAACACAGAAAATATCATCTTCTAAAATACAACCTCTTTTAGCTTCCCTGGATTCCTTTTTACAGTTACCACCAGTGCCGTTTGTACACGCAGTGATATACAAACAGCCTCCCTCGGGAGACTTTGACTGCATTTCACTAATATTGTGCTACAGCTCAAAACAGGGGCTGCCAAGGGAGTGCACTGGCGCAGAATATATGATAGATCACACGCAGAACCGGAGAGCACAATAAATTAGAAAACACGGGTTCCATCCCAAATCCAAAAGGCTGGCCCTTCAGTATTAACACTAAAGTGCCAAACTTCCAAGCACGAGACAAGCTTCCTTTGTCATGCCATAAATTCCCCCAAAATGTGCCCGCACCATCATTCCCACAGTGTAAGAGTCAGCTGTGAATTCAGCAATGCATAGAAAACAGGCTTTGTACAAAGGCACATCCTGAATCTTCTGTCGCAGGCATCACCTCAGCTGCTAAACCTGCACACCATAAACTCCCAACTATTAGGCACAACAGGATTCCAGGGTGGATGCAACATAAACTGCATCACGGGCACGCGTACACCATCCAAATTATATGGCTGCTAATGCACAACACACATCCCACGACAAGTCAGCAGCTCTCCTGAAGGACAAAATAGTTACATTCAGCATGGAGAAACAAGTAGTCGGAGGTGTCAGTTCCTTTCCTTGCTCCCTGCCTTAACCCAGGGGTGAAATCTGCTTCTGATCTGTAGCTCATACCCATCCTTGGAGCAAGGGGAGTGCATTTCGGTACAGAAACTACAACTCTAACACAAGAGCTACACATGCAGATGTATCTCTACCTTTAGAGATCTCTAACTCAACCTCTAAACAGCACAAATAATTTGCAATAAATGGTTCCCTTAATTCAAGGTACACCTTGAACACTTATTTTGATATAAGTTGGTACTTCTTCCATTCTGCGTGCAGATTTAAAACAAATCAAATGTATTTTGCAGTTTATTACCACACATATAATTTAACCTGCTATAATAAAATTCAGAATAAAGTTGATTTGGCAATATTAATTTCAAAATACCATTCCTGGTATGATAACAGCATATATTTCCATTTCTTTGCAGCATTGCTATTTACTAGATGCAACTGAAATTCTCAAGTATATTAAAAATGCTGTGCCTCTATCTGTCAGTCCTTACAATGGCAGAGTCAGGTAGATTTCAACTGAAAAAAACTGCTCCCAGTTGTCTCTGCGAGCACAGCATTTTACATTTGCTAAAGTTTTGTTGAATAACCTCGCTTAAGATTACATGGAAAATCTGTTGCAAAGCCTGGAGCCCCAAATTCCTGGGTTTTAACTTAAAAACCTCACATGTCATGAAGTAGAGCATGCTTACTTGATTTTTCCGATTGCTCAGATATGCTTTCTAGAACATGTCTTTAACTCCTAGGTGTAGGAGTGTGGGTTGGGAAAAAAGCAGAGAGAGATAACTGCTGTGACCTCTCAGGTACCTACATGGAAAACCATTTCTGTGTTAGATTATCGTATAAAAGACAGCACTGCAGGAGCTGAGATAGCGCGTTAGCGTTCTTCTTTATGCCAGCCATTCATGTCCTACTCCCCACCTCTAAAGACAGTGGACAAACCATCATGGGACCTTCAGGGGTGCAGGGCCATAATGGTACAAGCAAATTACATGAAGCCACCAACAATAAACCCTGGGAGAGCTCCCAGAAAACATCACTCAAATCATCCTGAGTGCTCCTTTCTACAGGGCACATCCAAAACAGCTCCTGAGAATCGGGACTCCTTGAAAGCAATCTCGATGACTCCTGATTCTATATTCTGTATCTTCCTCACTCACTGCCAGAATATCAACAAAACGTAACAACCTGTGAAAAGCCTTGTGAAGTTTGCAGCATTTAACTGCTTGACAAGAAAGCAAAGAGACATGATGCACAAGAGGTGACATTAATATTAAAAAAAAATCCTCCAGGTTTTAAAATAAAAGCTCAAGTGCTAAAAACTGCATGTAAAGCAGTGTGATGGGCAGTACCACTATTTATTGCTACCTTGCTTGTTGCATAAGCACTACATCTACCAGCTCTGCTAGAAAGGGTGAGGCTGCACAGATCCTTCCAGGGATGGGGAGAGGGTTGTTCCCCTGCAGCGGCTGAGCACAGCCAAGCACAGCTTGTGGGCTCTAACACGTGCCAGGTAGGAAAGGGACACTGCCAAGCAGGGAGCTGGCAGGGTAAATACGGATTTGCACATCTCTGAGGGGCAAGGTATATGCTTGGAGGAGCATAGCCACCAGAGGCCCAAAAGAGATGAGGATACAGAGGTGCCCACAGCTCCAGAGGGCAGTGCGGGAGGTTATTTCCACACACAAAGTCGCTGATATCAGCTTTTCTCAGCAGCTCAGTCAAAAGCAGAGTCAGAAGAAAGGCCCAACATTTCATACTGGAGATGGGGAAAGATTTGTTTTCAGATCTTTTTATTTAAATCTGCCTGACCCAACAGATCTGCATACTCTCTCACTAAAAATACTTCTCTTGTTCTAGTTTATTAGTTTCTGTTTGTTATAATAAAACAAGGCGCAGAGATTGGGAGCCACTTTGGCACATCTGACATGCAGAGAAGTTGAGGCTGTTCTGCCTCAAAGCCCTGGCTGACTCCAGGACCTGCACAAATGCCTTTTTAAACAACCATTTTCTCTTTCAACACATAAAAATTGGAGGATCTAAATCAATAGCTGGAGCTTACAATGGATGCAGAGCAGCTGCGGGTTTTAACAACGCGTGCAGCCGTGCAGGCTCCAAAACGAGCAGCTGCAGGGGTAGAAATGGCAGGGGAGGGGAAACCCTGCCAAGACAAACCATTAGGTCACAGGCCCTCAGCAGTGAGCATGTGAGGTGAAGGGAGCATTTTAAGCAACTTTTTTTTCCGCCCAGATCTATTTTGTAAGTAGCAGGAAGGAGTCATCGCATTTAATCTTAAAGTAATCCTCTTTAAGCCTAAAGTGCTTATGTCTCTGTGAGCACAGCATTCTGCCAGCATTGTAAGGGACCAGAGAGAGGAGCAAGCAGCAACGGGCAAAGATCTTCATTTTCAGCAAAGAGCTCATCAGCCAGGTATCAGCATCCACTTTCTGGCAGCTGTCAATTACAGAACTCCTAAGTGCTGTATTTTGTACCATTGACTAGAGTCTAGAGGAGGTACCACCTGATATTTGTGTAAGTTTGGCAATACATATAAAAATGTACTAAACTATTGGTTTAGCCTTGGAGGCTTCAAGGTGAAACGCTGCTGCGCTTTCAGTGGTGCACTCTGTGCGGAGCGAATGCATGTCACACAGAAAGGGGGGGGACAGGGATTGATGGACACGACCCCCCCATACTCGGATTATTGCCAGCCCTTCTTATTCCAGTAGGCAAAGGAGCCACACAGCTCTTCCAGGTGGGCACCTCTGTAGTCAAACAAGGCTGAAGCTGAAGCACGTTATACCACCCTCCTCGCTCAAGAAAGCTTGAGCTGTATGATGCAAACTGCGGCTGTCCCTCGCCACGGATCAGAGGCAACCAGGTTAGCTTCCATTAGGAATGAGGCAGCTGAAACTAACTCTGGTCCAACGTATATATTCTTCCCAGTACTATAGGAAGCATACCAGCAATCACCAGAGATCTGCTGTCACGCATGCCAGCAGGTGAGTTGCAATAATCTTTTGCTCCCTGGGGCCTAAAAGCGAACATTGCAATTCAGTGGACTCTTCTTCTCCCCCCCCACTATTTCTTAGATCCAGATTTTGAAGCCAGTGTACCCAACACTCTTCTCAGGAGCGTCTCTGCACTCTGCCAACCCATTATTGTTACTGCCAATAAACATGCCAATTTAGAAAGGGGCTGATTATGTCGTTCTGTGTAGGACAGTATAATAATATATCTCAACAGCAATAATCATTGTTATCTATACTTGACAAGTGCAACATCCAAACTTTAAAATGAACCAGTCTCTTAAAGAATAAAGCTTTTGTCAACAAAAGACACGCTCTCCAGAACTTAAACACCAGCTAGAAGGAAGGCAGAGCACCTGCTTAGACATAATGTCATCTTCTACTAACACCTAGTCCAAAGCCTACTGAAGTCAACGGGAGTTTTATAATTTATTTCAGTGGGGTTTGGGACATGCCCTTACGTTTTACTGTCTCTTGTGCATACTACTCAATAAATATTTCTGTCTGCTTCTACAAACTTATTTAGAGAAGAGTATTCTAATTAAAAAATGTAACTCTTGGCCTACAGAAAGCAAAATTTAAAGTATAATTTGCAGGTAATCCAACTGGAGACTGAGACGTGTACTTTCTCCCTTCAGAAGGAAGGAGCTCAGCCCTACAAACAGCTGCCTACAGTGGCAAAAACCCCACCTGGGAAATGCCAGAGTCCTGGGGGCAACCAAAGCACATGAGTTACCCCTGTATCTGCAGTTCCAGTGACCATCATGGGCTGAGGCCCAAGGTAGTGATACACAGCAGTGTGCTGTGTGATCCTCCTCCCAACGAGCTGCTCCCTGCCTCCCTCTTTCCCTCTTGTTTGGATCTACCTGTTTGCTAGAGAGAGCACCTACAATTATCTTCAAAGGGCAGCCTTGCCACCGGGAACTGCACTTCACCGCGTTGTTCTCTCCAGGAGAACAAGTTTTCAGAGTACACAAAGAGCCTACAACAAGGATGAGATCCTTTTCAAGCTTTCCCTTCTAAAACGTTCTCTCTCTTTCTTTTAAATATGTTCGTTTGCTTCTGACTAAACATACTCATGTGTGCCCTTACGGACCATGCAGGTCCTTAAACTTTTGCCCTGGCTTTCCAGGTTGCAGATGTGTCTATGTAATGGTGAATCTGGGCACAAGCACATCTGCTCTTCTGTCATTCTGCACTGAAGTCACCTCATTATATCCAACCTGACACATCATGATCTCTTCAGAGGCGGGCTCGGGAGGAAGGAATACTGATGACATGTTTATTTATAGCCATGTTTATTAGACATATGCTTCTTAATTACACAAGCCATAGGTAGATTATGCAGGCAGTACTTGTGACGAGCAAGTGTCTCAGGACTGCTCCTCATTGTGAGCAATGGCAGCAGGGGTCAGGATGCACTAATGAGGTCTGGGCACCCCCAGAAACATTCCCCCATTCCACCTGCTCCCAGTAACACCCACTCAACCAACTGAAGCTGACCAGCTAGTGACTGCCAGCCCAAGGTGGGTGAGCCACCCTTGTCTCCTTAGCAGTACCATCAAAAAAAAACCAAACAGGTCCCGTTTCCACCTTACATACTAATAGAAAGTGAAAATAAACTAGAAAACCAATACAGCTGTGCTCTTAACTAATGAAGGAAGATTTGAAAAATATTTGAAAGAATCCTTTTGCCATTTCAGTTGTGATTCGTAACTAAGGAGTTTTATCAGTACAATCTGTTTTGACCAATATTACATATCAAAATATGACTTTTTTCAGAAAAGAAAACCTCATCTGTAACACTCCCTGCTTATACTTCCACTCTTTGTTCATCCATGTCTTTCTCATCTTTTCCATTCTATTTTTATCATGATTCTTTGCACTAAGCTGAAGTGTAACCACTTTTTTTTTTTTTTAATCAGAAATTACACTGAGTACCTTTTAACAAGACTTCCAAATAAATAAAGTATATCTTGCAGAATACTTAATTCCAGGCATTTCTATTTCTTACATTCTTATATTAAGTCTACGGTACCATAAACACCTGCAGGGACAGCAGTCACTTTCACACCTTAAAACTAGCTATGAACTAGGAGTTCATCTAACTTAAGGAGGAGAGGGGGAAAGAAAGGGAAATTCAAAAGGTTATATTTGCATCACTGGCAAGTCTCTGGAAAAATAGCACCTACCTCAGCAATCACAGAGTCAGAGAAAGTTTTCTGCATTTCACTCAGACTGCCCTTTAGGCACGCAGCAAGATTCTTTCAAGTGGCCTGTTGATATCATGATACCCACCTCAAACGTGACCGGGATTAATTATTCTGGAACAACGTCCTTTGCAATCAGGTAAAAGCAAAATTCAGGGTTATATGGCCTTCTCTCCAATGCTTACATTTAATAAGTTTTTATTGCTTCATTTCCTTCCAGAACCTGCTGACAAGCCAGGTTCAAGAATCATCCCAGAACTCTGCAATTGAGTCTGTTAAGGTTATTGCTGCTAGTAGGAATCATTTTGAAAAGAGTACCAATTCTTTCAGCAGTTTACTGAAAATAGTGTTTTGTATCACAAAGATTATTGGTTTATGACACTATGAAAATAATCAAAAGTCCTAAAATACATACCCATTTCAGAAGACACTAACATGATATTACCTGGCTCATAAACCCAGCACACACACAATGCCACAGCTCAGCAAAACACCAAGGAAGAACCCTAGGATGAAATATCCTGCCAGTTGGCTGTTCAAAAAATTCCCTATCACTATAAATTCTAGCTGCTCTTTTAGCACTGCCAGTCATAGGTAATGACCTTATTCTTCTTGCCAGGCAGACAGTTACAGAATTACAGCCATCTTCCCACTTGGATTTGGACATGGGTCTGCAGGTTTAACCTCTGAAGGCAGAATGTGAAGGAAGAAAGGTTTCTCTAAAGTTGATGATGAAAACACACATTTGAAATTAAGCATTTCAAGTGCTGCCAGTGGCCTTCAGACCCACTCCCAGATTCCCTTGTATTGTTCAGGCCGGTGTCTTGCAGCCCTCCAGGTCAACAACCAACTATGTTTATTCTGCTTAACAGAAACCACAGGGAATAGTCTTAAGTATTTAAATCTTGTCTTCATTTGCAAGAACCACTCAGAGGTGGATGCAGAGCTTGGAATAATAAATCAATCCAATTCTAACACAAGGCCAAACAGGATTTTCACTGACTGGAACAGAAAATGTAAAATTCACTTGAGCAGCCCAAACCAATCCGTACTCCAGCACCGATTTCAAAATACTCCTTTACTAATTACTTAAGGAACCAGCATTCAATCCCACCCTAGGGCTCAAATACTCCTTTAAGAATAACATTATAGCCTCAGCACAGGATGATATTAATACTTTACACGCATAAGATCTTTCCATGAGGCATAGTGAGCTTAAGTAAACCTAAGTACATGCCTCTTAAACATCAACAGAGGAGAGTTTGGAAAATGAGGATGAGGGCACTTAGCAAATGAGAGAGTTTTATGAATCACACCTCTATGTTGTATGTTGGATTTCCTGCCATAAAATTATAACGTTAATTTCTGCTACATTTCCAATGAAGTCACAATGTGACCTCAGTGGCATAAAATGCTAATAATCTCCATACCGTAAAGACTAAAGAAAAATATGTTTTCCGCAGTGTTCTCTTGGGGTGGGGAAAGTACAATAGGAAAGAAAAAGAAAACATTTCCTAATATTGACTTAGTCCAGAAGATTACATCACCACTTCAATAAAACACAAAACAATTAAAAACAAACCAACCCAGTGCATACTTTCTAATCTAGTTTGCTCTTCACAATTTAGGATTGAAAAGAAACCTGAAAACAAATAGGTATTTTTGATATAAAAAGGTATACACAGAGCATATTTATGCATACCTTTTGGAAAGTAGCCTTCAAATACCATCCTACCTGCACATATAATGCATGCGTTACATGTAATGTTCTCACACAAATGTAAAAATACATCGCAGTTCCAGGACCAATTTTTCAGCCAAGCTGAAAGTCTCCAGCTTTAGACTAGTTGCCACCCCCTTTTCTGGGGTGGAGTCAAGGGGGAAGTCATCCACTTTGTGACAGCATCTGCACATTCAAAAGGAAACTCATCTTCTGGAGAGTTCTTCCAAGACTGTGAAAAAGCATCCCCACTAATGACAAACCTTTACACCTCCCGATCATTATGAAAAGGTCCTGTCTTTAACACCCTTCTGTCAATTTAAAGGCAACACTACACAAAAAATTAACTGCTACCTTAAAATAAATGCAGATGTACAACAACAAAGGGATGAGAAACCAGATGTATCTGTTGCATACGGTTATTCTTAACACACACATTTTAGGTAGTATGGTTTTAAGACAAACTACACAAGCACTTTGAATAGACAACGAGCTAGTGAAAGGTATGGATTATTCAAGAGACATCTGCCCCTTCCGTCGGCATAGTTTCCACATAAAAATCGTATTTATTCAGCAAAAATAGCCCTTTTGGCTACAGTCCCTGAGAAGGAGTTGCACTGTACCTATGAACAACCAGCAGGTCCATCTTGGGGAAACGGAAAGGCACTGATGTTTTTTTATCAGCAGTCCTATCAAACACACCGAGGGGAGAGAGTCCACTGAGAGCCTAGGCTTTTTACAGTCAAGGTGGATACAGATTTCAGCCAGTAGCCCATGAACCATATCCCTCAAGAACAAAGAAAATTCCTATCAATGACTCCTCGTCAAAGCTGCCAACAGGGTGAATTAATTCATGCAGCTGAGCTCTCATGGGCTTCTGTTCGTTAGCTCCTGAAACGTTTCTTACACTTATTCCTATTGAACACTGCTCCCTAAGGTCTTAAAAAGTTACTTTGGGGAAAAAAACAGCATGTAAACCGTGGTTAATTTCCTTTTCCATAAAGACTCTTTTCACTTCTGAAGTGAAAATCCTCCTGTGAACAAGTTCCATGGAAGGACCAAACTCAACAAAAGGAACCGTATAAGCAACATTCAAGTGTTCTTGTAAGTATAGCTCCAAATGACCATCAGTAAACGAACATAAATCACACTGAATAAAGCAAGTGAAAGTTTAGGAGGAAAATACACCTAGCACTTCATTCTGCATTATTCACCTTTGTGCATTAAAAATGAAAAGAAAAAAAGTTGGGAATATTTACCATTTCCCTGCTCGTATTTAAATGGCTTTGCTTATCCTTATTTCTGAGAGAGCTATAAAGGGACTGACATGGAGAGAAAAGCCCTCGTAGCGTGATGCTGCTTTTCCAGTATGATTTTATTAGCTTCATAGTGCATGACTGAAAGGAGCTCATTGTAAACAGCTGATTGGGTTTTAAAGCAGTGGATAATCAGTTGGGTAAATTACCACTTATTGTCTTTAGGACTTAGGTACTCTGGGAACACAAGCCCACCAGCGAGTGACTGGGGTATTATACTCCTGCTCAGCTGCTTCAACAGTCAGACTCTCTCTCCCCGGTGCTGTACGGGGCAGAGCTATGGACCTTGAAGAAAGCAAATGAGTACTGACTTGCAGTGATAGAGATGACATGTCTCAGGAGGGTCTCTGATGTTGGCAGAAGAGAGAAACCGAGAAGTAATGACACCAGACGCACGCTGGGAATAAAGCAGCTGCAGGATGCCAGGACAGAACTGGAAATGCTGCGGGGTGGGAGGTACCTCTGTGCCACCTTTCATCAAAAAAGGGAAGAAAGGAGTGCTTTTTCTAGAAAACCTCTCCAGCTAGGCACAGTAAAAACATAGCTATACAGTATTAAAAACAAAAACGTCGATATCTAAGGCTTGTGACTTCATTCAGAAACCCAGACCTCAAATTCAGACCTCAAAGCAATAGCTGGGAAGATGGTAGAGAAAAACATTTACCACTTTCATTAACAACTAATTTTTTCAGGGATTTCCAAAATAGCATTTTATTCCAGACTGTAATAACCTCTTAGAAAACTAAAATGAAAAACATTATGTTCATAAAAATATTTCAACTGTTTATTACAATCATGTTCAAATGCTTTTAGATTTCTCTATTTTTTCTTCCCCACTGTGTTGAAAAACTATTTCCACTTTTGTGGCATAACATCTGGTTAGATCACAACCCCCACTTGTGATTTGGTCTCTGGCTTCGTGCCAATCCTCCACTGGTGTAACCTGAACACAGGTTCACTAATATCAATGTGTAAATATGGGAGTGAGGTCTTCATTTCATACTCTTTTTTTTTTTTTTTTTTTTTTTTTTTGCAGATCAAAAACTTTTGCTGGATGTTACTCCAAAGTCGGGAGGAGAGTATCTACAATAGGTGGAAATATAGTATTAAAATACAACAGAGCATCTACAATTTGTGGAAATGGAGAGTCCACAAGATGGGAATTTTAAGGTCTTTATTTTCTACAGTCTACCAGACACAAATTAGTATGAAACACTAAAGACTTCCTCAGTGCACTATGATACTTAGTTTTCTTTTTGTTGTTCTTGTTCTTTCTTTCAACATCCAGATGCAATATAGGAAAAGAAGATACTGGGAAAAAAAAGAAAAAAGAGTATTTGATACTATTTTCCCCTTCTTTTCAAGGGAGTAGAAACAAACCAGCAACAGTAGCTAGTTAACATTTGAAATATGTCAAAGCAGTTTTAAGCCTGGTTATACTATGTTAAGAGTCAGGTAACTTAGCAGAAAACGCATTAGATTCAGTTTTTTACGAGCAGGTTTGGGGTTTTTTTGTTTGATTGTTTTATTGATTTTTTAAATTTTTTTTTCCTTCTTTGGCTTATTTTTTTACACTTATATTATTTTACTGTAAACACACAAAAATAAAATAGTTCCAGCTATATTTAATTGCTGGTTAAAGTCATTACATCTATAAAGAGCAAATGTAACGTGTAATTTTAGAGAGAACCTTGGGAATTAGAGATAAGACTGAAGCTACAAGGATACTCAAAGAAATGATTAAGGAAGTGGTATGTTAAGCATCTCAAATATCATACAACATTACATAAAGAGATGGATTTGTCAAGAACAATCTGTATCAACTCAGCTCAAATTCATGTTATGACAGGGCTCCCAGAAAATGGGAAAAGAAGTACCTGTACTATAAAATATCATACAACGTTACATAAAAAGATGGATTTGTCAAGAACAATCTTTATCAACTCAGCTCAAATTCATTTTATGACAGGGCTACAGAAAATGGGAAAAGAAGTACCTGTACTATTTCCTGACTTTAATGCTTTTTTTAAATACAGCAGAGATCACATTACATAACCAAACCAGGTAAAACCAATATAGCCAACGATTTTTCAACTTTCCCCAATTATGGATCAATACCTATTTTGCAGAAGAGGTATGAGCACCCTGTAAACTTCACATATACAGAATTACCGATTTACATTGGCTGTTGCAAACTGTTTAGAAGCAACAGATGCTGTCTGTCCCCAAGATGCCACAGGACACAGCTCCACAATGACATTAGAGTTGGCTGCACAGCCACCAGGGCGAGTCTGAGTATCAACAATTTTATATCAAATCAATTATGTCAACCTAGGACTGTGTTCTAGCCTTGTTCCTGCTCAAAACCTCCATTAACAGCCTGGATGACAAAATAAAGAGACTCTGCACATCATCAAGATCTTTGGAAGCACTTGAACACTTGAAGCACTGGTTCAGAATTCCAAGTGATCTTGATGGAGAAATAGCCTGACATCAATAAAATAACACTTAATAATAAAAAAGTCATGCCACACAAGAGGATGGGGAGAAAATTGAATAAAAATAACCAAATGAGGAATAACAGCTTAGTCAGTTACACCAGGGGGAAAAAAAAAAAAAAAAAGCAAAGCAGCACGTGATACTTAGAATGAGCTGCAAACAAAATACCAGCCCACCATGTGATAGTGGTTCCAAAAGAAGGACTTAAAAAAAGAAATCACCCTGAAATAACACTAGGAGGAGCATCACTATTGTGTCCACTTCTATTTTTCTCATTCCACTTATATATAGCTCAAAAATCTGTCCCTTTCGCATGTATTTTCTAACAGCTCTGACATAGCAAAGAACCACCCTTCCTTCTTTAGAACTTGGCATGGAGTTTATGGCACAGAGTTTGTGTAAAAATTAGTCATTTTTACCATTTAATTCCAGGCTGAATTCCGTACCAACTCTTTCACAGTACTTTTTAACCACATTATCAATAACAAAATCGATACCACACTTAATTTTTCACTTTCCCCACCTCCCACTTTGAAAACCAGATCCATGGGAGCAGTCCAGGGTAACAAGTTCATGCTTTGAGTAAACCTTTTCATTAGGTCAATTTACCTCATCCTGAGTCAACACTGCACATCGGGGTCTGAAGTAGGTGAGCATTACTGGTGGGACACATCACTGTTCTAATGGAAACAAGCTTATTCCATGCTTATTTCTCAGAAGCTTTTTGCTAAATCCACAGTTGGGTTTATGCACAGGTCAGCAATTACATTCCAACCAAGTTGAATGTTATTCAAAAATAAACAAGCAGAGACAAAACAATTAATTACTCTATGATCCTTCAAACACAGACGCATGTGTATTTTCTGTCAGAAAACAATACAAGGGAAGACTGACTTCTTGCTAGCATTTGATTTAAATTAGATGCTCTGCATATAAAAGCACAGGCTGACTTTCACGGACAGACTTTTTTCTCCAGAGTTTTATTATGACAAGAGAAATTACCTGCTTCTTAGGTCTCTGCCACGATTTACAGTAGGAGCTGCTGGGATAAAGAGAAATGAGAGACGCAATGAGAATGGCTGAGGCCTCTCTCCCCCCTCGCTCCTTTTTCATGCAGTGGTGTTTGATGGAGCATCAGATTAGAAATACTTGCTCTGTCAGTATCTTTCTATACTTGTCCAAGTTGTCATCATTAAAAAGTGAGGCTTCAATGCTACTGTTAAACCTTGGATAAAGCTCAGATGTAAATATTTCATGCTGTAAATTTATATGTCATTGTCAGATCTGCTGTATACATAAATCACCTTCCAATGTCATAGAAGAAGCAGAACTGTCATCTTTTTCACAATCACGTTAAAGATTTCCTGCATGTTCCTAGAAAACTGGATCGAGAAACACAATGGCTGCAAAACTAATTTCTGCACTTCTCTGCAAAGGTAAAATCAAATCTACTTCTACCATCAAAAGAACCATCCTTTATTTGAATTATAGTATATACCAATAAACTTATTTTCACTTGGCCACCTGCCATATCCTTATTTATCCTTGCATTTATCTTGATCAGAACTTTACTTTCATCAAAAGACCTTTAAAAGGGTGCTTTTTTTCTTTCCAGAAAATGTTTTCTAAATACTATCTTTCTTAATGATAGTTATGAATTAACATATCTGGATAACATGCACAGCAGGATATCTGTATGTATTTGCCTCTTTGATGTTGATAATGTGATAATTGAATAAATAAGAGGACATAATCAAGAGTTCAGCAAGATACCACCATGATCAGAGTGTTTGACAGTATATACACCCCATGCTGTCCAAAATGCAATCTATGTTAAATCAAAAGCTACAAAAGTGCAACTGGTTTCTACCATAAGTGCCAAAAGATAAAAGAGTGTCATGTTTATGACCCAGTAGGCTCAAATAGTCCATGTAAAGATTTAACTCTTGCTTAACTGCAGTGAAATAACATTGTGCAAATTGCAAACTAATGTCACGTTGCCATATTTCAATCATTAACAAAAGTACCAAAAACAATCTGATCATCTCTGCAATGCATATCGCTGTTTTCTTATAATACTGCTTACACTTACAATTTTGTTAGCAACTGTGTATAGTCTAGCAAAAATATAGCTTAAAAGTGGTAACTATGACATTATAAAACCAAGAGCTTCAGTATCACACACCTTCACCACAACACAGATTTATAGAAAATTCTATAGTACTTAAAACAAAACCACCACTAAAATTTGCCAAAGAACTATAGGCACGGACAGATACAGCGCAGACATTTATAGATTTACCTTCATACACTTGGTTTTTCAAGGACTCAGAGCAACAGAACTAGTAAACATTGCTAGGTGACAGATAAGGATGACCATTTCCTCCCTCCCTCCCCCCAATTTAAGATACATTTATTTTCCTGAAATTAATTCTTACCCTTAATTTTGCCATTCTCTTTACACCACTACCTTCAACTGAAGCAGGTACCAGACCACTCTAATGCTGCTGAACCAACCACAGTGTGTAAGAACTGTGTTGATTTGACATTTTCCTCATCTCAAATGTTCTGTGCAGTCTCAGGATTTTCCAAGAAACAACCAATACTGGAAATTATTCACAATGTTTTAGGATATCTCTTGGCTAATAAAAAAAAAAAGATAAAATATGCAACATTTCTGCTGGTTTGGTGGTTCTAATAAAACAAGATAAATATTTTGTGGCAACAGTAACATTAGAACTAGGAAAAAGTGATTTTTCCTCTGTTTAGCAACAGAATCAATAAATATAGTTTGGTCTGCTGGAGTGTAACTCTAAAATACAGACATACATTCACTTTGGCTCAGCAGATATCTTTGCTTCTGAAATAAACTTTAAAATTTCCAAGATAAAATTAAACTTTAAGATTATATAAATGATTTTTTTTATTATGAGCCTTGTTTCAAGTCTACAAGGAAATGGAGGTGTTAAAAGCCAAACCACTACTTTTTGATTTAAAAAAAAAAAAATCTTTATCAATATTTTTTATCAAAAATTTAGTTGCAAAATTGACCCAGGATGAACTGAGAATTCATTTCAATTCTTCTGGTAATTAATTTTCAGTCAAGTTACTACTCAGGGAAAAAGCGTGCATATCACATGGTGGCAACACATTGGCAAACAGAGCTGTTTTATCCAAAAAATAAGAACACAAATAGTATAATGTCAAAGGTAAAAACCTTTCAGAGAAAGAAAAAGTTCCCTTTCCTTTTCTCTATTTAAACACGTGTTTAGTTTATGGAGAAGTAATTTCCTTTCTGTGGCAAAAGTTCAATAGCCAGTTTAATTTTACTTTTTCCACTATGAAGATTGCTGCTGCTTAATTTATTAAGCAGACAATTTCTAGAGAGTATACACACTGGGAACACAGAGAAAGATAATCTAGTCATTTATTCAGATAAACATCCACTTATTTATCCTTCCTGCATAAAATAAATCAGTCCTAAGCCCCAGAGAAATCCGGTTTGTAATCTTCATCTCCATTTTATATTAGTACTGTTTTCTTAAAGGCTATCTTCAAAGTTACTCCTGTTTGGCTTCTGTGCTCCTCAGCAGCAGCACTCCTATCTCCTTCCCCCCCTGGAGCAGCAGGTAAGGTTGGGATAAACATCCTTTGATAGAAATTCTGTAACTGGGTCCACTATGAAGAGAGTGAGTCTTTACCCAGTAAGGGGACAGTCCAGCCACTGTGCAGCTAGAGGGCTAGTAACTAGCAGAGAGAAATCTCTGCTTCTCTCTAGAATGAGAGCCAGAGGTTGGCTTTGCTGCCAAAGTCCTTGTACAAGCCCCCATAAGCCTTGTGTTCAGAACAAAACAAAGCATAAAGACGGATGCACCGATATAGGGGAAAATATATTCCCCTATTCCCCTGCTCACCTTTCTCACTCCTGCGTTTCTATGGCATCTGCTTTAACTCCTCAGTGAGCCAACAGGTCAAAGGAGTATCAGTCACTTCTACTCCTGCTCTTATGATCAATATATCCCAGAATTAAAGAGCACACATATTATGCAGGTGAAATCAAAGAAGTCTAAGTGAGGCTGAATACAGAGTGTTCCAAGTCTATTTATCCACTTAAAAATAAGGATTTTTCCATAAAAATCCACGACTGAAATATTTTAATTTGTCTAACCATATAACTATTTTGTTTCAGATGACTGCAATAAGCATGGATATACTCAACGAGAGCCAATATATACTTAGCTCAGCATGACCAATAGTGAATCAAAGAGAACTGTATGAGGTTGGGAGGATCGGGCAAACACAAAATAACTTACCCCAAATACTATTCTGGGTCTAGCAGTGATAGCTTATTTAATATCCCTCAAGTAGGGCAAACACAAAATAACTTACCCCAAATAGTATTCTGGGTCTAGCAGTGATAGCTTATTTAATATCCCTCAAGGGATTTTTTTCTTTTTCTTTTCCATTGACCTGTCCAGTAGGATTTTTCTTTGTTTCCTTTTGGGGTTTTGTTTTCTATTTAGCATTTTATCACCCCAAAATCCTGTGTCAAGGAGTTCTACAATCCAATTACATGTTGCATTGAGAACAAACAGCTGTTAAATGATGCCTGTAGTTTCTTCTACAGGGACAACCAAACACTTATTTGGTATTTACCCCTTTACTCATCACTCCTTGAAGCTTTCATTGCATCACACCTGTCTCTACACCCTCTTTCCACCTTATTTTTCTGCCCTTGAAAGCCTTCTTTCAGCCTTCTGATTATTTTTGACATTCTTTTTGACCCTTCTATGATTCTGTAATGTCCAACTTGCGATGGAAGAGCTAGAACTCCAGCCAGTATTCAAGATGCAGTTGAACCATGGATTTATACAGTGGCCCAATAATGATCTCTGTTTTGCCCACCATTCCTTTTCTAGTAGTTCCAAACCTCAATTCACTTTTGACTGAGAGTAAGTCAATGTCGTTATTTAGGACAACACCGGTATCTTGTTCTTGAGCAGTAACAGTCTGTTTAAAGCCCATCATTTTATTTTAGATATTTTTGCCCCCAGGGTGCATCATCTAGATTGAATTTCATCTGCCATTTTTATCTCCCGGTTACCCAAGATCAATCTACCTCTGCTAGAGATGCTGAAGTAACCCTTATCTCATTTTGCTTCATCCCCACTGGCAAGGATACGTTCCCTCTCTGGCACAAAACTTATCTCCCTGACTGAACCACCAAGTCGTATGATGGGAGCGACAGCAAACCACGGGAGAAAATACTAGCCTGGAGATCTCAGTCCATAAAGGTGAATAGCAACGCAGCATCTGATGCATTAAAACTATCAAGTGGGCCTCCTAAAGCTGAAGGCGATAGGGAATTATATCAAGCTAGCTTGAAGCACCATGTTTTCTATTCTACGGAAAGATTTTTATCCTAAGTTAAAAGCAAGTCTTGAAATATCGTCCAATCCATTCTGCAGGATGGAAACTGTAGTTCTTCAGCAGCTGTACTGGATGTACAATCAATAGTATATACCCATAGCCATATATACAAAGATGTGATTGCCACAATTCGGGGGTGGATGGGATTTTTTTATTTCTTTATTGCTTTTAAAAGATGTGAGGAGCAGCACTTTACTCTTTGCCAAGAGAGTTTAGAACTTTTCGTTTTCTTTACTCCAGTGTTAATCCAATATCCTGAAAGCAATGGTTATTTTATATTAGCACTACTGTATCAAGATACAACAATGAAAGCAGGTCACTTATTTTCTCACATGGTTTTCTTCTCACATTTGTTTTTACCCTGCTCTAGCAGTATCGGTCAAGCATGTTAAAGACAATTGGAGCCAGAGCACTTCAAAAAGGTGACCTGAATACTTTTTCTTGATTCCTCTGATCTGCAGCCTTGAGCAAATTATTGTAACAGCTCTGTATAATGTTTTCAATAGGAAATTTTTATTATATTTTAGATATTGTAAGACTCATTCAACGCAGAGGCTATGATCAAATAGCACTTATATTTAAAGGGCTTTAATTTTACATTGATTTCTCTCTCACAAAACCCTATTATAATCGGTGGAACTGCACCACTGCAAAGGCAGATCAGACTTTCTCCTAGAGTATTTTTTTATTATTTATTCTAAGCTGATAACAATAAGTCTAGATATATTAGTCATCAAAGATTTTAAAGGTTCCCCCTCTTCCTGCACAAACCCCCCCACATTCACAAGCAATACTTGATAGTGCTTGTTATGGCTATAATTGAGGGGAAAACAAAGCTAAAACTTGGGCTCCATTTCTATGAGGTTGCCTCTTTCAGGTTTCCATGCTAAAATTCCTAGTCCTTTTGTTCAGTGAACAAGTTACTCCTAATTACATTTATCTTATTATAGCACACACACACACACACACACACCCCTCCCAAGGAAGACCTTATTTGGGAAGAACCATCACACCACTCGGAGAGGTAGCTGGGAGCTTGTGATAGCTCCCATCCACCATTCAAAGCCAACAGAAGGGTCTCCAACTTCTACAGAATGAAAGTTGTACGCTGTAAATACTCTAAAACAACAAAAATACACAACCTGAGAAATTCTGGTTCAAATGATCAATCCCATTTCCAGTGCATAGGCAGTGCACCCTAAAATATACGTTAACTGTCACTGTATATTAGGACACACAATGAGCATCTACATTTAGTTGCTCCCTGAACAAGAATTTGTTTCCTGAGATAAATTAGTATGTGCAGCCTTTATAAATATGCCTAGCTCAAGGCTAATAAAATGAACACTGATAGGAATAGGTGATTAAAATTATCTTTAAATATTGGCATTTTTTAAATTATTTTTTTTTAAACTTCAGCTGAACAGAGTTGTTGACAGTACAAGCCACCTTCTAGCTGTCTCCCATGTGATGCAGAAACAGTGAGACAGGAAAACCATTGTCCGCAGCGCACTGTGCCAAGCTCACTCTGTCCCTGCTAATGTCAACAATAATTCAGTGATTCTTCATCTAGAGCCATAGCCAGGCAGACTGCTTTTTACTTCAAGAGCTAGAAGAGGACCATTTAGTTTTCCTTTGATTGCTCAGTCCACTACCTCATTCCTGCCTTTGCCACCTCTTCTTCTGGAATAAGAAAGGTGTTCATCTCCCACAGCTTCCAGGAGAATGTCTCCCCAGTGCAACAGCCTGCAAAACCAACACCTACTCACCTGAGGTTTATTTGGCATGTTGTTTAAAATAGAGACAAGAGAAAACCTCAAGCGAAATGAACATTAATCAGAACATATGTTGAACTGCTCACTGTAAATAACGTAGCTGGCAAGGCTGCTAATTTTGTTACCAGGAAACAGAAGACATTGGATGGATTCCTCACAAAACCAGGGATGTCCACATCCTGCCAGTTCCCCGCCCTGCTCGCCTCCCTCAGCCTGAAGGACCCTTTATTTCCAGACTCGGGAAACCCATGCACAAATCTCTCTCTACATGCACATGCAGGAGCCATTAATACACTCATTTCATGCCTCAATCCTGCCCTTGGCACACCTTTTTGGAGATGATTCCATGCTTTCCTACAAGTCCATTTTTAAATACCGCTGCCACAGCTCTGCACAACCATTCTTGGGCCTCTTTCAGAGATACCAAAGCAACTAGACATGCTTCACCTTTCATCGCATTGTTAAGGTCCTATACTTCTCAACTTTCACATGTTCTATATCCAGGGGAGTTTTTGTGCTTGCAAGAACTTGGAAGGATCCTCCTTCTCCTTTTTCATGTGATTTGAGGTACAAAAGCAGAGGGAAAAGAATATGGAATTGTCACCAGTACTGATACCTGAATTCAGATACCAGGATGTTATTTATCAGCCATTGAAACGAATGGCACTCACCACACTGAATCCTTTACTTCACACTTGATTATTTCCTTTGTGGCACAAAAGTAACCAGAAAAATAGAAACGAGGCAGAGTTTTGTGCAAAAGCTCTATCAATGCTGCCCACAGCTTGCCCCTCCAAGCAGCCTGGGAACACACTTGTTCCCAGGGCTAGATAAAACACATCCTATGTGTTTTTCACAACTTCCCATGCCAAGACTTAGCATTCAGCAGGCTGGTGGGCAATTCTTCACCCAAGTTATAAAGTACCTTTTCTGCTTCCCAACTGAATGGTGACAACCACTGGAAATAAAATAAAGTGAATAACTAATAGCGAAACACGGATAGCAAATGCTCCAGGACATGTATGAGTGCAGATATTCCCATTCTGCTGCTGACATTTGCTAATCAGCGTATGAAAACAAAGAAAGCACGTTCATATCAATAGCTGCAGACAGAAAGAAAATGGAATCAGGTTAATGGCACTAAGTAACAATCCAGAATGCAAATGAACATTCAAAGACATAGTATTTTGCACTGTCTGTCACTTGGAGATGTCCTTTTTCCAACTGCTGCACTTCTATGGGGAGGGGAAACTTGGTTGCAAGTTCAGTACATTTGTAAATTGTCTGGTTCATTCTCAGAGTTGTTACATGACGTTGAGTTTAGGATGGAGATTTTAGTATTTTCCATTCAGTCTGCAGTCTATCTAATTTTATTTACCTTATTTTAATGTGTATATGCTTTGGCAACTGCAAGAAATTTCAAAGTATCCAGTAATTGCTAATTTTTTTGGGCATAATTTATGAGTGGATTTTGGACCTTATTCTGATGCACTGAAGAGGGTAATTACTAAATTTTTTTGTATAATTTATGAGTGGATTTTGGACCTTATTCTGATGCACTGAAGAGTAAATCATTCCTACACATATGGCCCTGATCACAAATTTTACTTCTCTGCCGTTACTCACAGTTGCTGATCGAAAGTGTAAATAAACAGCTCTTTCCCTAAAGTTTGATTTCAGTTTGGTTTTTATTTCGGTTCATCTTTATCTGGCTAAAGTCTAGTTAACCCTGATAAATTAAGCAATCTTTATAAAATCAAGCTCAGTACCCAGTAAGCAAAGTGAAATGTCTATGAAGTTATGAGACTTGTCAACATGACTATTACAGAGAAATACGAGTGTATACATTTATGCTCCTATGAATATTATTTCAGCTGGTGGATGAATGGAAGTCATTTCTCACAGGGAAAATTCAAAGGATAGTAAAGGAGAGCTGTGGGCAAAACCCTGAACATCTTTTCTCATATTTAAGCTATAAATAGTCCCAACAATACAGTAGGACTATTTGAAGGGATAATAAATTGGAGCTCTCTTTTGCAGGGCGAGCCCGTGCATTCGCATTCAGGGACGGTTCTCCTGCAGACACAGCCATCTGAAAACATGTCATGTGCTAAGTGACAGACCATATGCTTCGCCTAGAATAGGAACTTTGGCTTGCACAAAGGACTGGAATTAATGCATCAAGTAGGTGACAAGCTTTTAAACTGATGTATACATCAAGCTTCTCATAACCAAGCTGTCATCCTCAATTATGTTTTGTGAAAAAGTCCCCCAGACAAACATAACTTTGCTTATTAAGCCCAGCATATTGGCTACAGCCTACTGCAGAAGGTTGCCTCTATTCTTTTTTTTTTTAAATATATTTCCATAAAACACACAACAAAGTAATTTGGATCAGTGTTACTGGCAATACCTGTAAAAAGCTTGAGATAAATTCTTAATGGTATATACAAAACCTGCAGAAACCAAGCATCTGTGTATATCAGGACAGCTTTTCCAGCATCCGAGTCGAGGTGAACTGTTTACTAGAGATTCAAATACTGATTAAGAGATCATTTTTGTGAGGTAGGGAAATATTTACTTGCTTACACTCTTCAAGCAAAAGCAAAAAGGAAGCCGAAAATAAAACCGAGGGATTGCTGAACACACTCTGAAAAGCTACAGGAAAGAGAACAAATGGTACAGATCAGATCGTAAGATACAGCTGAGAAATGTGGGGAAGGATCTCTTTTTCCAGAAGTAGCACATGCCCTCTAAGAGGACCCATGACAGTAACACACACACACACACAAAAGATAAAAAAAATACAAAAAAAGAGGAAAACGATTAAAAAATAAAAAAAGAAATTTATGATGGGCATGAATTATCTAGAAAGGCATGTACTATTCGGGGTATAAGTGCTTCACTGAATGACAGCCACCAGCTCAGAGCATCATATATAAGTACGGCAAAGACCCTGGTGCTAGGCTGAAAAAAAAACAGTGTTAAGCGATGTCTGCAAGAAGCAATTTTAGAGTACTGTCTGGCTAACACAAAAGAGGTGTTAAAAGCACTGGTTCTTCAGCCCAACCAAATTTACTGTCTCATCGTAAGGAAGATTACCTTCCTGGACTGGACAAAACATTGCGGGGTGATTTTTCTGTTCTAATGCATGCATAAAGAGCAATCTTTTTATCAAAATGCAAGCGTGTTAAGAAAGAGCCTGTATGTGGCAGAGTGCTCCCATTTTCCAGGTGAATACTTGGAGACCGACGACGTGCTGGTGTGAAATGTCACCCTTACGTTCGAGCTTTTGCACTGCAAAGAAATGCAATTGTTGACCTTCTCTAGTTAACAAGCACCTCTTGCACAGAAGCAGATGTGCAGGACACGCATCTCCAGAGCATCCCAACGCTGCAATCAGGACCGAAGGGAGATCATTAAAATTCAGACTATTTGCAGGTTTGGTTTTTTCCCCCTTTTTTATTTTAGTAGCCTTAAGAAACAAACAAACAAAAAACCCACACAAAAAAACCCCACAAACTGAATTTAATTAAACTCTTCCAAGAGCTTGATTATCTATTTTTAATAAAAGCATGCTCACCTGTTAGATTTAAGTGAGAATTTGCTTTTCTTTACTTACTGAAGAGGGAAGGAAAGAAAAAGAAAAAGATAACATCCTTATTGTCTGCCTGAATCTACAATCCCAAGGTCATTTTTCAAGTATATAATTAGAACACCTTTTTTTTCACCCCCCACAAAATAGGAATTTGATCAAAGTAGAAAGAATAAACTGCCACCAGCTTTCAGATGGTATTAGCACAGATTTTGTTTTAAACTTTTTAAGGAGCTTAGCAATTAGGCTCCATTATCATGATGATTAGAGCTTTGAATCATTATAATGACTTATGTCTGTACAAATCACGTGTTAACAGAAATGGCAATTTATAGCTATCTTTACCATCTAAATGAAATACTACAAACTACCAAAGACAACTGTTACAAGCTGAAAATATGAGATTCTTCTGTGTCAAAGGCGGAATTTCCTAATGCACCTAAAGCATCCGGAGTCCCCAAGTCTTGATAGATGTGAACAGGTATTACCAAACCCTAATCTTCCTCTAATGCCAATTAATCAGACTTTTTTCTTTAGAGATCAGTGCAACCCCTCTGCATGCCATCAGGGCTGTGGCACTTACTGCCTTGATGCATATTCAGGGCCACGAAGATGCCCAGAGGGCTGGAGCACCTCTGCTATGAGCACAGGCTGAGAGAGTTGGGGTTGCCCAGCCTGGAGAAGAGAAGGCTTCAGGGAGACCTTAGAGCAGCCTTCCAGTACCTGAGGGGGCTACAGGAAAGATGGGGAGGGACTCTTGATCAGGGAGTGGAGTGATAGGATGAGGGGGGACAGTTTTAAACTGAAAGAGGGCAGATTTAAATTAGATACTGGATTGTGAGGGTCTTGAGACACTGGAACAGGTTGCCCAGAGAAGCTGTGGCTGCCCCATCCCTGGAGGGGTTCAAGGCCAGGCTGGACGGGGCTTGGAGCAACCTGGTCTGGTGGGAGGTGTCCCTGCCCAGGGCAGGGGGCTGGAACTCCATGATTTTTTCAGGTCCCTTCCAACTCTAACCATTCCATGATTCTATGATCTTCTGGGGACCCAGTGTGCCCATGCTTTCAGGCTTACGTTTACTTAACTGACATGCCACCCAGTCTGAATTATGAATATGAAGATGAACTTTGGTAGATGAGGTCCCATCACACAACAATAAGAATTCCAAGCGAGCAACAGCTTTGAGGTACCTTAAGGAAGGTTAAGATGCTCATCAGATCATCTAGTTACACAGAAGACTCCTGACTGCACCACGCAGCACAGATATGATGTATGAAAAGAGCAGTAGAAATAATAGAAAATAGTAGAAAATTAGCAGAAAATAGAAATAGTGCTATATTCTTGGAGCATTAATAGTCATCTTTACAGTGAGCTCACACTAAAACAAACAT
Organism: Calidris pugnax; assembly: GCF_001431845.1. Lineage (NCBI taxonomy): Eukaryota > Metazoa > Chordata > Aves > Charadriiformes > Scolopacidae > Calidris > Calidris pugnax. The sequence goes on from NW_015092359.1 coordinate 2,638,737, forward strand.
TGAGTTAGTTTTACATAACGGGACTAAGGGCTGTAGTCCTCTGATTGAATCTTGAGCCAGCTCTTTCTGCCAAATAGTCCCCAAATACCTCCACAGCCTCTCTCCTGGCCTCGTGAACACACATGCCTGCCATGGCTGGGGACAAGGCTGTGGCTGCAGCCCAGCTGGGCCAGCTCTGGCTTTCTCACCAGGTCTAAAAGCTACAGCTCTGTGCTGCAAATACCAGCGCGCGTTCAGGGGTGAGGCAGTGTGAAGGGGGAGTCAAGTCTACTGAGGCTTATTGAAAGAACATACTTGACATACACAGACCAGATCAGGTGCTCATCTGACCTTTCCTGTAGCATCTGAGCAGCTTCACAGGACCAAAACGTGGCGCTTGAGACAAGCACAAAGCTGGATTAGCCAACTCAGGTAGATTTTCTTATGGTAAAGCAGAGTAAAAAATTACCCAGAGTAAAATCAATTACCCACACCGCATGAGAGGAGAGTTCTGATTACATCACACACAATAGCAAGGTGCCAAAACCAGCTTAGATGGGGGCGGCACAAAGATATCCATGAGACAAGAATCAAACTATTTATGTTCTCTTCAGCCGTGTGGAGATCATGTCATCATCTTTGTGTTCCCTACGAGCCCTAATACAAGCCTCTTGGAGGGGATCAACCCCCTTTATGGAGTGCCGAAGTACCATCCAACTGCCTCAAGCAAAATATATTGCCCCTAAAAATCTATTTTTGGAGGGGGGCAGGAATATCCTGTACCCAATAAGGATTCTCTTCTAGATGGAGAACTTTTTCAAATCTCACCATGCTTCTCACTTACACAAAGAACAAAAAAAAAAAAAAAAAAAAACCACCAAAAACAAAAATTCTGAGCACCGTTAGGGATACAGCCCACCCCGGCCATCAAACGTTTTTATTTATGCACAAACGTAAAGA